>NC_044396.1:95197889-95497889 GCF_006542625.1 Nomascus leucogenys | reverse complement strand
ACACAGCTGTTTGTATCATGGAGGGCAGGGGCCTCGGGCTCCTCTCCAGGAGTCATTTCCCTGAGTGAAGTATAAGCCCCTGGCCAGTCTCTGGCACAGCAGGTCCCAGGCGCCTGTGGCCGTCCACCAGCCACCAGCCATGTGGGCCAACAGGGACCCTGACCAGTGGAACTCCCAGGGCCGGCAGCAGGTGCTCTGAGGACATGGCGCTTGACCCCCAGGGACAAAGCCATGAGATGCCTCTGCTCGTGCCGGGTGGTCCCACCTTCCCCTGGGCCTCCTTGGCAGAGGCCAAGCCCCACATTGGCTGGCACTGCCCTGAGTGCACTGACCCTGCAGGCACGGTCCTGGCGCTGGCTTTCCTCTATGGTCCTAGAGGCAGTGGGCAGAGCAGCCGGGCTGATCCCTCTGCCCAGGGAAGGGCGCCCCGAGCCCTCACCTGCCTGCCTGGGTGGGAGGGTGCCCTGCACCTCCCATGGATGCTGCCTCTGACGTCCCTAGTGCAGGGAGAGGCACGGGCTGAACACCAGTGAAGATTCCTGGGGCCCACAGTTGTAAATACGCAGACTCGTGTCCAGTCAGGCAGTCAGGGAGGCCTTTCTCATGAGCTGAAAACAGAGGGGCTCAGAAGGGACAGGAGCAGCAAGAGCATCCTGAGGCGGCCATGCAGAGGCCTGGGCGGGAGTGTGCGGGAGTGCGAGGCATCGCAGGACCCTGTGCACAGCCAGCAGGGGGATGAGATGGGTTGGGGGCAGGCGGGGTCTGCCTGGCACCACTGCACCCCCATTCAGAAAGCTCCCGGTAGTCGTGATAATAGTACTGACTGAGGTTAATAATTAAGTGGCCAAGACAGCAGCCATGGAGACCATGACGTCCTGACATCCCCACGAGCCCCGGGTGGCCAGGATAGGCAGCTAAGGCTGCTCCTGGCAGTCAGTCTGCAGGCCCTGCCCTGCTCTGCAGAAGCCGGAGCCAGGGAGGGGATGCCTACTGCGCTTTCCAGAGCCAGAGCCCATCCCAGGGACCCACCCACTCAGGGAGTGGCCCCCACCACAGCAGCTGCATCCCACTCCCTGCACAGTGCCAAGGCTGGCCCCGCCTCTTCACCCCAGGTCACGGTGCGTCCTTGGGACTCTCCCTGCACCATGCACCCGTGGGACCCACAGAGGGCCTTGTGGCATGGGTCCGTCTCCCCGCACCGAGGTCCTTGGGTCGTCTCAGCCCTCGCCGGGATCCCGTGGCCCACGTTTGTTGGGCTGGGTGGGCCTGTGGGGGGAGGTGCACCTGCCATCCTGGCTCCTCCCATCCCTCAGTGTCGACAGAGACGCCTGTGGCAGGCAGCAGGTTTGCACTTGGCCCCCTCAGACACGGTGCCCACCACCCGGATGGCCCAGGGTTTGAGCTCTGGGGAGGAGGGAGTGCATAGCCCTGGCCCACTCAGCAGTGGGGAGGAGAAGGAGGGGCTGCCACACTCCTCCCTGGGAGGCTGCGGCGCTGCTGCGTCTCCCCCTTGGTGCCAAGTGCTGAGCTCTGCAGAATCTTGCCTTTCCATTTACACACATGGCAGAGCCCTGGCGGGCGCAGAGCCCCTGACGTCACCACACTCTGAACAGTCTATCCCGGCCATCCTTGCTGACTGGCCTCTGCCTCTGTTGGCCCTTCCCTTGGCCTAGAGCCATCAGAGAGCCAGTCTGGTTCTCCCAGCCCTTCTGGGGCACGTCTCACCCCTGCACCAGCAGCAACACAGAGCTCCCTCATTCAGCCTCAGCAACGCAAGCAAGGAGGGTCTGGTGCACAGAGGCCGGTGCCAGCGAGGGCAGGCAGGGGTCCAGGGGCCTCCTTGCTCCCACCCCTGGCCCTGGGGAGGCCCCGCCTGCCATCGAGTAGGGCTACGGCCTCCAGTGTCCTGCTGGCCAGCCTTGGTGGCGACTGTGGCAGTCCTGGGACTGTGCAGAGCCCAGTGAGGCCTCACCCGCCCTTTGGGTCGACAGGCGAGGCCACAGCTCCAGCTGCCTGGGCCACCACCGGCTCCCCCTTGCCATGAGGAAGGTAGATGGCTCCCAGCTGTGGGATACCGCTGACCGGCCCACTTAAGAGGAATAATAATTAAAGAAATAAATTTCCTCCCCTGGTGTCAGCAGAAATTTGACTTCAACAAGAAAGTGCAGCCTTCTTGGAAGGGGTGGGGTGGCTGTCCTGGCTGACCCCCCAGGCTCTGGGCCCCTAACGGCAGAGGACAGTATGGCTTCTACCCCCAGCTTCCCACTCCTTGAAGCTGAACCCTCCCTCCCGGGCCCACCTGCCACCTGAAGGGCTGAGCCCCAGGGCCCCTCCCCACATACTCCTGTGTGGGCCCCCAATGAGCATGGCCCATATGTGGCCACCAAGAGCCTGATGGTCCCTGTGGTGGGGCAGAGGCCCCAGTCTCTGGCCACAGGGCTTGCCTTGGCTTGTTCTGTGTCCCCAAAGCCCCCAGGCACCTGTGGCCGTGGCCCTCCCTGCTGTGGGCCAGCTGCTGCGTGTTCCTGGCACGTCCGGCCTCTGTGCCTCCCCTGCTCGTCACCTGCCCACCCTCCCTGGGGTGATGAAGGCCCTGTCCGCGTGCCCCCGCCCCACATCGCCTCTCCTGGGGCGCCCTCTGCCGCTGGCTGCCTTCTCCCAAGGGCGCAGCTTCCATGTGCCAGACGGACATGCCCTGGAGGGCCTGGTGGGTGCGCTGTGAGCAGACCAGGGCTTGGCGCAGCCCTGCCTGACTTCTGGGAGAGGGCTGGCCTGGGAATTGGGGCTGCCTCTGTGCTCCGCTCATCATGGATGTTGTCCCTTGGGCCAGGCAGCAGCTGTCTAGTGGGTGCTGGCCGGAGCAGGGGCTGGAGGTGCTGAGGAACCTCTGACTGCAGGGCCCCCACCCTGCTTGCCTTGCAGAGCCTGACATCCAGCGGTGCCCAGAGCTGGCACTGGGGCACCGAGCAGGGGGTGGGGCTGGTGGGAGCCGAGTCTATTCTGGGAAGATCCCGGGGAAGTGAAAGTTCTCTGGAATGCATGGCGCCTTCTGCTGTGGAGTTGCTGGGGGTTATTCGGTTGAACTTTTTAGCACTTCTCAGGCAGCCCTTGCCTCTTTTCCAGCCAGCTATTTTATGTGCATTTTTTAACACTGCAAAGCATTTGAAAAAGTGCCTCCTGTTCTTGTCAGAACTCCTGCCGTGAGCCTCACACTGGCATTTTTTTAAAGAGCACAAAGTAGAAAGGGAAGTAACCCCTCCTGTTGCACCCTGGTCCTGCCAGGCGGGCACGTGATGCCGGCGTGTCCCTGGCCGGGAGCAGATGGCGTCGCAGTGTCACTGGCAGCCTGGGTGAGAGTCTGGGAACCAGCAGTGCCGACAGACGGCCGCACTGCCGCGTCCCTCACCACACAGGCTGGCAGGTGCGAGGGCATGCCTGTGCCGCCTGGACTGGGCCCTGCTGCCCACCCGGGGACAAGGGTCCTGGCCTGAGAACAGGGGCTGCTGTGAGCACCCCCGCGTTGGTCCACCCGCACCAAGACCCTCATCACCCTCCCTTTGCCCTTGGCCTCCCCACACCCCCCAGGTTTCTGCCTTCTTCAACGCCTCCTTTCCTGCCCCCGGGCACCATTACTAGCTCCTGCTCCTGCCCCAGCTGGGCTCGCTGGCCACTCAGCTCTGGAGCTGCCCTTTTGAAACTTGAGACGGGCTGAGTGGGGACAGTAGGCAGGGCCCCTGGGGGCGAAGGGCAGCAGCACCACTGACCCCAGCTAGGGAGCACTGGGCTGGACGCAAAGCACAAAGCAAGGAGTGTGGGGGGCTCCAGCCTGGGGTTGCAAGGGAGTGGAACCCTTGGGTCCTCGGGTGGGAGTCTGCGGCTGCTGGGCCATCTGGGAGAGTGAGGATGAGGCTGCTCTCTGGTGCTCAGAGTGGGGTGGGTCTGGCTATTTAGGGCTGGGCAGCTTTGGGACATCCCTTTTTAAACCAGGATGGCTTTGTCACCACCTCAGGTCCCCAGAATTTCTGAGTGATGTCACCTCTGCCTCTTAACTGCAGTGTCCATTTCAGCATTTGCCCTGTAGGAAACTGGATCTGGTCTGGGAAGGATCACGCGCGTATTTGAGGAACCCGGGAAAGCCGCTCTCAGCAGGCTCGTCCTGCCCTGCCCACCCCGTGATCCTGGGTGACCTCTGTCTGTAAAAGGCAGGCAGGGCTGTGTCACTGGAGCAGACCTTCCTCCTCCAGGTGGCACCCCCTCCCCGCCTCATCCCCTTGGCTCTCAGGCCTGGCAGCACTCGGCCATGTCCAGCCCCAAGGTCCATTTCCTTCCTGCCACCGCCGCCCTCCCAGGCCGTGGTGTGCAGTTTCAGAAAGGCTGGGGTGGTGCTTATGCTTGGGGTTTTGAGGAGCATCTGATGAGGCACCTCTAAAATTTAGAGTAACAGACACTAGCCAGGATCTGCCAGGGCCAGCCCAGGGCCTCAGGGACAGGTGTCCTTCCCCCAGGCCTCCACAACTGCAGTGGGCAGCTGGGCAGATGCCTCCACCAAGCAGGCTTTGCCCGCACACCTTCTCTGCTGCATTTCTTTAGTTCTACAGCCCTCTAAAAGTCAGAAACCGTTCTTGCTCCTAAAAGGCCAGACCATGTGTGCCCCATGGGCCATATTCACGCCCTGGTCTAAGTGACCCCGCAGGTGTCCCCCACAAGCCCCAGCCCAGGCTCTGGCAGAGGGAGGTGCTGCTGTTAGCTGTTCTGTTTATAGAGCAGCTTCCTGGGTAGCCAGGGCTGAGGAGAGAGCCAGGAGCAGTGTCCATGAGCCAGTCACTGCCTTAGTCCAGGGTGGGCACCCAGGGACGTGGGGAAGCCAGCAGGGGGGTCCAGCCAGCAGAGCGTGGCCCTGGGGAGCCTGGCCAGGGAGGCAGCAGGGACAGGCGGGTGGCCCCAGCCCACGTGGCCAAGCCCTCCGTGGGTGCTGCCTGGCTTTACTGGCTCTGAGGGCAGGGACAGGAGCCCTGCCCGGACCCTGCCCTGGAGAGGAGCCAGACACAGGGCCCAGCAGCTCCCCACTCTCAGGTGCTGTGTCCCCAGAGGGGCCTGGCAGGGCCCAGGGTATCTGAACCACTGTGGGGAGGGGACCTGTGGGCAGCGTCCTGGAGGGGAGGCTGTGCCTGAGCTGAGTGCTGGGACCCCTGAGGGCCTTGACTAGGAGTCAGCAGGGAAAGGGCGTGCGGGCCAGGCTGTGGCCTGCTGTGACCTGTTCCTCTCTCCTCCACAGGCCGGCTGGATCCTGCAGGCAGCTGTAGCCGTTCCCTGGCCAGGTACTGCCTTCGGGCTGGGCAGTGGGTGGGCTCCCTGCTCACCCTCGGGCTCACGCACCTCTCTCCCCGTCCGCAGCCGGGCCGTGCAGCGCAGCCTGGCCATCATCCGGCAGGCACGGCAGCGCAGGGAGAAGAGGAAGGAGTACTGCATGTACTATAACCGCTTCGGCAGGTGCAACCGCGGCGAGCGCTGCCCCTACATCCATGACCCCGAGAAGGTGGCCGTGTGCACCAGGTGCCTTCCTGCCCTCGCTGCGGGCCTGGGGGAGGTTCTGTGCAGGGCCCTGCCCTTGGTCCCCACTGGCCCTTCCTCACACCCGTTTCTCCTGGTGCTGCAGGTTTGTCCGGGGCACCTGCAAGAAAACGGATGGGACCTGCCCGTTCTCCCACCACGTGTCCAAGGAGAAGGTAAGTGCGGCGCTGGTGGCCCTGCTCCCCTGCACCTTTCTCCGGGGCCTTAGCCACCTGGCCTCTGGGCAGATGGTGCCCACAGCTTTCCCTGGGCTTGGGACATGCAGATCCCTGTCCTGGCGTCCTCAGAGTCTGCCGTACCGCCTCTACCCCACTGCAGGCTTTGCAGCCGGGCTACCTCTTCCCAGGAAAGCAGCGCTGACAGGGTCCCTGCTCACCACGCACAAGGGTCTCTTTTCCCTTCTCCTGGCAGCACCAGGCCTCACCAGATCCCCAGGCCCCCCTTACACATACCCAGGGGAAGGTGGTCCCACAGGTGCCCCTGTGGACCCAGGGCTGAGGCCTCAGGGCCTCTTCAGACTGGGCTTGGCAGGAGGGGGGAAGCTGTATGTGAGGGGCTGGGTGGAGAGGCTGCCTGGGCAGAGGGTGGGAGGGAGGGGCTGGAGGGGAACAGCTGGACTCCTGGCCCATGTGGTTGTCCCCGCCACCTGAAGCCCCACAGACTTGCTTTGAGCCAAGGTGGGTCCCCTGCTGGGAAGAAGCAAGGGAGCCCTGGGGCTGAGGTCAGGGGTCAGTGCTGGCGGAGACGTACGTGGCTCCTGTGCCCTGGCCTCAGCCACGGTGTGACCACAGCATGCGAATGGAGTGAGGGCTGCCTCGGGTGAGGGAGGCGGTGTTGGGCAGGGGTGCTGCTGCCGCAACAGCTTTTCCCCTTGAGGAACTTGAAAAGAATCAGCATTTTTCTCCCTAATAGAGCTTCGGAACTCTGTTGTGAGCAATTTGGAAATTCACGTCGAGTTTCGGGTTCATTAGCTCCCAGCTCCAAAGCCAGAGCACATTCCAAGCTGTCTAATGTGGGCGCCCCGCACCAGTGCCCTGAATTAATGTTATTGTTATTTGTGTGGACGTGGCGGGGTGCAAACAAGGTTAATTGAAATGAGAATGCAGTTTCCTCTTGATAACAGCCCCGCTCTGACAGCCAAGAGGAGCTCCGTTTGCTGTAGAGTTGGCTTTATCATCCCTTTTTATTAGAGCTAATTTGGGCTCTATATCAAAAACCACATTAAGGGAATTGTCTACAGCCCACCACCGCCAGCCACAAACGGGCCCCCAGCCCCTCTCCCCTCTGCGGCTGCAGTTAAAAGACAATTAGAAATAAACTCCCGCTCGTTAAATCACCCTTTGTTTCTTTGCCTTCTCCCTCCCTCCCTCTCAGCCCTGGCCCTGGCTCTCTGGACCCCTTCTTCCCTCCTTGGCCTTAGACAAGTAACCTTTCCCATCCCCAATCTTGTCCCGGAAAAGTGACTTTTTAAAGCCTCTGGTTCTGCCCAGATCCCCCAGGGTTCCTCAGGCCCCAGCAGCTCTGAGCAGGCTGGGGAGGGGAGGGGGACAAGGGTATTAGTGGGAGCAGGGAGGGTGGTCTGACCCAGGAGGGAGCAAGGCCCTGGGACGAGAGCGGGAATAGCCTGGGGCAAGGCTGGAGACCCCGGGGTGCTGGCAGGGGCTCTGTGGGGGTTCCATGCTGAGGCCGGACGGTGACATCCTTGTTCTGGACACCCAGGCAGCCCAGGAGGAGCCCATGGTGGCCCACGAGGGGCAGGGAGATGTCTCCTGGAGACGGCAAGAGACCCCCTGCTTCCCTCCCTGGGTGGCCGTAGCCCAGCCATTGCTCCTTAGGCCTGAGGTTCCCCCAAATGGGAGAAAGTTACATTTCTTCCCTCTCCCAGCCCAGTGGTGATAACAAGCACTGACTGTGGCCAGCGGCCCTGTGCTGGGGTGGAGGACGCTGCTGGACCCCTCCTGCTGACCGCCTTGGCCTCCACGGTGCTGGCCTGCAGCCAGTGCCACACCAGGCCTGCTTCCAGGTGGCTCCTGCCCACCTAGAGCCCAGGGACACTGCCTGAGGCCCACGGGTCAGGTGCCTGGAGAGGGAGAGCCCTCCGTTAGCTGCTGGCCCGTGGCCTGTCCTCCCACCTAGACACTGGTCCCCATGGCCTGAGAGGCTCCAAGGGCAGCCCTGGCTACAGGCTAGTGGTTGGGAGCCCTGGCTGCCATCTTGCCCTGGACGGTGGGCAGGCTCAGAACAGGTGAGGGACTCAGAGGAGGGCGCCCCTGAGGCTGAGCCACGGGGCCACAGGGCTGCTCCATGCCTCCTCTGGACAGAGCGACGGCAGGGGTGTGGCTCACCTGGGGAGGCTGGGGCCCACTTCTGAGCAGCAGCCTCCCTGCCCCGCAGGTCCTGGTGGCTGCCCTTCCTGCTTGCTGGTGCCGTGTGTCCATTTCTCTCTCGGGCGAGGCCGTAGGGGGGTCCCCAACCACCGTCTGTGGGCCCTGGAGGGTGGCTGCCTGCTGGCCCTCACTGCCGGCCCTCCCCGCAGATGCCGGTGTGCTCCTACTTCCTGAAGGGCATCTGCAGCAACAGCAACTGTCCCTACAGCCACGTGTACGTGTCCCGCAAGGCCGAGGTCTGCAGCGACTTCCTCAAAGGCTACTGCCCGCTGGGTGCAAAGGTGAGGGGTCCGTGGGGGCCCGAGTGGGCAGGGTTTCTGTGGCTTGTTCGTCCTCTGCTCACTCCTGGGTACCTGCCGTGGTGGCTGGATGGCCCTTCTGCAGCCCTGAGGTGGTCAGTGTCATCACGTCCACCTCACAGGTGACTCAGAGAGGTCCAGCAACTTTCCCGGGGTTGCACAGCACCAGCACAGGGCGGGGTTTGAACCATGGGAAGGTGAGGCGCAGAGGACCTAGACTTCCAGGTGCAGCACTGGTAGCCCCGGGAGCTGGCCCCCCATGGTAGGAGTGTGGCGACTGGGCCGGAGCAGCTCCTGGGATGTTGCTGGGGGTGGCCGTGCAGTGAAGGGGATATTGGAGGCCAGGGAGCTGGCAGGGCTACAGGTGGATGTGGGGCCAGCAGCCTCCCCAGGAAGGCAAGGGGTGGACAGGACACTCCTACCCAGCCTGGGGCAGAGGGGTGGGCCAGGCAGAACCGAGGGGGCCGCCTGAGCCGTGGCCGGCAAGGGTGGAGTGAGCTGGCGCTGGAGCTCATTGTGGGGCACCACTGCTGGGTACGACTGCTGGGTGGAGAACTGGGGACCTGGGCTGTAAGGGTCACCTGCAGCTGATGGCTCCGGCTCCCCTCTCCCTGGGGGCATGACTGACTCCTGTGTTGTGGAGGTGCTCACAGGCTCACCTGTCTGGGAAATTCCTGGCAGTGGAGCCAGCTCCTCCCTTCTGCCTCACCTGCCCTCCTGGGCTTCACCAGGACTCGCCACCCCAAGCAGCGTGGCCTCAGCGTCCCCAGTGGGCCTGGTCCCAGGTACAAGCTCTCTCTCCCCCAGCCTCTCACGCCTGTTTCTCTCCCTGCCCTGGGCGCTCCTGCACCTGGCCTAGGGCTGGTGGTTGAGGCTGGGGGCCTCCTGGCTCAGGCTGGGGAGGGGCCAGAGCTGGGGGACCTGGAGCTGCTCCTTGTCCCTGGCATTTTGGGAGGGAGCCCCGGGGCCTGCAGCATGGCTCACTGCCACCCGGTCCTCACACTTGTGTTGGCACTGCCTCAGGGTCTGCAACCCCCATGAAGCCAAGAACACCAGGCACCCCAGGAACCCTTTCTCAGCCCACCTGCAAGGACACCGGGCCTTAGGCTCTGGCGGCTCTCCTGCCCCTCCCTTGCTGGGTTCACCTGTGGGGTCCTGTAAACGCTGGGCCACACACTCCTTCCTGTGCACAGCATTCTGTGGTGGGCCGGGCCCTTCCCAAGCATCCTCTCCCTCATCCTCAGTCCTCACACCCACTTCCAGGGAGGAACCAGCCCGCAGCTCCTGCTGCCAGGCCAAGGGTTGGCCAGGCTGGCCTCCCCAACCTGAAACCTGGTAGGCAATCCCCTCCGGGGAGGTAGGGCCTGGCTGGGGCAGCCCCAGACCCTGTGGGGGCAGTGGCAGGATCCCCATGGAGGCCATGGCTGATTATTGTAAAATGTTTCGATTTAAATGAAAATATCAAAGTGATATTTAGGTCCTGCTTCTATTAGTGGAAGTGCTTACTGCTGCCTTTCCGTGTGTCCGCGCCGCGGCGCCCGCATGATGGATAGCAGCTTGTAATTATATATGGGAAAGCGCTGAGCCGGCCAGATCCAGCGGGGACAGGCGGCAGCCCGGGCCTGCGAGGGTTAATTTTATTCTCTAAATAATGTGAAAAGTGCTGAATCGTCACCTTGCGCCTGAAGTAGAAGTCCTCAAATGGGCCCCAGAGAGTTTATAATATTCCACTGAATCAAGTGAAATTGTTAACCTTGCTTCATAAAGCGATGGCTTGTTAAAGAGCCACATTCCCTTTCCTTGTGAATAATTTAGGCTGGGAGTAAATCTCCGCTCCTTCCCCTTTTGGGGGGCCACGGCTGTGGCTCAGGGGTCAACCTCTGCCAGATGCCGCCTGTCCTCCTAGATACCAGGACGGGGATGACTTCAGACTGCCTGTTTGTGCACACCTGCGGGGTCTGCCGCGTCCTGCCGCGTCCTCCCTGGTAGACGCGGAGTCCTCCCCAGTAGACGTCCCTGTCCGGGTGCAGCGCTGTTTTCCTCCCTTGCCTCGGGCGCTTCCTCCATCCTTGTCAAAGGGATCTCCCTGGCTGATAGTTTTGCTGGCGGGAGACTTTGAGACTAGAAAACTCAACCTTCTTCCCTTCGTCTTCATAGCCAGCCGTGTCTCTCTGCTGTCAAATTCTGATCCGCTGCCGGCATCCTTGAACGGAAGAGTTTTCCCTCCTCCGTGCTCACCGCTCGCCTGTTTGTCCACGGGTGTGTCTGGCTGTGTCCATTGCCATCCCCTTTTAATATGCTGCCCTGCCAGGGCTCCTGCCCTTATGATGTGCCTGACAGTTTCTGCACCCTTCCTTGCTTTCTGGCACCCAGAAGCTCCTAGCACCCGGCGGCTCTGGGACAGCCGCTCCTGGCTCCTTATGGGTGTGTTTCAGATTCAGGGTCTGGGCCAGGCGCGGTGGCTCACACCTGTAATCCCAACACTTTGGGAGGCCGAGGCAGGTGGATCACCTAAGGTCAGGAGTTCAAAACCAGCTTGGCCAGCATGGTGAAACCCTGTCTCTACTAAAAATACAAAAAGTTAGCCGGTTGTGGCGGCAAATGCCTGTAATCTCAGCTACCCGGGAGGCTGAGGCAGGAGAATTGCTGGAACCTGGGAGGTGGAGGTTGCGGTGAGCCAAGATCACGCCATTGCATTACAGCCTGGGTGACAAGAGTGAAACTCTGTCTCAAAAAAAAAAAGACTCAGGGTCTGGGCGCTGCTCCTGGTGGCTCTAGGTGGGACAGCTGCTCCTGCAGGGCACCCTGGTTCCTTCTGGGTGTGTTTAGGACTCAGGGTCTGGGCGATGCGTGTGCTTGTTGCAGCTGGGGTGTTGGCTGCTGCCAGCGCCCCCAGTGCACAGGGCTGGGGAGCATCGTGTGCACGTGTGCAGGGGTGACAATGACTCCATCCCCACCTCTGCGTTGAGAGCTCCTGCGCACCTTAGTCCTCCTGCATCTGCAGCGCCTGCTCCATGAGCCTCCACGCTGCCGTTTTCTCCACGCCCTGTGTGTGGTTGGTGCCTGTCTGCAGGGAGCTGCCGGGAGAGGGAGGGCCCTGGCTGAGCCTTGGGTTTCAGCTCCTCAGTGTGAGCTGAGACCTGAGTCACCTGGGATTCCCCTCATGCACACCCTGCCTTCGTCCTCCAGGCTTGCAGGGGCTCCTGTGTCCTCTGGACAGCGCCTGTCTTGGTTTTGGTCACACGCAGCGCTTCTCTGTTGGTCAGCCTTGCTTTTGCCAGTGCCGCCCTTTGTTAGGCCGAATCCTTCGTCCTTTATGAGGCAAGGTCCTGACATCCTTTGCCCTATGATTTGTGCTCGGGGGTCTTGTTTAGGACCAGTCTCCACCCACGGTCACAGAGTGCTTCCTGCATCGCCTGCTGCTGGTCAAGAGGCAGCTGTGGGTGTAGCTTGTCCCTGCATGGTTACTTCCTCCTCTGGCCTCAATCTCCTTTTATATACAATCGGGATAATGGCACTGCCTATCTCAGAGGGGCATGGCGACTCTTCAGGGGGCCACAGTGGGCCTGGCAGTGTCCTGGGTGGCCCTGGCACAGGGAGGCCTCCCTACAAGTCGGCTGCCGTTCACTGTTCTTTATTTACGTGTTGTGTGAGGTGGTGCGTCAGTTTTTCTTCATGTCATGGGTGCTTTCCCTCAACAGCGGTCCAACCCTTTGATTTGTGGTGTCAGCTTAAAAAAAACAGCTTTATTGAAGTACAGTTTCCCTCCCACACAATTCCTCTGCTCTAGGTGTATGGTTCTGTGGGTTTGAGTAAACTTAGAGTCGTACAGCCGCACCACAATGCAGCTTTCAGTCGTTTTCATTGCCCCCCAGAATTCCCTCACTCTGTTCATCATCAGTCCCAGCCCCGCCTTGCTCCCACCCCGGCCCCTAACACTCATCCCCTTCAGTCTCTGTAAGTTTCTTTTGTGGGCGTTTCGTGCCACTGGAATCATACAGTACACGGTTGTTTGGCATCTTTGATTTTGCATCATGTTTGGAGGTCCGTCCTGCAGCACCTCAGCGCTGCACCCCTTTTCATGACAGAAGCTGCTGCAGAGACTCTCCACGCTTTGTCCGTTCGGGTGGTTTCCAGTTGGGGGCTGTCGTGAATAATGCTGCCTCGAACGTCTGCGCTCAAGCCTCCGTGTGGCCGATGCTTTCGCTTCTCTTGGGTAGACACCTAGGAGTGGAATCGCAGGGTCATAGGGTCACTGCAGGGCTACAGGGTCGCTCTAGGTTAACAGCCTCTTGTTTTCTAAAACGGCTTCACTGTTTGACACTCCTGCCGGCAGCGAGGAAGGCTTTCGTTTCGCTTACTTCCTCGCCAGCTCTTGGTATCTGCCTTTCTGGCACACCCGTTCTGGTGGGCGTGGCGTGCCATATCCCTGGGGTTTTGGTTTGTATTTCCCTGATGGTCTGGACGTGCAGAGCACCTGGGTGCTTATGGGCCATTCCTATCTTTTTTGAAAAACAGCTTTGTTGAGATACGATTCCCATACCACATAATTCACCCATTTTAGTGTACAGTTCAATGGTTTTTGGTATACTGTGTTACTTTTTAATTGTGGTAAAATATATATAACATAAATTTTGACCATTTTTAAGGGTCAAAATGGCACTTAGTTCAATAGCATTAACTACATTCACAACACTGTAGACACATTCCAAAATGTTTTCCTCACTCCTGACAGAAACACTGAGTATTCAGCAGCGACTCTCCACTCCCCACTTCCCAAATCCTAGTTAGACACCTAACTAGTTATCTCAGTGAAGGCGCCTCCTCTAGCTATGTCCTCTAAGTGGAATCGTACGTTCTGTCCTTTGGTGTGCGGCGTCTTAACACGCAGCATAATGTTTCCAGGGTTCACACGTGTGGCACCACCTCATTCCTTTCTTATGGCAGAGTAACATTCCGTTGTGTGTGCACTGCGTTTTGTTAGTTCCTTCATGTGCTGGTGGGTATGTGGCTACTGTGACTAGTGCTGTAGTGATTCCTGATGGGCAGGTATCTGTTTGAGTCCCGCTTTCACTTCCTTTGGGTGTATATTGAGGAATGGAATTGCTGGAGTCTGAGTAATTCTGTGTTTAGCTTTTTGAGGAATCGCCAAAGTGTTTTCTGTTGTGGCTGCACCATTTTACGTTCCCAGCAACGGCGTACAGATTCCAGTTTCTCCACACCCTCCCCACCACTTGTGGTTGAATTTCTTTATTCTAACTTTTTGTGTGTGTGGATTCTTTAGGGTTTTCTTGCATGTAAGATCATGTCATCAGCAAACAGATAATTTTACTTCTTCCTTTTCAAGTGGATGCCTTTTCTTTCTTTCTTTCTTTCTTTCTTTCTTTCTTTCTTTCTTTTTTTTTTTTTTTTGAGACATAGTGAGACTATGTCTCAGAGTGAGCTCTGTCATCCGAGCTGGAGTGCAATGGCATGATCTCAGCTCACTGCAACCTCCGCCTCCCGGGTTCAAGTGATTCTCCTGCCTCAGCCTCCCAAGTAGCTGGGACTACAGGTGCATGTGCCACCAAACCCAGCTAATTTTTGTATTTTTAATAGAGACAGGGTCACACCACGGGGCCAGGCTGGTCTCAAACTCCTAATCTCAGATGATCCGCCTGCCTTGGCCTCCCAAAGTGCTAGGATTATAGGTGTGAGCCACCACGCCCAGCCTCTGGCTAGAACTTTTAATACTATGTTGAATTAAAATGGCAACTGTGGGCATCCTTGTCTTTTTCCTCATCTTAGAAGAAAAGCTTTCATTTTTCACGATTGAATATGACGTTAGCTATGGGCTTTTATGTATAGTGTTTACCACACTGAGGAAGTTGCCTTCTATCCTATTTATTGGGTTTTTGTTTTTTTTATAACATGAAATGGTGTTGAATTTTGTCAGGTCTTTTTCTAGATCAATTGAAAGGATCTTGTGGTCTTTTTCCTTTATTCTATTAAGGTGGTCAGCTCATGACTGACCACATTGAATCACAGTCCGTCACAATCTCATTAATTGATTTTTGTGTGTGAAACCATCCTTGCATCTGGGAATAAATTCCACTTGGTTATGATGTGAAATATGGTTATGGTTTGTTTTGGTTATGGTTTGTTTTGAATTAGAATTTTGCTCTTGTTGCCCAGGCTGGAGTGCACTGGTACGATCTCGGCTCATTGCAAACTCCGTCTCCCAGGTTGGAGCAATTCTTCCGCCTCAGCCTCATGAGTAGCTGGGATTGCAGGCGCGCGCTGCCAGGCCCGGCTAATTTTTGTATTTTTAGTAGAGATGCGGGTTTCGCCACATTGGCGAGGCTAGTCTCGAACTCCTGACCTCAGGTGATCAGCCCGCCTCGGCCTCCCAAAGTGCCGGGATTATAGGCGTGAGCCACTGCACCCAGCCCTTAATGTGTAATCCTTTTAATGTGCTGCTCAATGTTTTGCTGAGGATTTTTGCATCAATATTCATAAAATATATTGGTTGGTAGTTTTCTTTTAGTGTCTTTGTCTGGTTTTGTTGTCAGGGTACTACTGGCCTCACAGAGTGAATTAGGAAATGTTTCCTTCTCTTAAACATTTTGTAAGAGTTTGAGAAGAATTGGTGTTGATTCTTCTTTTAAATGTTTTAGTAGAATTCACCAGTGAAGCCGTCTGGTCCTGTGCTTTTCTGTCTTTTTTCTTTTCTTTCTTTCTTTTTTTTTTTTTTTTTTTTCTTGAAGAACAAGGTCTCGCTATATTGCCCGGGCAGGTCTCAAACTCCTGGGCTCAAGTGATCCTCCCACCTCTGCCTCCCTAAATGCTGGGGTTACAGGTGTGAGCCACTGCGCCTGCTGTGTCCTGGGCTTTTCTTTGTTGGGAGATTTTTGATTACTGACTCAATCTCCTTGCTGTGTAGATCTAGTTAGATTCTCTACTCTTCAGTCAGTTTTGGTGGATTGTGTATCTCTAGGAATTGGTCCATTTCATCTAAGTTGTCAATTTTATGTGTGTATAATTGTTTCAGGTATTTAATAATTGTCCTTTTGATGTCTGCAGAATCTGCAGTGATACTGGAAATTTCATTTCTGTTACTGGAAGTTCGTGACTTCTTTTTTTCATTGTCTTTTACTAGAGGTTTGTCAATTTATTGATCTTTTCAAAGTACCCATTGTTTGTTTTACTGATTTTTCTCTATTGGTTTTCTGTTTTCGATTTCATTGGGCTTTCTGCTCTTATTCTTTCTTTCTTTCTGCTTACTTGTGGTTTATTTTGCTGTTTTTTTCCCTCTACATTCTTGAAATGGGAGCTTAGATTATTGATTTGAATGATTTGAATATTTTCTCTTTTTTCTGAGACAGGGTCTCACTCTCACCCAGGCTGGAGTGCAGTGGTGCAATCATGGCTCACTACAGCTTCAACCTCCTGGGCTCAAGCAATCCTCCTGCCTCAGCCTCCTGAGTAGCTGGGACTACAGGTGCATATCACCATACCTGATTAATTTTTTTAATTTTCTGTAAGACAGGGTCTTGTTCTGTCACTCAGGCTGGTCTCAAACTCCAGGCCTCAAGCAATCTTCCCACCTCAGCCTCCCAAGTAGCTGGGACTACAGGTGCATGCTACCACGCCTGGCTAATTTTTGTATTTTTTATAGGGATGAGGTCTCGCCATGTTGCCCAGGTTGGTCTCAAACTCCTGAGCTTAAGCAGTCCATCTGCTTCAGCCTCCCGAAGTGCTGGGATTATGAGTATGAGCCACCAAGCCCAGCTCCTGTGATTTTTTGTTTGTTTGTTTTATTTCCCTTAAGATTTTCTCTTTGCCCTATGGATTATTTGGTAAAACGCAAAAGAGTCATACGATCTGAAGAGAAACTAGAGTATTGCCTGTGGATTATTTTGAAGTGTGTTATTTAGTTTCCACGTGTTTTGAGATTTTCCTGTTAACCTTTCTTTCATTGATTTCTAGTTTGATCTATATTGATTAAAATCATACAGATTTTAATTCTAAGTTTCTCACGGTTTTTTTATGGCCGAGGATATGGTCTTTCTTGGTATATGTTCCATGTGTACTTGAAAAAAATGTATATTCCACTGTTGTTGGTGCTCTATCAATGTCTAATAGATCTTGCTAGTTAAAGGTGTTTTTGAGTTCTTCTACATCCTTGACGATTTTTGGTCTAGTTTTCAGTTGTTGAGAGAGGTGTTGAAGTCTCTAACTATAATTGTGGATTTGTCTATTTCTCCTTTCATAACTTTCAGTTATTGCTTCACGTCTTTTACAGCTTTTTTGTTTGGTGCATTTACATTAGAATTCTTTTTGTTGTTGTTGTTGTTGTTGTTTGTTTAGAGACTGGGTCTCATTTTGTTGCCCAGGCTGGAGCTCAGTGGCACAATCACAGTTCACTGCAAGCTCAAACTCCTGAGCTCCAGCGATCCTCCCACCTCAGCCTCCTGAGTAGCTAGGACTACAGGCATGCACCACCATGTCTGGCTACTTTTAAAATTTTTTTGTAGAGATAGGGTCTCACTATGTTGCTCAGGCTAGTCTTCAACTCCTGGCCTCAAGTGGTCCTCCTTGACCTCCCAAAGTGCCGGGATTACAGGTGTGGCCCTACTATGCATTCTTGATAGATTTACTCTTTTATTATGTAATATTTCTGTCTCTGATGATTTTCTTTGCTTTGAAGTCATCTTTTTCTGATATTAATATAGCCACGCCTGTTTTCTTTGAATCAAGTTTTCATGTCTTTTTTTTTCTCTTTTTACTTTAAATTTATATGTGTGTCATATTTGAAGTGACTTTCTTGTAGACAGCAGATAGTTCAATCATGTTTTAAAATTCACTCTGCCAATCTCTGTCTTTTAGTTGATATATTTAAGACATTTACATTTAATGTGGTTATTGCTATATTAGGGCTTAAGTGTATCATTTCATTTCTTTTGTTTTCTATTAGTTCTTTTTTTCCCTCTGGGTTTTCTTCCCCCTGCCTTCCTATGGGTTACTTGAACACTTTTTAGAATTTGTATTTGATTTACTTATAGTGCTTTTCAGTATAGATCTTCAGTAGTCTTCCCTTCTCTGTGGGGGATACATTCCAAGATCCCTCATGGATACCTGAACCCATGGGTGTCATGGAACCTGATTCCATCATTTGGAACATGTTTCTATTATCTTCCACCCACAAATCAAATGCCTTTTTAAATCTTTTTTTTTTTTTTTTTTTTTCTTTTTGAGACAGTCTTGCTCTGTTGCCCAGACTGGAGTGCAGTAGCGCAATCTTGGCTCACTGCAACCTCCGTCTCCTGGGTTCAAGCAATTCTCCTGCCTCAGCTTCCTGAGTAGCTAGGATTACAGGTGTGTACCACCACGACTGACTAATTTTTATGTTTTTAATAGAGACAGAGTTTCACTATGTTGGCCAGGCTGGTCTTGAACTCCTGACCTCAAATGATCCACCCACCTAGGTCTCCCAAAGTGCTGGGATTACAGGCATGAGCCACCACGCCTGGCTGCCTTTTTAAATCTTAACTAAACGTTTATCACACACTGTAGCCCTAACTTTTGCAGTTTGCAGTGTGACAGCAAAATTAGCATTAATTTCTTTTTTTCTTTCTTCACAATTTCATGGATAGAAGATCATTCTTACTGTAGATCTCAGCAACCTCAGAATATTATATTATTATTATTTTTTGAGGCAGAGTCTTGCTCTGTCACCCAGGCTGGAGTACAGTGCAGTGGCACGACGTTTGTCCACTGCAACCTCCACCTTCCAGGTTCAAGGGGATTCTCTTGCTTCAGCCTCCCAAATAGCTGGGATTACAGGCTCGTGCCACCACACCTGGCTAATTTTTGTATTTTTATTTTTATTATTTTTTTGAGATGGAGTCTAGCTCTGTCACCCAGGCTGGAGTGCAGTGGTGTGATCTTGGCTCACTGCACCCTCCATCTCCTGGGTTCAAGTGATTCTCCTTTTTCAGTCTCCTGAGTAGCTGGGATTACAGGCATCCGCCACCATACCCAACTAATTTTTGTATTTTTAGTAGAGATGGGGTTTCACTGTGTTGGCCAGGATGGTCTCGAACTCCTGACCTCCTAATCCACCCGCGTTGGCCTCCCAAAGTGCAGGGATTATAGGCGTGAGCCACCATGCCCAGCCTATTTTTTTTCTTAAGTCGAGAACTTTCACCTTTTTACCTAAAGGAAGCATTTTACAGCTTCTCTTATCCAAATTGTTAGCATCACTACTGTTGCACTTTGGGGCCATTTTTTATGAAAATAAGGGTTACCCGGACACAAGTGCTACAGTACCACAAGAGTCAGTGTGATAAGGGATACAGCTACTAAGTGACTAATGTTAGGTCGTGTATACAGTGTGGAAAAAGGAATGATTCGTGTCCTGGGCAGGACAGAGCATGACAGTGTAAGATTTCATCACACTACTCAGAGTAGCATGCACTTAAGCATTTATGAATTGTTGGCCGGGTGCAGTGGCTTCTGCTTGTAATCCCAGCACTTTGGGAGGCTGAGGCAGATGGATCACGAGGTCAAGAGATCGAGACCATCCTGGCTAACACGGTAAAACCCTGTCTCTACTAAAAATACAAAAAAAAAATTAGCTGGGCGTGGTGGCAGGCGCCTGTAGTCCCAGCTGCTTGGGAGGCTGAGGCAGAAGAATGGCATGAACCAGGGAGGTGGAGCTTGCAGTGCAGTGAGCCAAGATTACATCACTGCACTCTCACCTGGGTGACAGTGAGACACTCCATCTCAAAAAAAAAAAAAATTATGAATTGTTGGCCGGGCACGGTGGCTCACACCTATAATCCCAGCACTTTGGAAGGCCAAGGTGGGCAGATCACCTAAGGTCAGAAGTTCAAGACCAGCCTGGTTAACATGGTGAAACCCTGTCTCTACTAAAGTTACAAAAAAAAAAAAATTAGCTGAGTGTGGTGGCGGGCACCTGTAATCCCAGCTACTTGGAAGGCTAAGGCAGGAGAATTGCTTGAACCCGGGAGGTGGAGGTTGCAGTGAGCCGAGATCGCACCACTGCACTCCAGCCTGGGCAACAAGAGTGAAACTCCATCTGGGGGAAAAAAAAAGTTATGAATTGTTTATTTCTGGAATTTTCCATTTAATATTTTTGGACCACAGTTGACTTCAGGTAACTGAAACTGCAGAGAGTGAAACGGTGGAAAGGGGAGGACCACCATATAGCTTTTGTAGTGCTTACCTTGGGTATTATATTATATTTGCATGACTGATCCACGTCTGCTGGTGGTGTCGTTTTGCCAGTTTGAATGAAGTGTGGAAACCCTACCTTCCCTCATCTCCCTGAACCTCCCCTTTTATAACCATCTGGAATACTTCCTCTACAGAAGTTAGAACCACAACAAACACAGTTATAATTTTTATTTCAATCATCAAACATAATTTAGAAAACTGGGGAAGAGATGGAAAGTCTGGTATCTTTATCCATATTTTTGCTTATCTTGTTCTTTATTCCTTCCTGTTGTTCCAAGCCTTTTTCTTTTGTTTCCTTTTTGTTTGGAGAACTTTAACCACTTTTTAGGGTAAGACTGGTGGTGACATTGTTTTTCTTCATCAGAGAATATCTTGATTTCCCCTTTATTCCAGAAGGATAATTCACTGAATATGGGATTCTGTGTTGACAGTTCTTTCTTTTGAGCTTGAAAAATGTTATGCCTCTTCCTCCATGGTGTCTAGTTAGAAATCCACTGTTGTTTGAATTTTTCCCCTGTAGGTAAAATGTGGTTTCTGTGGGGTGCCGTGACTCATGCCTGTAATCTCAACATTTTGGGAGAACCAGGTGGGCAAATTGCTTGAGCCCAAGAGTTTGAGATTAGCCTGGTCAACATGGCAAAACCCCATCTCTTTAAAACAAAAAACAAAAAACAAAAAACAAAAATTAGTCACACATGGTGGCATGCGCCTTTGGTCCCAGCTACTCAGTTGGCTGAGTTGGGAGGATTGCTTGAGCCCTGGAGGTCGAGGCTGCAGTGATCTATGACTGTACCACTAGGCAAGAGAGTGAGACCCTGGCTCAAGAAAACAAACATAATGTAGTTTCTCTCTGGCTGCTTTGAAGATTATTTCATTGTCTTTAACTTTCACTGTCTGACATCTGGGGTAGATGTGTTTGGTCTATCCTGTCTGACATCTGGGGTAGATGTGTTTGGTCTATCCTGTATTACATCTGGGGTAGATGTGTTTGGTCTATCCTGTCTGACATCTGGGGTAGATGTGTTTGGTCTATCCTGTCTGACATCTGGGGTAGATGTGTTTGGTCTATCCTGTCTGACATCTGGGGTAGATGTGTTTGGTCTATCCTGTCTGACATCTGGGGTAGATGTGTTTGGTCTATCCTGTCTGACATCTGGGGTAGATGTCTTTGGTCTATCCTGTTTGAGGTTTGCTCAACTTCCTGAATCTATAGGCTTATGTGTTTTACCAAATTGGTGAAGTTTGTATTATTTCTTTGAGTTCTTTTTTCCTCTGTTTCTGCATCTCCAGTTACATGAATGTTAGGTCTTTTGTTGTGGTCCCAAGGTCCCGAAGGCTCTGTTCATTTTTTAAACCTTATTTTCTTTCTGTTGTTCAGATGGGTTAATTTCTTTTTTTTTTTTTTTTTTGAGATGGAGTCTCGCTCTGTCGCCCAGGCTGGAGTGCAGTGGTGCGATCTCGGCTCACTGCAAGCTCCGCCTCCTGGGTTCACGCCATTCTCCTGCCTCAGCCTCTCCGAGTAGCTGGGACTACAGGCGCCCGCCACCACGCCCGGCTAATATTTTTTGTATTTTTAGTAGAGACGGGGTTTCACCGTGGTCTCGATCTCCTGACCTCGTGATCTGCCCGCCTCGGCCTCCCAAAGTGCTGGGATTACAAGCGTGAGCCACCGCGCCTGGCCAAGATGGGTTAATTTCTGTTATTCTGTCTTCCAGTTCTCTGTCTCATCCATTCAGCTGTTGAGCCATACACTGAGTTTTTTATTTCAGTTATTGTATTTTTTAGTTCCAAAATTTTCATTTGGTTTTACTATATCTTCTTTTTCTCTGTTGATACTTTCTATTTCTTCTGTTTCCAGCATGTTTGTATTGCATGTAGAAGTGTCTTTGTGATGCTGTTCTGTCTTTATGAAATAATTCTGACGCCCTGTCAGCATTGGCGCTGCCCCTCTTCACCGAGCTTGGAGCCTCCCTTGTTCTTAGTGTGAGCAGCCACTTTCTGTGGGAGCCTAGTCATGCTGGCTGTTTGGTGGAGGTGCTGCCTCCTTCTTGCCAGCTAGGAGTGGAAACTCAGCTCCCTGTGCTTGGCCTCATTGACACTATAGAGGGTGGTGTGGAAAACAGACCTTCCCTGAATCTTCCCTCCCTGCCTTGGGGGAAGGAGTTCCACAGTGCCTCTTCCACATGGCCTCCACTGACTCCGCGGGGGGATGGAGAAGGGGTGAATGTCCTGGCTTTTCACCACCCCGGCAAGGAAGGGAAGGGCCTCTTGGCCAGGGTTGAGTCCAGGCTCCCTCCTCAGCCTTTGCTGGTCTGGCTAGGGGTGCAGTGGTTTTGGGTGTTGGCTGGAATAGGATGGCTGTTGCCCGAGAGCTTCTGTCTTGCTGGGCTGCCCTTTGCCTGTGCCTGTGGGCATTTCTGGGCTGTGGCTTCCTTGACTCCAAGTCTTGGATGCAGACAGGAAGCAGCCCAAGGGAACCCAGCACCAGTCGTGCCCCGATCCCTAGCCATCAGCGCCTTCTCCGCAGCCAGAGGTGGCTTGGGTTTGTTACAGTGGCACTTAGCGGGAAGTACAGGGATGGTAGGTTGGTACTTTGGGTCTGTCTTACTAGCAATGCAAGCCCCTTCTTTTTTCTTTTCTTTTTTGGACAGTCTCACTCTGTCACCCAGGCTGGAGTGCAGTGGTGCGATCTCAGCTCACTGCAACCTCTGTCTCCTGGGTTCAAGCAATTCTCCCACCTCAGCCTCCCGAGTAGCTGGGATTACAGGTATGCACCACCATACAAGGCTAATTTTTGTATTTTTATAGTGACGGGGTGTCACCTTGTTGGCCAGGCTGGTCTCGAACTCCTGGCTTCCCAAAGTGCTGGGATTACAGGGGTGAGCCACTGTGCCCAGCCTACTTCTTTTTAATGCCAGTTTTGGCTTATTTTCCCCCAGAAATGGAGGATCCGTTTTACTGAGGTTTTCAACGTATGGGTGCATGTCGGTGTGTCTGCAACATCCTTTGTTGCGTCTAGAGTGTTTTTCATCTGTATTTAATTTGCGTTTTCTCACTTGTTTCTGGGAACAGTCTTGCCAGGGGCATGTCTATCTTATTGCCCTTTTCAGACAACCAGCTTTTGGTTTTGCTAGTGTTCTTTATTGCTTGTTCCTTTTCTTTGTCATTGACTTCTGTCGTTGCTCTTTATTATTTCCCTGCTGCTTTAGGTTTTCCCTGGGCTCCTTCCCTGCTTCCTGCCTTCTGCTCTGGGAGCACCTGTTCCTGTGCCGTAGGTTTTGGGTTCTGGCCGACATGCTTTGAGCTCTTGGCCTCCCTCTCAGGAGCCGCTCCCTGCTGTCCATGTGGGCACCTGCAGTCCCCCACACCAGCCCCACAGGCCCTCTCTGGCGGTTTGTTCACTGGTCAGGGTCTGGTAGAAAGCATCCAGTCACTTACTGTGTTTAATAAACTTGTTATTATTTTAGATTTACCAAAAAGTTGCAAACATATCACAGAGAGTTCCCGTACACCCTCAGCCAGCCTCCCCTGCCAGGAGCATCCTGCAGATCCACAGCCAGCAGTTCGATGTGGTTTGACCTATGTCCCTGCCCAAGTCTTGTGTCGAATTATCATCCCTGATGTTGGAGTTGGGGCCTGGTGGGAGGTGACTGGATCGTGGGGATGGTTTCTAATAGTTTAGCACCATCCTCCAATGCTATTCTTGTGATGGAATATTCACAAGATCTGGCTGTTTGAAAGTGTGTAGCACCTCCTCCCTCTCTTGACCTCCTGCTCCAGCCCCCTCTCTCGACCTGCTCGGCCATGTGAAGTGCCTCGCCTCCCCTTTGCCTTCTGCCACGATTGGAAGCTCCCTGAGGTCTCCCCAGAAGCCGATGTTGCCCAGAAGCAGAAGCAGGGAGCGGCTCCTGAGGCTTCCTGTACAGTCTGTGAACTGTGAGCCAAGTAAACCTCTTATCTTTATAAATTACCCAGTCTCGACCGGGTGCAGTGGCTCACACCTGTAATCCTAGCACTTTGGAAGGCCGAGATGGGTGGATCACTTGAGGCCAGGAGTTCAAGATCAGCCTGGCCAACGTGGCCAAACCCCATCACTACTGAAAATAGAAGAATTAGCTGGGCACAATGGTACATGCCTGTAATCCCAGCTACTTGGGAGGCTGAGGCATGAGAATCGGTCGAACCTGGAGGTGGAGGTTGCAGGGAGCTGAGATTGTGCTACTGCACTCCAGCCTGGGCAGTAGAGTAAGACACTGTCTCAATAAAGAAAGAAATTACCCAGTCTGAGGTATTTATTTACAGCAATGCGAGAATGGACTAATATAGAAAATTGGTACTGAGGAGTGAGGCATTGCTATATAGATACCTGAAAATGTGGAAACAGCTTTGGAACTGGGTAACCCACGGAGGTTGGAAGAGTGTGGAGGGCTCAGAAGAAGACAGGAAGATGAGGAGAGTTTTGAACTTTCTAGAGACTTGTTAAATTGTTGTGACAAATGCTCAGAGTGACATGGACAGTGAAGTCCAGGCTAAGGAGGTCTCAGATGGAGATGGGGAACTTACTGGGAACTGGAACAAAGGTTACTTTTGTTATGTGCTAGCAAAGAGGTTGGCTGCACTGTATTCCTGCCATGGGGATCTGTGGAACTTTGAACTGGAAAATGATGATTTAGGCTATCTGGCGGAAATTTCGTGGGTTTTGTTTTGTTTGTTTTTTTGAGATGGAGTCTTGCTCCAGGCTGGAGTGCAGTGGCGCGATCTCAGCTCCCTGCAGCCTCTGCCTCCCGGGTTCAAGCAATTTTCCTGCCTCAGCCTCCCAAGTAGCTGGGGTTACAGGCATGTACCACCACGCCCAGCTAATTTTTATTTATTTTTATTTATTTATTTATTTTTATTTTTATTTTTTTGCCTTCAAGCATCTGTTTAAGAAAGCACATCTTGTACAGCCCTTAATCCATTTAACCCTGAGTTGACACAGCACATGTTTCAGAGAGCACGGGGTTGGGGGTAAGATTATAGATTAACAGCATCCCAAGGCAGAAGAATTTTTCTTAGTACAGAACAAGGTGGAGTCTCCTATGTCTACTACTTTCTACACAGACACAGTAACAATCTGATCTCTCTCTCTTTTCCCCACATTTCCCCCTTTTCTTTTCGACAAAACCACCATCGTCATCATGGCCCATTCTTGATGGTCACTGTCTCTTCGGAGCTGTTGGGTACACCTGCAGAAAGGCTGTCACTTCACACTTGGAAGGCTGCACAGCGGCCAGGCAGAGACGCTCCTCACTTCCCAGACGGGGTGGCGGCCGGGCAGAGGCGCTCCTCACATCCCAGATGATGGGCGGCCAGGCAGAGACGCTCCTCACTTCCCAGACGGGGTGGCGGCCGGACAGAGGCTGTAATCTTAGCACTTTGGGAGGCCAGGGCAGGTGGCTGGGAGGTGGAGGTTGCAGCAAGCCGAGATCACGCCACTGCATTCCAGCCTGGGCAACATTGAGCATTGAGTGAGCAAGACTCTGTCTGTAATCCCAGCACTTCGGGAGGCCGAGGCGGGCAGATCACTTGAGGTCAGGAGTTGGAGACCAGCCTGGCCAACATGGCGAAACCCCATCTCCACCACAAATACAAAAACCAGCCAGGCGTGGCGGTGTGTGCCTGCAATCCCAGGCACTCGGCTACACTGCAGCCTGGGCAACAGAGGGAGACGGTCTCAAAAAAGAAAGAAAAGGAAGGAAGAAAGGAAGCGAGGGAGGGAGGAAGGAAGGAAGGAAATTTTTGTATTTTAGTCGAGATGGGGTTTCACCATGTTGACCAAGCTGGTCTTGAACCCCTAACCTCAGGTGATCTGCCCGTTTTGGCCTCCCAAAGTGCTGGGATTACAGGCAGGAGCCACCATGCACAACCAATCTAGTGGAAGTTTCTAAGCAGCAAAGCGTTCAAGGTGTAGCCTGGCTGCTTCTGACATTCTGTGCTCATATGTGTGAGGAAAGAAATGACCTCAAGCTGGAACTTATATTTAAAAGGGAAATAGAGTTTGGAAAATTTACAGCCTGGCCATGTAGTAGAAAAGAAAAGCCCATTTTCAGGGGAGGAATTCAAGCAGGCTATAGAAATTTGTGTGACTAAAAGGAAGGCAAGTGCTAATAGCCAAGACAATGGGGAGAAAGCCTCAAAGGCATTTCAGAGAACTTCATGTCAGACCCTCCCATCACTGGCATGAGGCCTAGGAGAACTGAATGGTTTCCTGGACCCGGCCCAGGGCCCCACTGCCCTGCACAGCCCCGGGATCTGGCTCCCTGTGTCCAGCCATTCCAGCTCCAGCTGTGGCCCAAAGGGGCCAAGGTACAGCTCTGGCCCTGCTTCAGGGGGTGCAAACCATAGTAAGCCTTGGAAGCTTCCACGTGGTGGTAAGCCTGCAGGTACTCAGAGTACAAGAGTTGAGGTTCGGGAGCCTCTGCCTGATTTCAGAGGATACATGGAAAAGCTTGTATGTCCAGGCAGAGGACTGCTGTAGGGGTCGAGCCCTCATAGAGAACTTCTGCTAGGGGGAATGTGGCATTGGAGCCCCCACACAGAGTCTCCACTGGGACACTGTTTAGTGGAGCTGTGAGAAGACGGCCATTGTCCTCCAGACCCTGGAATGGTAGATCCACTGACAGCTTGCACCATGCACGTGGAAAAGCTGCAGGCACACAGTGCTGGCCCTTGAAAGCAGCTGTGGGGGCTGAACCCTGCAGAGCCATGGCGGCGGAGCTGGCTGAGGCCTTGGGAGTCCTCCCCTTGCATCCCTGTGCCTGGATGTGAAACGTAGAGTCAAAGGAGATGATTTTGGAGCTTTAAGATTTAATGACCGCCCTGCCGTATTCTGAACTTGCATAAGGCCTGTAGCCCCTTTCTTTTGGCTGATTTCTCCCTTTTGAAATGGGAGGATTTACCCAATACCTATGCCTCCATTGTGTCTTGGAAGTCACTAACTTGTTTTGATTTTATGGGCTCATAGGTAGAAAGGACTTGCCTTGTCTCTTTTTTTTTTTAGACAGAGTTTCGGTCTTGTTGCCCAGGCTGGAGTGCAATGGCACTATCTCGGCTCACCGCAACCTCTGCCTCCCAGGTTCAAGCGATTCTACCTCAGCCTCCCTAGTAGCTGGGATTACAGGCATGCACCACCACACCTGGCTAATTTTGTATTTTTAGTAGAGACAGGGTTTCTCCATGTTGTCCAGACTGGCTTGAACTCCTGACCTCAGACAATCCACCTGCCTCAGCCTCCCAAAGTGCTGGGAGGCATGAGCCACCACACCCGGCCATCCCTGCCGGTTTCTAATGGCTTAGCACCATGCCCCGCGTGCTGTTCTTGTGACAGGGTTCTCGTGACATATGGTCAGTTAAAAGTCTGTAGCATCTGTAGCATCTCCCCTGTTGTCTCTAGTCTTCCTGCTCGGCCGTGTGAAGTGCCTCGCTCCCACTTCGCCTTCTGCCACGATTGGAAGCTTCCTGAGGCCTGCCCAGAAGCAGATGCTGCCATGCTTCCTGTACAGCCTGTGAACTGTGAGCCAGTTAAACCTCTTTTCTGTATACATTGCCTGATCTCAGGTATGTCTTTATAGCAGTGTGAGAATGGACTCATGTACCATCTCGCTGTCAGAACTAAGACTTCCACTTTGGTGCGGCGTAACCGTCAACTCAACTCCAGACCTTATTTGGATTTCCTGTTTTCCCTGATGCTGTCTTCTGTTCCAAGATACTACATTCCATGAAGTCACTGATTTTGGAGTGCAGGGGAGAGTGAGAAAGATGGAGAGGGTGGATAGAAGTGTCTGGAACACATCCTCCAAGGTGGCTGGTGGTAGTAGAGGGGGCAGCTTTGATTTTGGACAGTGGGAAGGAAGCTGGCAGCTCTGCTGGGGACAAAGGGTGCGTTGCAGCCATCAGAGGTGCTGCTGGCTGTGGGGTTAGGGCCTCACCCCCAGGAGAGAATGAAGCAGAGCTGGATGTTGTGGTCGGGCAGGGGCCCCTCAGGCCCTGGGCTGAACCAGCACGGGTGGTGAGGGAGCTGCTGTGGTCAAGCCAGCTGGGCAAATCAGCCTGCTCTTGGCCAAGGAAGAGGGCACCATGGAGCCTGGCCCAGTCCCTGCGCCCCTCATGTCAGCTCCGCAAGTACAGGCTGGAAGAGTCTCCCTATGGACCATGCACCCAGGGCCAGGCTGGCTTGGGGAAGAGGTGACCTGGTGCCTGGGAGATTCACCCGAGGCTCTCCACCGTCTTGGTGCTGGTAGAAAAGGCAGATGACCAATTAGTCATCTGAAGACAGTTCTCCGGTTGCGGACCCCAGTCCAGGCCCCAGAGGGCCCCCTGTGGGAAGCAGTGCCTCAGTTCGTGGCCAGGCAGTGTGGACACTGGCTTAGCTGGAAACATGAGCCCACCCAGGCCGCCTGGCCTGTCACGCTCGGCAGCTCGGATGGGCCTCTGTGCTTTCTGTGAAGGCTGTGTTGAACCTTTTTTTACTTTTTGACCATTTGAAGGATTAAAAGCTGTCTGATATTTTAAATTGGCATTTCTCTGATGTAAACTGAGGTGGAAGACCTTTTCCCATGTTTCTGAGGCCTTTGTGCCTTCTCTTCTGGAAAATACCTGGAATCTTTTTGGTGAGGGTGAGGGTGTTTTTCTTTTGGGTTGTTTGATTCTTACTGACTCAGAGGGAATTTATAAACATAAACATAAAAATATATATAATGTCCTGGACTTTAATCTGTTAGTCACATGTCTTCTCCGTTTGTGGTTTATCTTTGCATTTCTTTGTGACGTGTTGAAAATCAGAAGTTCTTGATTTTAACGGACGTAGTTTTATAGTTTTCTTTACATTTTGCACCCTTAGTGTCTTGAATAAGAAATTCTTCTCTACACCAGCTTGTGCTCAGTTGCCTCTAAATATTGTGTTGTCTTTACCTTTCACATTGAGACTTTCATCCAGCTGGAGGTGATTTTCTTGTGCGGTGTGTGTGGTGGGGTCCGGTTTCATTTTGCCACGGCGCCTGGCCTCGAAAAGACCATTGTCTCCAGCGGGTGTGCGGTGCGGCCCTCCCTCCCGTGGCGGGTCTGCGCGGATGCTCCAGCGGGTGTGCGGTGCGGCCCTCCCTCCTGTGGCCGGTCTGCGCGGATGCGGGCTCTGCTTCTGGCTCTCTGTTCATTGGTCAGTTTGTCCCTGAGCCAAACCATACTCTGAATTATTTGAGCTTCATAATAATAAAGCAAGTTCTTTCACCTTGTTCTTTTTTAGAACCAATTTCAGCTATTCTTGACCATTATTCTCCCAGAAATATGTTTTAGATTCTTCTTGTCAGGTTAAAAAAAAGTTGGAATTTTGATTGGGATTGTCTTGAATCTGTAGCTTGGTTTGGTGGAAATGGGCATCTGTCCCCAGAGCAATGAGCAGCCAGCCTGTGGGGATGGCATCTGTATTTCTTCAGTTAGACCCTCCCTTTTAATGTCTTTTTTTTTTTTTTTTAAGAGACAGGGTGTCACTGTGTCACCCAGGCTGGAGTGCAGTGTTGTGATGATAAGTCAGTACAGCCTCCAACTTCTGGGCTCAAGTAATCCTCCTGCCTCAGCCTCTCAAGTAGCAGGGATTATAGGCACACGCCATGACACCTGGCTAATTTTTGTTTTTTAACCTTTTGTAGAAACAGGGTCTTGCTCTGTTGCCCAGGCTGATTTCAAACTCCTGGCCTCAAGCAATCCTCCTACCCTCCTACCCTGGCCTCGTACCTTTAATGTGCTTATTAATAAAGTTCTTTCTTTATTTTTTTTTTTTAAGACAAAGTTTCACTGTTGTTGCCCAGGCTGGACTACAATGGTGTAATCTCGGCTCACTGCAGCCTCCACCTCCCAGGTTCAAGTAATTCTCCTGCCTCAATCTCCTGAGTAGCTGGGATTACAGGCATGCGCCACTATGCCTGGCTAATTTTGTATTTTTAGTAGAGACAGGGTTTCTCCATTTTGGTCAGGCTGGTCTCGAACTACCAACTTAAGGTGATCCGCCCACCTCGGCCTCCCAAAGTGTTGAGATTACAGGCGTGAGGCACTGTGCCCAGCCCTTGATTAGGTTTTGTTAGATTTATTCCTAGTACTTTTATTACTATAGTGATTTAAAATTTTTATTTTCTCACTGTTCATTGGTGTATAGAAATATAATTTTATATGGATTTTCTCTCCAGCAACTTTGCTGAACTATATTACTAATTAGTTTGTAGATTATCTTGCATTTTTCTGTGTAAACAATTATGTCATTTGCAAGTAATGACTTTTTTCTTCTTCTTCTTTTGAGTCCAAACAAGTTTTCTTTTTCTTGTCTTCCTGCACTGGATAGGACCCCAATACAATATTGACTGGTGATGATAATGAGCTTCCAACCTTCCGCCTTGACATGTGATGCTTTCTGGGAGTTATCTTTTAAGAAACCCTGTATATCAGGCTAAGGAAGTTACCTTCAATCACTAAGTCTTCTCTTTTAACCTATTAATGTGCTAATTTTTGTTCATTGATTTTCTAATATTAAACCAACCTTGCATTCCTGAGATAAATCCAACTTGGTCCTTGATATATTAGTGGTTTTACACATGGCGAGACTCTTGTTTATAATTTCTGTAGGACTTTTGCATTCTTTTCATGAGTGATATTGGCCTAAATGTTTTTTTCTCATGTAGTCCTGGTCAGATTTGGTTTCAAGATTATTCTGGCTCCATAAGCTGAGCAGTGTTCTATGTTTTTCTATACAGTGGACTTGTTCATGGAAGACTGGAATTATACATCTGGAGTATTTGGTAGAACTACAAGTAAAGGCCAGGCGTGGTGGCTCACACCTGTAATCCCAGCGCTTTGGGAGGCCCAGGTGGGTGGATCACGAGGTCAGGAGATCAAGACCATCCTGGCTAACAAGGTGAAACCCTGTCTCTACTAAAAATACGAAAAAGTAGCCAGGTGTGGTGGCAGGCACCTGTAGTCCCAACTACTCGGAAGGCTGAGGCAGGAGAATGGCGTGAACCCAGGAGGCAGAGGTTGCAGTGAGCCGAGATTGCGCCACTGCACTCCAGCCTGGGCAACAGAGCGAGACTCTCTCTCAAAAAAAAAAAAAAAAAAAGGAAAAAAAAAAGAGCTACAAGTAAAAACCCTTTGGGTTGGAGCTTTACTTTTTAACTACTGATTCCAATTTCTTCATGGTTATAGAAATACTTGGATTTATTTTTCTTGTCAGTTTTTCTAGAATTTGTCAATTCACTGGTGTTTTCAAACGTACTAGCATGATGTTTGTTATCACAGCGTGCAGTGTCTTTCATCATCTGCAGCATCTTTAGTTACATGCTTGGCGTTCCCAACATTGTTTACATCTTCCTTCTCTTTATTTCCTGATTAACCCTATTGGATAAATTGATTACTGTTTTAAAGAACCAACTTTTGGTTTTAATTCCTATTTTGTTTTTCTTTCCCTCTGCTTTGAGTTCATTTGCTGTTTTCTCCGTAACTTTTAAGCTAGGTCTTCTGTTGTGATATAAGCATTTAAGGCTATGCATTTTCCTTTAAGCCCTGCTTTCACTGTTCCACAGATGGTGATACATTTCCAGATCTTTGGAGAGTTTTCTGGGGGTTTTGTTTGGCTGGTTTGGGTTTTTCATTAGTGAACATGAGATGAAGGTCTCAGGCCTTTGTAATTTAAGATTCATTTCATCATTTCATGTCCAGTGTGTTTCCTTGTATATTTTCTTCCATCATTTTACTTTCTTCATCGCTCCTAGGTAATTTCAAAAAGTTTTTTTTTTTTTTTTTTTTGAGACCGGGTCTCACTCTGTTGCCCAGGCTGGAGTGCAGTGGTACAGTCTTGGCTCACTGCAACCTCCAGCACCCAGGTTCAAGCGATTCTCCTGCCTCAGCCTCCCAAGTAGCTTCGACTACAGGTGCCTGCCACCACACCCAGCTAATTTTTGTGTTTTTAGTAGAGATGGTTTAGGAGAGACAGTTTCACCATGTTGGCCAGGCTGCTCTCGAATTCCTGACCTCAAGTGATCCACCTGCCTTGGCTCCCAAAGTGCTGGAATTACAGGTGTGAGCCACTGTGCTGGGCCTCGGAAAGTTCTTTTTGATCCTAGGTATTTGGTTGTGTTCTGCAGGAGGGTTCTGATCGGCGCTGTCCAGTGCAAACATGTATGAGTCATATGTGAATTTCAGCTTTTCTAGTAGCCACCTTTAAAAGGTTAAAAAAGAATACACCAAAGCAGATGGAATCATATGTTTTATTTAACCCATCCTATCAAAAATTTCAACATGTCATCAAGGAAAAAGAAATGTGTATTTTACATTATTTTGCTCCTACTAAGTCTGAGCCCTGGCACATGGTTTACACCAACACCCACACCTCAGCTCACACTGGCTGTGTGGCAGGTGCCCTCTAGCCATCTCAGCCGGGCACTCCGCGTCCAGTGTTGCCCACGAGCCGTTGTTGGGGCTGTGGGTGCATCTGATAAAATGCACCCGCAGCCTTGGCGATGCCTGCAGTCCTGCCGCTTTGTGAACCATGGACCCGCACGCCCTCACGCCCGTCCCAGTGCTGCGTGGGATGCCTGTGCTGGTGGCAGGACTTTCCTTGTCAGGCACAGCCACTGCCCCCGCCCCCCACCCCGGGCCCCTGAAGCCTGCTCTGCTGCAGGACCAGGCATCTCTCCAGCCGCAGGCCCCTGAGGAGCCCCTGGGTCTCCGGCCCCCACAGCACTGCCAGGCCCTGTGTAGAGGGACTTAGACTCCATGTCGCAGGAATGAATGAGTGAGTGAGTGAGGGTATGAGCACTGGCCTGAGCCTGGCTTCCACCTGGGGGTATGGCGGGGGCCACACCACAGGATCCGGGGAGGGTATGGGGTACAATGCAGGGCCCGGTTCTGAGCAGGTGCTCACGGCCAGCCCCAGGTACAGGAGCAGTACCTGGGATCCCAGATTCTTAGGTCAGGTGCCTGGCAAGGGACTGTGTGGCTGGGAGGACGTGGGTTCAAGGCTGTGGCACCCCATGAGCTGGAAGCACTCCGGCCACTCCAGTGCTGCAACAGGTTTGAGCTCCACTCTTGGTGGGAGCTTGTCACAGTTCGCATTGGGGAAGCCTGTCGCCTAGTCCCATGAAGAGCAGTTTGGGTGCCCCATGTAGTAGGCTCTGCAGGGTGAGGGAGAGGGCATACCCTCCCCGAAAGGCCTTGGGCATGAGGCAGGCAGGCAGCTGGGCTGCAGAGCAGAGCCCAGTAGGGGTGGGCAGAGGAAGGGCGGGCTGGGCTGCTGGGGCCTTGGGCAGCCTCTTTATGTTTCCCTGTGGGCCTGGTAGGAGAGCTGGGGCCATGTTGCTGCCCAGAGCACCTGCTGGCTGGCACACCCCCTGCCCCACGGGTATAATTAGCACTGTGACAGGTGCTAGGGATCGCGTGCCCAGCCCAGCCCTGACCCAGAGCAGCCTGGCCTTGGCTGACCTGCCCCACCCTCTCCCGGCCCAGCCTAAGACCCCCAGGTCTCTAGCCACACCCACCTTCCCGGGCTCCCTCTGTGCTGCCAGGATGGGCAGGCTGGGGTCTGGCAGAGGCAGCGGGTGGGCAGAGCCCTGAGCCGTGGCCTGGCCGCAGGCTCTGGGAGTCCGCAGGCTGGCCCAGCCCCGCCCTGCTCTCAGTCTGTGCCCAGGGCCTGCAGTTGCTGAGGGCCTCTTATGGGTGGGTGAGGGCCCAGGTGGAACCTCTCTGGACTGGTGGCCTCAGCCTTCCAAGAGGAAGCCTTTGGCCCCAAGACTTGGACAGAGCCTATGGGGCCCCGTGGGTACTCGGGGTCCTGGCCTGGCCCTCCTTGCCCTCCCCATGCAGCGCCACAGCCTCCAGCCGGCCCACCCACCTGCACCCCTTCTCTCTGCAGTGCAAGAAGAAACACACGCTGCTGTGCCCTGACTTTGCCCGCAGGGGGGCGTGTCCCCGCGGCGCCCAGTGTCAGCTGCTCCACCGCACCCAGAAATGCCACAGTCGGCGGGCAGCCACGTCCCCCGCCCCAGGGCCCAGCGACGCAGCTGCCAGGAGCAGGGCCTCGGCCAGCCATGGGCCCAGGTGATGGGGCAGTGGGCACTGTGCATGTGAACCTGGGTGGCCCCTCCCTGTCTGGGGAGATGCCCAGGGCCCTCTGGTTGAGCCCCCGCCAACTCAGCTCTTCGGGCCTCAGACCCAGAAAGAAATCCCAGTTCAAGGCTGGGGATCACATGACCTCCAGAGATGCCCCTACCCCACTTCCAAGTCTGGACAGAGCCAAGGGCATCCCTGGCCGATGGAGGAAGGTGGGGCTTCACAGAGACCTGCTCACTGGGAGAGGGTGGGAAGCCCAGCCCCGGGAGGAGTCTGGGGGCTCCCTCATCCAGCCCACCTGCCATGTGGGTGTGGGAGCCCCGTGGAGACCAGGAAGCCAAGGCCCTGGATGTGAGGGGCAGGCTCGGTGTGGAGCTGGGGCCTTCCCCGCACCCAGCCTGTCCTTGCGGTCAAGGGCCAGGCCTGACCTGTGCCTTCAGCTCTGCCCCAGACCATGGAGGGCCACGGGAGCAGGAAGCAGCTGAGAGCATGGGCAGCCTGTTGCTGGGATCCCCACCTGTCACCCCACCTCACACGTCTGCCCCTTCCTTCCCTGCAGGAAGCCTTCAGCAGCCCAGCGCCCCACCAGGCAGACGCCCAGCTCCCCTGCCCTCACTGCGGCTGCCCTGGCTGCACCTCCCCACTCCCCAGGGGGGTCAGCCTCTCCCTCATCCTCGAAGGCTTCCTCCTCCTCATCCCCTCCCACTTCCTTGGACCACGAGGCACCATCTCTCCAGGAGGCCGCCTTAGCAGCGGCACGCTCCAGCAGGCTCTGCAAGCTGCCTTCCTTCATCTCCCTGCAGTCCTCACCGAGCCCAGGAGCCCAGCCCAGGGTCCGGGCCCCCAGGGCCCCCCTCATCAAGGACTCAGGTAGGCAGCATGGCCTGGCTTGGGCACAGGGGAGTTTTAAATGCCCACCTCAGACCACCACATCAGAATCTCTAGGTGGGGCCTGGGTGAGTCCCACAGGCGCCAGGGGTGCACCTGCCCTGGGGCGGGGCCAGCCAAGGTGCGAGTGTAGCGGTGGCTGCTGCGCAGTCTGCCCCAGCTGAGGGCTGATTTAATTAGAAAGCACCCATTTCTGTTAATTTGTTCTGGAAGATCACCACGCACTCCTAGAGAGAACAGATGTTCCCTCTCCCCCGATGAGCATTTGGGGCTTGGTAAATGGCTCCACTCAGCCTTGTTTAGGAGAGAAAAGAGGATTTTATGGCTGCAAACGACCCTTTCTGTAAACACTTTACAGCTCTCCGCGCGTTTGAGTGACGATAAACCCCACGCAGCTCGGCGGGCTGCAAATTTGCGACCATACGGCTATCATTTTATTGTCATATTTCACGGTCGTAACGTTCATGGAAGATGCTTGCTGCAGCCTTCTCCAACAGCTCCGCTGAGCACGCTCAAACGCCTGCCTCGGAGGGGCCGCCTCCTGTTCGCAGCCTCCACGTCAGGGGCGCAGAGCCGTGGCCAGACCCTCTGCCCCACGAGACCTGGGCACCCGCTCCTTCCATCTGGGTGGGCCTCTCTGGGGTCGGGGAGCAGATGGGGCCCCGAGGCAGCCACTTCTTTTTTTTTTTTTTTTTTTTTTTTTTTTTTTTTTGAGATGGAGTCTCGCTCTGTCGCCCAGGCTGGAGTGCAGTGGTGAGATCTCGGCTCACTGCAAGCTCCGCCTCCCGGGTTCACGCCATTCTCCTGCCTCAGCCTCTCCGAGTAGCTGGGACTACAGGCGCTCGCCACCACGCCTGGCTAATTTTTTGTATTTTTAGTAGAGACGGGGTTTCACCGTGGTCTCGATCTCCTGACCTCGTGATCCGCCCGCCTCGGCCTCCCAAAGTGCTGGGATTACAAGCGTGAGCCACCGCGCCCGGCCTTTTTTTTTTTTTTTTTTAAGATCAGGAACCTAGCAGCCCATTGCAGAGCCAGTGGAGGTGGGCAGGGCGCTGAGGGGTCCTGTGTGCAGCTTGGGCGGGGCCTGGGAAAGGCTGCAGAAACCTCCCCTGCTTGGCCATGGCCAGGAGCTCGGGCAGGTGGAGGTGCCTGGACAGTCTCTGGGCGGGAAGCTGGAGCTGTTGCTGGAGCGGCCACCACGGGGGCAGGCTGACAGGTCAGAGCCTGTGTAGTCTGCAGCCTGGGCCCTGGCTGCTGGGCCCGACTCAGCTGTGCGCGGGTGAGCGGGCTCATTGGCCCTGAAGAGGGGCACCTGGGCAGGACCAGTCCTGTGGGCAGCTACACGGAGCCATCTCTATTCAGCGGGCCACCGCGGTGCCTGTCGGGTGGTCTGGAGGGGAGATCTGGGGAGGGAGGAGAGGCGCTGGCACCCAGTGAGTGAACATTCATGGGGCAGGAGCCCCTGGGCTTCCCCGCTGTGGGGAACTGCTCCCTCCACACTGCCTGCCTCCAGGCTCTGCCCGCCTCACCCTGGGGCCTCTGCTCTGCTCCTGCCCCTCCCCGCCACAGCTTGTGTGCACCCCGGCTTTCCACATGGAAGGTGCATCGTGGCCGCCCCATGTGTCTGGCAGCCTCACTGAACGTGCAGGGTTGTCTGGTGCTGTGTGCGCCAGTACTGATGGCTCACCCTGCACACCTTGTGGCTGGGACTGCCGCCCGCCCAGGAGGACCCTTGGACTGTAGGCAGAAGCCTCAGTGACCTCATAGACAGAGCCTGCACCACAGCTGGACAGCCGCAGAGGCTCACCAGGACCTGCTGGCAGCAGGGGGCAGAAGCTGAAGCCTGTGGCCTGTCTGTGCTCCTCTCCCTCGAACTCAGGAGGGTGTCCCCGCAGACCTTGCTGTGTGTGCTTGGGCTGACAGAGCCCCCCCATCCTGAGCCCCTGATTAGGAGCTTTGCAGGCTGGGGAGGTTCTTCCAGGGGTTTCCGGGCACCTAACTTTTGCCCTCTTTGCATAGGGAAGCCTCTGCACATCAAACCACGTCTGTGAGGACCCCAGGGACCGGCCTGCACCTACCTCAGACCCTCATCCTTGGAGAGGAAAGAGGCTCTGTCCGCCACTCTACCCCAGAGGAGGGCCGCCTGCCACCAAGCCTCACCTGGGGGCCACAGGGACACTGCTCTGCCTGCCTGGCCCTCAACCTTCCATGACCAGCGTGTGCCCAGGACCTGGTCTTCCTCCCCCAAGCTGGGCCCCTGTCCCCACCCCACCACCCTCCAGGGTGCCAGGCAGGGCTGGCCTCCAGGCCTGTCCCCAACTGCCGTTGGCAACAGTGGCCCTGCAGCCCCCCAGCCCTCCCCACCCAGGTTTTCGGCCCAGTGAAGAGGCCACTGGCCAGGCCTTCCAGGCAGGTGTTTTATGTTCAGCAATAAAGGTTCTCTCCGTAACTGGTTGGCTTGTCCTGACTGTTGCCACGCCACCGCCAGGCGGAAAGCACCGTCCCCTCTGGGCAGGAGGATGGGGCCTCTTTCCTACCTCCCACGATGGTTCCAAAGTCAGAGGCGCTTCTTCCCGGACCTGAGCAGCACCATCCGGGGTGGGGAAGGCCTAGGGGGCGCTCTGGGGACCCGGGTGCAACAGGCTGGAGCCATGGCGGGTGGGGCAGCTCGGCCAGCGCTCAGCTCCCCTGCCCTGTTGGGTGCCCGTGCTGGAGGGGCCTGGCCAGGAGGCCTGGCTGAGGTTGCGCCAGGGACCCTGGATTGGGAGAGGCAAGGCCTGGAGGGGCACAGGATCCTCTAGGCATCCGCTCCCACCTTCCCTCACCTCCAGAGAAATGGGGGGTGGCCCCTGGGCGAGGCAGGCCAGCAACGCCTTCAGGGGCCCCACGGCATAGCCTGGAGTCAGATGCGCGAGCCTCGTGCCCTCTGCCTGCCTGGGCTCTGGGTGGGTGGCACTGCCACTGCCCACCCCACACCCCACAGGGCCCCTTGGCCTGGTCCACACTTGGGCGGGGAGAATGCTTCGCCCCTCGAGGTCGTGGCCTCCACCCTGGAGTGGGGTGTCCTGACGTTGGCATCAGAGGGGACGAGGCACAAGGCTCGTGCCACAGTTCCACCAGAGCGAGTGCTGGGTGACACGGTGGCAGTTTCCGGTTCTCTCCACAGTGGTCATCGCTGTGACCTCTACCCTGGGCCCCTGGGACCCAGCCTGTGGCCTTGGCCCTGCTGGGATCCCGGCCGGATTGGGTGGGATGGCGGATTCTGGAAGCCAGAGCTGTGGGTGGGGTGTGCCCAGCTGGCTTCTGTCCCCTCCAGCACTGGCTCAGCTCACCCAGACCCAGGTGTTCACAGGGGATCGTGTCCTTGTTCAGGACCCCAGATTCGAGGGTGGGCACCGGCTGGACATGAGGCAGCCAGATCCTCTAACTTCACTTTGTGCCACCGGCAAGCGTCTGCCGCAGGCCTGGTGGGCAGCTGGACCCACCCATGGGTGCCACTGCCTTCAGCCACCCTGCGTCTGGCACATGGCCCCTGAAACTTGAAACATCCAAGGGGGGTGGAGGGTAGGGGGTGGGGAGTGGGGGGTGGGGAATAGGCTCCCCGTCCACCCAGCGCCTGTCTGGGACCGTGAGCGCTGCCATCTGACACACGGCACAGCCACTCGAAGGCCCGGGGCACTGCTCGTGGGCAAGGGGGTGTGACGGCAGTTCAGGGCCAGGTCCACTGTCCCCAAATGCAGCCCCTCCCAGGAGTGGCCAGCAGGAAGGCTCAGAAAAGGCTGGCCACTGCCTTTGGGGGGCCACCATGGTGTCCCAATCCCCCATCTGGGGGCCTTGTGCAGCCTGGGCTCTACCTGGTCTCAAGTCCTTGCGTTTCCCCTGCATGGAGTGCACCCATTTGGTCACACGAGGTCCCTCATGCCAAGGGGCAGCTGGCAGCAGACCAGTGACTGCCAGGGCACCTGACCAAGGGACCCGGGAGGCTGGGACTAGGAGAGTCCCTGCCCCTGTATTGACCATGGCCCCAGCTGAGGACAGCCTGGTGGAATGTCCCCTGCTGGGGTGGTCGGAACAGGAGGAAAGGGGGGCATAACGCTGCACCCAGGCCCATGCGTGCAGCAGAGTAGTGTGTGCTGGGGCAGCCGGGTGGAAACCCTGAAGCGGAAGCACACAGCATCCTGGGGGTCCTCAGAGCCCTGGCGGGGCACGGCCGGGTCCCAGACAGGTGATGCACCCCCCACAGCACCAAGCGGACGGGTCTTAGGGCTGTTGTCTCTTCTGAGGGAGATGTGATGGCTGCAGAGGTGGGAGCCGTGGGCAGAGTCCAGGGCCACTGCGGGAGGTGGATGGGCGAGCAGGGGTGCAGCAGTGACTTCAGAGTGTGGCTCTGTGCCCTGTGTGCCTGGAGGGGTGCTGGCTGGGCAGTCGGATGCTGGCCTGGATGCCCCTGGGGGCTGGGAGGTGACCGAAGGGAGAGTGTCTGGGGGTCCGCTGGGAGCGCCTGCACCTTCCTGGGCTAGGCCTGTGCCCGTCCTGCCTCTGGGCTGAGGGCATTGACCCCGCCACACTTAGCGCCCAGCAGCACGGGAGGGCAGGGAGGGCAGGGAGCTTGGGCGTGCGGTGGCTGAGCCAGTGCCCTGACTGGCGCCTGGCATACAGCAGGCGCACCATCCGTGCTTGAGTAGGGGCACAAGGAAGGGGCGGAGCAGCGACAGGCTGAGGAGGGACTCTCAGGAGGCCCTCGGCTTGTTTTTTGGTTATTTTGTTTTTAAATGCAAATGAGCCCCTGCGTGGAGGGGGGACGCCTGGGCAGCAGGAGCAGGGTGGGGGTGGAGGCAGCCCCAGCAGCCCCCTAGCCCAGAAGACGCAGAGCCTCTGTCTGTGGGACAGAGAAGGTTCTGTCTCTTGTGATCAACTCCGCACAGCAAACGCGGGCGCTGAGGGTGTGGGGGTTCTCCCACCCAAATACATGCCCCCAAAATGACACTCCAGACCCCATGCGAGGCTCTACGCAGTTCCGAGCACTTACTCTCGGGGCAGCAGGGTGAGGTTCAGGAGGTGCACGCATGGCCTGGCAGGGTCAGCTCAGCCCTCCCGTGCAGCTGTGCTCTGGCAGGGGTGGAGGAGCTGTGCCAGGACGGTCCCCTCAGGCCCCTCCCTGCAGTAAAATGCATGAGCTCAGGGCCCCAGCAGACAGCAGACTGCGTGGGGTCCCATGGTGGACAGCAGAGGGGGCTGTGGGGTTCGGGTGGTGAGCACCCCAACCTCCCTGTCCCTCCTCGAACCAGGTTTCCCTCCACCCAGAGCCCTCTGGGGGCCCACGATGACTTCCTGGGCCCTACACCAGCCCCCATGGGCTCTGATCTTGACCCAACCACCCTGGGCTCTTCCAGGCCCCTCCCCGGCAGTGGCTCTGGGCTCCCTGCTCCCCGGCCTGAAGGGCTTGCCCCTCCATCTGCTCAGGTGTCCATGAGGCCCCCCCAACCCCACCAACCCAGAACTCCCCACCTAGCCAACCTTCCACCTTCTCACAAACGTGTGTGGGGGACAGGCCCTGAGGTGGCCAAGTGATGCCCCCCACCCCCTGCCCAGTGTTCCCACCCTTGGGTGATCCCTTTCCTCCAACAGACTCCTGGAGGGTGGCCGGATGCAGCAGCTGTGATCACGGCACCTTACGCCCCACTGAGAGCCTCTCCCTGCTGGCCCGAGGCGTCAGGGCCTGGGCTGGGGCCGCACCTGGTGAGGAGCTCAGGGTGGCCTCCAGCCTCCAGCCAGCAAGAAGCCAGTCCTCAGTTCTACAGATTTGAGGAAATAATTCTGCCAACAGCCTGACGATGCCTGGTGGCAGAGCCCTCCCCATCCCACGTTGAAACTGTAGCCCAGCCACCTCCTAGACTGTACCCTGGACGGGGGCTCCTGCTAAGCCCTGCCTGGGCGCTTGGCTCACAGAAGCCACGAGAACGTAAATGTGTGTTAAGTTACTAAACGTGTGGTAATTTGTGAGACAGCAATAGAAGGCAAATGCACTATCATTTTACTCATTATTATTATTATTATTTGAGACAGAATCTCGCTGTTGCCCAGGCTGAAGTGCAGTGGCGTGATCTCGGCTCACTGCAACCTCCGCCTCTTGGGTTCAAGTGATTCTCCTGCCACAGCCTCCCAAGTAGCTGGGACCACAGGCATGCACCACCACGTCCGGCTAATTTTTGCATTTTTTAAGCAGAGACGGGCTCTTGCCAGGTTGGCCAGGCTGGTCTCGAAATCCTGACCTTGTGATCTGCCCACCTCGGCCTCCCAAAGTGCTGGGATTACAGGCATGAGCCACTGTGTCCGGCCTCATTTTACTTATTATTTTTATGGCTGATTTTCTGTTCTCTGAGGCCCACTCGGCAGACTGTATTTTCCAAAAACACTGCAACAGTCCATCTCAGCCCACAGGCCCCTTCCTCACATGACCTACACAGGCAGTGTCCGTACCCCTGCCCAAGGGGGTGGCCGACCTCTACACACGAGGACCACCGGCATGGTGCAGCGGCTTCTGAGGCACATGCATCCCTCCACCTTCCTCTCTTGGATGCACACACTGGGAACCAGCAGCCATGCTGTGAGGAAGCCAAACCAGCTGTGGGGAGCAGCCCTGTGGAGGTGTCACAAGCAGCTGTTTTGGCCAACAGCTGTCACCATCTGCCAGGCCTGGGTGTGAAGACCCTGCCCAATGGCACCATCCATCAGCTGTCCTGTCACCCCAACCCCCAAGTCCTCCCAGCTGTCAGGACCAGAGGCAAGCTGTGCCCCTATTCCCAGGACACATCTCCCCGTTACAGAGCCCATGGATGAAATAATACTTGTGCCATCAAGCTCCAGGGGGCTTCTCAGTAAGGGACCCTGGCCACCTCCCTGATGGGATGTGCCCCCTAGGCAGGCTGGCTGACGTACGCTAGGTGCTCAAGAGAAGCCTGTTGGGTGCGTTGAGTTACCCAGCCACACAGACTGCCCCTGCGGAATTCTGTGAGGACCAACTGCTGAAAGTTTGGAGGGTGTGAGAAGCCCTTGGGTTGGGAGGCTGGCGGGAAGGGAGAGCGCTTCTGGGAGCCCAGGGAACAGCCGTGCATGGGCGAATTCTAGGGAGCCATCCTGGCTTGGTGGTGACAGCACGAAGCCTCAAGGAGTGCTTGGCAGGCTTGGGGTGGATGGGTTAGGGTCGATCTTGGAGGCCACTCCAGCCTCCACCACCCTCTCCCACCTCTCAGCAAGATGAGGCACTTAGGCTTCCTGTGGGTGGTGGCGGGATGGGGGTGCCACTGAGTCCAAGCATGACTGTGGGGTCAGCGTCCCTCAGCCTGAGGTCACAGCTGCCGCCCCTGGGAAGGTTCCCACTGCAACAGCCTGGGGTCAGGCGCCTCCTGCATTCCCACGGGTGTGCCAGAGTCCTCCTGGGCTGGTGACCAAACACCCTCCCCTGGTCTACTTGGCCTGGCAGGAGCCACAGTGCGACGTGGAGGGGGGGTGGACAGTGGGGACACGGCCCAATGCAAACACTCTCTCTTTCCTCCTCAATCCCCTTTCCAGCATGCCCCAGGGCCGCCAGGGTGTGGTGCCCAGAAATGCTGCTAAACCCTTGGAGGGGCCATGGAAGGGCCCTCTAGCCCCAAGGCCTCTCGTGGGGCTGCAGGTGCAGACAACCTCGACTACCACCAGCTCCACTGCGCGGTGGCATCCTCCCTTCCCGGGCCTCCCTCTCAACATGGGGTGCCATAAAGGAAACCCCACACCCCTGGCTGGCTGACCACTCATGTGGTCTCAAGTCCAGGTTCCCAGTGTGGGGACTTGGCTCTGCTGCATGCCCACTTCATTTCTTCATCTGTAGAAGGGTGGGGAGCTCAGAGCCCCCCCGGGACAGGATCCGGGGAGAAGGGTCCCTGCAGGTGGGTCCTCATGCTGTCCTTGGCCCTGCCTTGCAGGGAGGAAGGCCTGGTCTTCCCAAATCAGCAGTCCCAGCTCTGCCCAGAGGAGTGGGAGGGTCCAGGCAAGGGCCCGGGACACCCCGAGACACCTTAGGAAGCAGATGTTCAGTCCTCACCGCAGGACCGTCTTCTTGTTATAAAACAATAGATCTTTGTAGAGGGAAGGAGGTGAGGGCCTGGCACTAAATCTGTGGCGCCGTGACCAGGCCTCCCTGTGGCCTCTGCGCAACTCCTTCCAGGCTTTTTTTCTCTACACAGGTGGTTACATTTTAGCCTTTTTAAAAAATTGTTGAAGTCATAGAATAGCAATGGAGAGAATTCAAGAAAAAACAATAGGCCCATTTCGGGTCACGGGCCTTGTAACTCCTGGCACACCCCTCCCATCACCCCGCTCGCTGGTGTCGGGGACCTGGGGTCACAGGCCCACCGCCCATCGGCACACCTCTTTTACCCCGTGAACCGGAGCCATCTCTTCCCAGCAGGTGCATGGCCGCCAGGTGGAAATCCCCGCCTTCCCGTCTCAGTTACCCCCGTCCCACTCCAGGCCCAGCAAGGTGCCTCCAGCCCTGCTGGGGGCGAAACTGGGCGGCGGCGGGCGGCTTGGGCCAGGATTCCTAACGCCCTGAGGGGCCGCCAGCCCGTGGGCCCCGCCCCGCCGCTCGCACCCACCCGCGTCGTCCCGCGACCCCCACAGTCCTGCGCTCTCCGCGGCCCCCCACACGCCGGCCCTCCGTCACCGGCCCTTCGCGTCGCCCCCCACGCGTGTGTCCCCCTCCGCCCGCCCCGTGCGTCCCGGCGCCCGGAGGTGCCGGCAACTTTGTTGACCAAATTCCTGAACGCGCTTGAGCCGCGGGCTAAAAATAACCCGCTCAGCGCGCCGCGCTCTGCCGGGCCGCGCGGTGTCACCCGTGTCCGGAGGCCCGGAGGTCCCGCTGCCGCCGCCGCCGCTAGCGGAGCTGTCCCCGGCCCCCAGGCCCGGCCGCAAACCCAGGGGTCCCAGGGGGCGTCCCGCCGCGTGGCCCGAGGCGGACGAGGCCCCGAGGGGGTCCCCGGGCGCGGTCCCCATCTGCTTCCCCGGACTCTCCGGCCGCCGGGTCTGGGAGCTGAGGCCCCTGGAGACCGCAGTTGCCCCCTGAGGCGGCGCGCCCTCTGCCCGTGCAGTGCCCCGTGATGGCCACCAGAGGGCCCTGCCCTCTCCTCTCGCCGGGGGCCCGTCCCCACCCCTTCCCACAGCTGTTTCCCGCAGGAGATTGACAGCTGGGCCCTAGTTGCCATGGGGATAAGCAAATGAGGGCGGCGGGGCTGGGGCTCCGATTGGCCCGAGGGCGCGCGCCCCTCCCGGGGAGGCGGGCCCAGGCAACCGCCTCTATAAAGGCGCGCGCGCGGCTTCGCGTTTAGCCGTGGGAGGCGGGGCCGGCCGGCGGCGCGGGTGGGGCGCGGGAGCTGGCCTGGAGCGGCCCGAGGCCGCGGCCGCGGGGAGGAGGCGGCGACGCGGGCCCGGGGTCGCCCGAGACACCTGGCCAGCGGTGCCCCTAGCGCGCCGCCCCGGAGTTGACCACGTGAAACTTTTCCCTGCGCCCCTCGGCGCCGCCGCCCCGCGCCGGCGTCCCCCCGCCCCCGCCGGGACCGTCGCCCGCCGGGAGCAGGGGGGGGAGAGGCCCGCAGCTCCCCCCCCACTCCGACGCCGCCCGTCGGGGCGCGGCCGGGCGCGGGCCCCAGGCGATGGCCGCGGAGCTGGCGATGGGCGCCGAGCTGCCCAGCAGCCCGCTGGCCATCGAGTACGTCAACGACTTCGACCTGATGAAGTTCGAGGTGAAGAAGGAGCCGCCCGAGGCCGAGCGCTTCTGCCACCGCCTGCCGCCCGGCTCGCTGTCGTCGACGCCGCTCAGCACGCCCTGCTCCTCCGTACCCTCCTCGCCCAGCTTCTGCGCGCCCAGTCCGGGCACCGGCGGCGGCGGCGCGGGGGGCGGCGGCGGCGCGTCTCAGGCCGGGGGCGCCCCCGGGCCGCCGAGCGGGGGCCCCGGCGCCGTCGGGGGCACCTCGGGGAAGCCGGCGCTGGAGGATCTGTACTGGATGAGCGGCTACCAGCATCACCTCAACCCCGAGGCGCTCAACCTGACGCCCGAGGACGCGGTGGAGGCGCTCATCGGCAGCTGCCACCACGGCGCGCACCACGGCGCGCACCACCCGGCGGCCGCCGCGGCCTACGAGGCTTTCCGCGGCCCGGGCTTCGCGGGCGGCGGCGGCGGCGCGGACGACATGGGCGCCGGCCACCACCACGGCGCGCACCACGCCGCCCACCACCACCATACCGCCCACCACCACCACCACCATCACCACCATGGCGGCGCGGGACACGGCGGTGGCGCGGGCCACCACGTGCGTCTGGAGGAGCGCTTCTCCGACGACCAGCTGGTGTCCATGTCGGTGCGCGAGCTGAACCGGCAGCTCCGCGGCTTCAGTAAGGAGGAGGTCATCCGGCTCAAGCAGAAGCGGCGCACGCTCAAGAACCGCGGCTACGCGCAGTCCTGCCGCTTCAAGCGGGTGCAGCAGCGGCACATTCTGGAGAGCGAGAAGTGCCAACTCCAGAGCCAGGTGGAGCAGCTGAAGCTGGAGGTGGGGCGCCTGGCCAAAGAGCGGGACCTGTACAAGGAGAAATACGAGAAGCTGGCGGGCCGGGGCGGCCCCGGGGGCGCGGGCGGGGCCGGTTTCCCGCGGGAGCCTTCGCCGCCGCAGGCCGGTCCCGGCGGGGCCAAGGGCGCGCCCGACTTCTTCCTGTAGGCGCCGGACCCCGAGCCAGCGCCGCCGTCGCCGGGGACAAGTTCGCGCAGGCCTCCCGGGGCCTCGGCTCGGACTCTGCGGTACAGGACGTGGACGCCAGGCCCGGCCCCCGTTCGCGCGCGTCGGCCCGGGTCGCCGTCCTGAGGTTGCGCGGAGAACGGTGATTTCTAAGGAAATTTGAGCCAGGTCTAACTTCTTCCAAGCGTCCACTTGTACATACGTTGAACGTGGTTCTCCGTTCCCACCTTCGCCCTGCCAACCTAGAGGGACTGCGCTGCCGTCCCTTCCCGGGTGGCCCCTGCCTGCCCCCGCCTTCCTTCGTTCTCTTCTCAGCCTCCCTTTCCTTGCCTTTTTTAACTTCCCCTGCCCGTTTTAAAATCGGTCTTATTTTCGAAGTATTTATATTTATTATGCTTGGTGATTCGAAAAGAAAACCTTGGAGGAAGCCCCTTCCTTCCCCAGCCGGGGTCCGCCCTCAGTCGCGAGTCGCAGCATGAGTCGCTCGCCAGGAGGGGCCCGGCCCCTGCCTGCCCCCTCCCCGCTTGCCCCCGACCCTGCTACCGGCGTTCCCTGGAGGTCGAAGCCATGGACGTCACCCGTGCTGTGTCCAGGCCTGCTGTCCTATGCTCAACGAGGGGGGAGGGGGGTGGATCCTGTGCTCAGCCGGGTGGGGGCTGGCCCGGATCCCGAGCTGCTGTCTCTCTATGCACCAGAACATTATCTGTAACTCCTGGGGAAATACATCTTATTTTAACCTTCAAGAGAAGTGAAAGAAAAAAGTAATTAATGCACAGTATTTCTAGCAGAAAAAAAAATTTTTTTTTAAGAGGAGGCTTGGGCCAGAGCCTCCTGGCATGGGGCGAGTGGAGAAAGTGTTTTTATTTTAATCTAAATTATGTTGCGTTTTGTTTGTGGAATCTTTCTTTTAATGCTTCGTCGCTTTTTGGACTAGCCAGGAGAGAGGGCGAGGAGGCGGGTGCTCCGGGCCCTGTAGGCTGGGCCAGGCGCCTGGGGGATCTGCCCGTTTTCCGAGGCCCTCAGGGGCCATCACTGGGATTCCAGCCGGTCCGCACCCCTCCCCTGAGCACTGGGAGTGGAAGGCGCGCCGACTCGTTGAAAGTTTTGTTGTGTAGTTGGTTTTCGTTGAGTTTTTTCATTTGCTACGAAACTGAGAAAAAGAAAAAAATACACAAAATAAATCCGTTTAGATCCAAGTCACTGCAGCCTGGCTGCTTTCTCGGTAGCTTTCAGTTTTGCCGTGTTTCTCCCTGAATCGAAGGAAGAGGAGGGCCCTGCACTGGGCTTTGTGCTGGCCCTGGGTGACGGACGGGCCCTGGGTGACGGCAGGACCAGGGAGAAACTGAGCAGCGATGCACCGTCAGCCAGCCCGCACCCCGCAGACCTGTGCCCTCTGCGTCTGCCCTCGTCGAAGAAGGCCGAGGGGCTTTTGGGGAGAGTCACTGAGGCAGGCTGGGGGTGCAGGGCAGGAGGTGTCCTTGGTGGGACACACTGCCGCATCCTGGTGGCCAGAACTGTCCCCAGCCCTCGGAGTCTGCCCGTCTCCCACCTGAAGACGCAGCCTGCCCTTGGTCCTCTGAACGGCTGGCTGGGCATGGACTGGGAGCACCGGGGAGGAGGCAGCACCCCAGAAATCTCAGTTCACAGGGCCCAGGGCGACTGCAGGATGCGTCGTTGATGGTTCCCTCCCTTCACTGCCGGAAGAGAGGCAGGCGAGGGTCCGTGGTTTGCAAATTTGGAGAGAGGGCTTCTGGCCTGCGGGGGCTCCCCAAACTCGCCTTTCTTGGGAGGGGGCTGTGCTGCTTTTCCGTCGGGGGTAAGCGGAGGTTCTTTCTGGGGACGGGACAGAATTATCTGTGAGTCTCCTGAGTTTGTTTTATCGTTTCAAGCGGAGGGACCTGGAGGAAGAGAGGAAGGCGAGTCCTCCGTCAGTCTCTGCCACCTCCCCCTTTGCTTTTGGGTCTCTGTGGGAGTTCAGGCAGAATCCCAGCAGGGGAGCTGGCCGTGAAGGCATCTCTGTGGAGGAAAATGCTGGTGGGAATTACAGAAATGTGGGGCAGAAGATGGAATTGAAGAGACTATGCCGGCAGGGACAGGCGGGTTCCAGCCAGCCGTGGGTGGCTCAGCCGCCCGGCCTGGGCCTTCACTCAGAGGCCATCTCGCCCCAAGGAGGGGCGGGGAGCCTTGGGCACATTCTCGGATGGGAATCTGCTGGCTCATTTTTCGTAGTCCGAAGTTGTAAAGAGCAGAGGACATGGGACACCTTAGTTTTCACCATCGCCGCCCCCAGGACCCCTCTGCCCAGAGCCTTTCTCCTGGCTGAGAAAGTGCAGGACCCAGCAACTTCTGGCAGCCTGGATCAGAGGCAGCCTTTTTGGGGTGGGAGCTGTGTCACCCTCCCTGCCCCCTACCCCCACCTCAGGTGTCTGGGAGCCCTGCACTCAGGGGCCAGAACTGGGCCTCCCGGTGCATGGGGCCTGCGGGCGCTGCTGGAGGCTTGCTGGGTTTGGGACTCAGAGGAACCCGCTGCGGCACGTGCCCGGGCTGCCACCGGATCCAGCCTTCTCTGCAGCATGGCGGGGCCCAAGCTGTGGGGCCTTAGCAGCTGCTGCTGCTGGAGTCAGTTCACTTTCCTGTTTTCCATTTTCTCTCCCCTTTCTCTTTCTCTCTTTCGTCTGTCCCCCCGACCACGCTTCCACCACACACAAGGTGGAGCAGGCAGGTGAGCACCGGGACGTGGGGACCCCTGCGGGCAGGGGACTTCTTATTCCTGTGTTCTGAGACAGCGCTTTTCTGAAAACCATTCTGGGGGATCCATGAACCCCCGCGGGAAGATGGCCATGTGTGGAAAGCGCCTTTGGCTGCAGTTGCACCCATGCCCACCCACACAGCACAAGCCTGGACCAGCGGCACACACCGGACCCAGACTCCGTACAGCTGGCAGGGCTGGCCGGAGGCCTCAGTTTGCCCCGAGGGTGTCCCTGGGACTGGTGTGACCCTTCAGGAGGGCCTGCTGCAGCCAGACCTGGCTGGAGCTGGCAGCGGGGGAAGGTGGGCAGCTCTGGGGTTCCTGGCTGAGGGAAGTTGTGTGGCCAGCAAGGAATCAGAGAATTAGATCCCTCAGCTCCTCCTTACCGGGCCTGGGGCCCTGGAGGGCAGCAGAGCTGGAGTGCCAATGGCACTCGTGAGCATGTGTGTCCCTGCGTGCAAGGCAACACCAAGGTGCCTGGGGCTGAGGGGAGCTGGAGGGCCCCTGGAAGGGGCGACCACAGCATCCTCTGTCCAGCTCCTGGGACCCTAGCCCCGACCCATCCTGGAAGAGTAGCTGACCTCACCCCCACCCCCACCTGGATGTCCCCAGAGGTCAGGGATGGTGCCTGGCCTGGGTGCCCCCCTGCCCCGCCGCCGTCACCCAGAACCAGAGCAGGCAGACAGGGACTCCTGGCACTTCGAGGGTGCCATCCTCTGCCTTCCTGGAGAAGGCTGCCTGGGCCCAGAAGGTAGGGCTTGTCTCCCACACACCCCGGCCACCACCCCACCCACCCCACGTGCCCACTGGGGACCCACAGCAGGGACCCAGGTGACAGCCCTGGCCCAAGAGCTCCTGAGGGAGACACCAACTTGAGTGTCCTGCATGTGACACTCGGCCCCCGCGTGAGCGCTGGCGGGGAGGCTGGGGCCTGAGGCTGCCTTGAACAGGGTGCAGCGTGAGGACCTAGTGTTCCTGGGGCAGCTCAGATATGTGGCCCCAGGAGTTGTGTCCCACCTCCCACCAACGGGAGCTGTGTCTTCCCAGACAGCAGGGAGAGGCTGAAGGGGCTGGGGTTAAGGCCCTGGGCCTGGGTGGACACCCATGGCACACACTGGACACATGAGCCCAGGAGCGCTGGCCGCACTCCCTCCCCAACACTTGCCTGTGCCCAGCAGCCCACCTGGACCCCCCACCCCCACCCCACTCGCCTGTGCCCGACAGCCCACCTGACCCCCACACCACTCACCTGTGCCCGACAGCCCACCTGGACCCCACACACACACACTCACCTGTGCCCGACAGCCCACCTGGACCGGCATTGGTCTCCTGCCTTAAACCCCCTCAGCCATGCGCAGGGCTTGGGCTGGGAGTGCTCACAGGAGAAGGCCAGGGTCTTCCCTCCTTCCCCTGCCATTCCCAGGTGCTGGGCCATGTGTGGCCTTGTTTCCGACCCCCACTGCCCCCCAGCACGTCACAGTGGGTGGCTGTCGGCAGGGCCCACCTCCCTAGCCTCCTATAGAGCTGGCTCTGAGATTAGGGCCAGCCAAAGCGGAGGTGATCTCTGCCCCAGCCCCAGCACAAGGGTGGGCACGCTGTGGCACGTGCACACATGGATGGGCACACATGCATGCAGACAGCCCAGAATGTGGGAGCAGACTCTACCCACCCGGACACAACAGCAGACACGCTTGTGGCCTTGCGTACACACACGCGTGCACCTGGCTGGCACACATGAGGGTGGAGTTACACCTAGACGCATGCATGTGGACCCACCGGCCCCACATGCAAACCAACACCATGGTTTTGTCTGGGCAGGCCCTCCATGCTGAGTCCCGCCTAGCCACAGTGGGCTCTGACACGGGCCTCTCCAGTGAAGTGCAGTCCTCAGCCACTGTCTGCTCGGTTCAGCCAAGCCCCCCTGTCCGGGAGGAGGTGTCCTGGCCCTGCCCTGCCCTGGCTGCCTTGGCCTCTCCTTGCCACCTCTCTCCCAGCCCTGGTCCTTGGAGCCACCGTGAGGGGCCCAGATGCCCTCCAGGATGGAAGCCTCATCCTCCACTGCCAGGTGCTGAAGGCTCCCTAGGGTCATGCCCTCTTCCAGGGATGGATGTGGGGTACAAGACCCAGCCACCCACTGATTGGAACCATCACTAACCAGCCCAGCGAATTGTGGGGGGCTGAAGGCTCCATTTGCTCAGCAGGGACTTGGCTCAGTCTTGGAGGGCCCTGAAGGGGCCTGTCTGACAGGCCTGTGCAGGTCACAGTGTCACCAAGGGTTCTGGCCCAGGGCCAGTGCTGTGACCTGCCACTGGGTATGATTGGGAGCCTGGGGACCCAACACCCCCACCTTGGGCCTACAGGAAGGGCAAAGCCATCCCTGGCCCAGGGCCTGGGGACCTGGAACAGGATGGGTGTCAGGAAGAACCTGGCCTTCTCCCCAGGGGGCCTTGGTCTCCCCACCTGCCAGCCACTCTGGGAAGCAGATACTTGGGGGCTCTGAGTCAGACACAGAGGTGATGGGCTGACATTTGGAGGACAGGAAAGGGCCACCAGCCCTGTGGGGTCCATGCTTTCACTTGCCCAGCCCCCACTCCTCCCCGCTGCCCTCATGGCTGAAGCAGCCCTGCCTCTGCCGTCCCCGGGCCTGGGTGCCTGGTCAGCAGTTCCTGGCCACGGAGTCCAGCCCAGGGCTGGGGAGGCCCAGCAAGGGTGCAGGGCCTGAGTGCCCCTACTGTCCCAGATTCAAGCCCAGCCTGGCCCCACCCTCACAGGGGCCCACCTCCCTAAGGCTGAGGGTCCTGGCAGGTTGTCAGGGGCAGCAAAGGCTGAGGCGAGGGTGAGGGCTCAGGTGGTCCCGGAGAGTGTGGATGGGATGGACCTGGGGGAGACTTTTCCTGACAGGAGCTGGGAGGGGTGTGGAAAGTCGGGGCGTGAGGTGGATGCAGTTTCTGTGTTTGACCTTGATGGTGTAATCCCTGAGGGTGCACGGGGAGGGGCAGCATGGGGTGGACTTTGGGGGTGCAGCGTGTGGGTCAGCAGGGAGAGCCCGAGGCTGTGGGCTGAGCCGGGGAGGGTGGAGGCCTGCGGGGTCTTGGCTGAGCCTGGCTCTTAGGGGGTCTTGAGGTGGGGGCAGGCAGCTCCGACAGGAGTACCCTCCAGGGTCCCTGAGAGGAGGCATTCGGATCCCCGGGCTCCCCGGGAGAGGGTGGCGGCCAGGGGCCCCTGAATTAGGGAGTCGGGGGCGGCAGGGGAGGCTGGCGGGGCAGAGGCAGCCAGGGCCTGGGAAGTAGGACCGGCGCTCAGGGGACCTGGAAGTTGTGGAGGAGGAGGCAGGGCCTGGGAGAGGGTCCGATGCGGAGGCTGGCCCAGGAGGAGGGGAAACCGCTTCCTCACCTGGGAGGCGGAGGAGGTGGGGGATGGGGGAAGGGAGTGTACCCAGAATCAGGAGGTGGCAGGAAGGTGGGAGTGGCTAGGACCCCACACCCTCGACCCTCACACACAGTCGGCAGTCTGCACGGGGCGCAGTGGCAGAGTAATTTGCGGCTGGCGGGCTCAGCGCCTGCCTAATTTGCAGTGACACCGCTCAGCTGCCCAGGGCTCCAGCTGTCACAGCCAATTAGCCCGAGGCTGGGGAGGATTGCTGGGCGGGGTGGGGGTGGGGGGGCATGAAGGGGTCGGTGGGGGAGGCTGTGGGGGTCGCAGGAGGAGCGGGCGCAGGAGGAGGCCTGTGGACTTCAGGCCCGGCCCGCCCCCCCAGGCACCCCAACCTGGCTGTGGAGAGCAGGAAGGTGGGGCGCCCCCCAACAGCAGCCCACCAGGCCTGAAGCCCCTCAGCTGCAGCCCTTGCTGCCCCTTTCAACCCTGGCATTTCCCTGAGCCCTGCCACCTCCTCCATGCCGGCCTCTGGGACTCCAGTGCCCTTGACCCCTGGCACCGGAGTTAGGTGTCCTGAGGGCAGCTGGGATCAGTTCCAGCCTGGAGGATAATTCCTCTCCACATTCAGGCCACTGCCTTCCCAGACAGAGCCATCTCGGCCCCTGACTTGTGTCTGTGGCCCAGCCCCTCCCTCCCATGTGGTGGGCTCCACCCTGGGGCCTCCCCGACTCCACTGCACCTCCCGGCACCCCCTCATCGTGGTCTAGCTCGCAGGGGACGGCCCCTTTCCCTCCCTCCCACCCAGTCCTCAGAGGCTGACACAGGGAGGTATCTGGAACATGCCAGGCGCCAGCCCCGTGGGCCTGATGATGGCCTCCCCGGAGCAGCCTGGGAGCAGCAGTGAGGGTGCAGGCAGGGTGCTGGGCACAGAAGAGCCCCAGGCTGCTGGCGGGGCCCACTGGGACTCTAGGGAACTCTGGCTGCTCTATGAAGGAGGGTCCGGGAGCCCCTTCTCCTGCAGCACCCTTGCCCTCGTCTCCTGGCTGGGACCCAGGTGTCTGGTCACCTCCCCCAGAGGGGCGGGTTTCAGGGACAAGCCGTGTCCTCCGGGAAGCCACATGCCCTGGGTGGCCCCTCTCCAGCCGCCGCCTCTGCCCAGCTCTTGGTACAGATGCCCCAGGGGAGCTGATGCCCTGGGAGAGGGGCGTAGCCCACGGCTCCTCTGAGACAAGGGAGTTTCAAACACAGGGTCCCTGGCTGGGCCCACCCCACCCAGCCCCAGCTTCTCTCTGCAGCCTCTGGTCTCCTCTCTTCAACCCCAAGGCTGCCCCTCCACACAGAAGCTGCCCATGGCTGTCCCGGCCCTCCAGCCCACGCTCCTGAGGGGTCTGCCCGCCTCCCACCCCCCCGCCGGCCTCAGCACCCCTGGTGTGCTCCTCCTCACGGGAAGCCCTCTGCCGACCCCACAGCCCCCTTCGTCCCGGCGCACGGAGCACAGAGCACGGAGCACGGCTTGTCTGTCCCAGAAGCGTTAGGCAGCGCAGGCGCCTAGTCCGGCCTCAGCTCCAGCTCCATCCTCTCTACTGGGGCCCTGCCGTTGCCCCTGCTCCCCCGGCCGGCCAGGGGTCTCCTGCCCATTTGCTGCAGTGCTGGGGAGCGGCTGTGCTTTGCCGGGTGGGGCACTGCGGTGCAGGAAAGGTGTCAAGAGGCGGCACTTCTAGACACGCAGTCGCGGTGTGTGAGACGCTCGGGCTGCTCGGGCTGGGGCCTGCCAGGACACAGAGCAGCAGTGCTGGGACCATTACCCCAGTGTGGTGGCGCGGGCGCCACAAACCCGGGCGGCACGAGGCTCAGGTATGGGAAGAGAGACGGGAAGATGAATTGCAGACTAAGCCAGAGGGTGGCCAGGAAATCGGGAGAGGGAAAGGGCGGGGAGGGAGGGGGAAGAGCCCGCGGGGCCTCCAGGAGGCCTCACCAGCAGATAGGTGGCTGGGCCTGTGTGTAGAAAGTGGGGCTGGAGCGGCTGCAGGGGAGCAGCCGTGAGATGGGGGCAGGGAGGGCGTCGAGGAACTGGGGACAGGTCCTGGGGCCACTGTGGGGGCAGCAGGGGCCCCTGCTTCTGTGTAGAGGATCGTGTGGGACACAGGCGGGAGCTGCCACAGTCCAGGGAGGTAAGCTGACCCGGCCCCTCACCCTTCTGTTCCTGCTGGCGGTTCCCTGCAGAGATGGTTCCTCACCCACCGTCTCTGCCCTCTGGGTCCTGGGCGTATTGCATGGGGGACGGGACACTCTGTCAGCCTCGTGCCTTGCCTGGGCCCGCTGCCCTTATGGAAGAGCAGGAGGCCAGCACGGGTGCCTCCGAAGGGCAGCCGCGCAGCACATCTGAAGGTGCTTGGTGCACCGCCCTGGCACCAGCATACCTGAGAGCTCAGGAGGTGCGGGTGGTGCGGAGGGCTCGCGCGGGGGTGGCGAGTCTGGAAAGGCTCTGGTCCCCTCCCCACCTTGTCCAGGCCTCTTCTCTGGGGCAGGGTGGGGGCTGCCATCGCCTTGGAGGCGGGTCAGGCGGTGAGGCGTGGATGGAGGCGGGGCCTTGGACCTCGTCACTGGCCGTGGTTAGGTCAGGTGGGCACCTCCCTAGCCCCCTGGCCCAGTCACCAGGCCACCCACGCCGTGGTGGCAGAGGGGCTGGACTGGAGTCGGACTGACCTCTGCCCCTCCCCAGCTGGAGGTCGAGCGGGGCAGTCTCTCTGGGCTCAATCACCTCATCTGTAAAAAGATGCTGAGTTCTCCCCACCTCCTCCCATCCGGCATCCACACAGGGGCCTCGTGAGCAGTAAAGAGAGGGGCCCGTTCAGCAAGCCCTTCGTCAATCTGAGAAGGCTTCTTGGAAGAGGGGGCTCTGTTCCGAGGGGAGGGCGTGGAGTGGGATGTGCCTCTCCAGGTGCACCGGGGCAGGATTTACAGGGGTGCCCCCAATCCAAGACCGGAGATGTCTTGGCCACGTCTGTGGGGCTTGCAGAGGGGCCGGGGGGGACAGAGCTTGGCTCCTGGCAGGAGGGGAGCAGGGAAGGAGCAGGCATGGGAGGGGCACCCAGAGCTGCCGTCCATGGGGGGGTCCCCAGCTCAGCCCAGCTCAGCTCCTAGAAGCCTTTCCTCGCCCTACTCAGCCGCAGTGTGCTGCCCATCACTGCAGTCCCCACTCCTCCTCTTCAAACACCTCACCCGCTGGGTCTGTCCCCTCACCCTCCCTTCCACAGCCCTTCCCAGAAGGTAAAACCCAGCCCTGCCCAGACCTGTGCACTAGGGCAGAACAGCCCCAACTCCTCCCACTTTCTGCTAAGTTTGGGGAGCTGACTTAAGCTGAGTTCAGAAACTCTGGGGCCCTGGACAGGGCGCTTAGGGCCACGTTGAGGTTACGATCAGGAAGGTATGACGTTCAGCATTCTCCAAAAGAGAGTTATTTCTGCAGGAATTCATATGACAAGCTCAGACACACTCCTGGCTCCCGCTGTCTAGCACCCTTTAGCCATTAAATCTTACCCACCCACGCACACGTAAATAACATTTAAAACGCACTATGTAATAATGAGTACAAAATATGTTGTCTAATCATTCTTACGTGGAAAGACCTTTATGGAAAATTCCAGGGCCAAGCTGAGCTGCTGCCCACACCCACAGGCTAGCAGAACCCAAGAGGGACAGTGTGGGGGCGGGAGGGCCACACGGACCCCTTCCTTCCCCCGGACCTCCTTTCTTGGTGACAGGGAGAAGGAGCAAGGTGAGGAGGCTTCTCCACTGTGAGTCTCAGGCTGAGAGCTGTGCCCTCATTCACCTTTGGAACCTCTGACCTGAGGCACCTTGAGACGCAATAATGTGAATACCTTAACTGCAAAACTCTGCGACTCACAGAGAGATGTAAGTACAGGTAACAGAGAGCTAAAGGAACAGTGACTGCAACAAATTCAATGGAAATTTAATTTCCGTGTTGTAAAAGTCCAGAAGCTGATGGCCCAGGGTGGCCGTGGTGACTGCTTCACAAAACACTCTGGATTGAGGCTCTTTTCATCTTGGCCTGTACTCCCAGGGTCTCCTGGCCCAAAATGTCAGCTTCCACTCCAACCATCACATCTGCATTTGAATATGGAGAAAGGTGAAAGAGGTAAAAATAAAAGGAGCATATGAGATGATGGGTGGATGAATGGACAGACAGCTGGACGTGTGACAAGAAAGACGAAGAAGACAGCAGGATGGATTGGAACAGGGGAGGATAGTGGCTGGATGGAAGGATATATGGATGGTTGATGGTGGGTGAATAAATGGTGTGTAGATGGGTGAACAGGTGGGTGAGTGGATAGGTGGATGGTCACTTGGGTGGATGGATGGGTGGATGGATGGATGGGATGGTGGGGGAATGGGGGGATGGGCAGATGAGTGGGTGGATGATGGGTGGGTGGATGGATGGAAGGGTGGGTGGGTGAGCAGGTAGATGGGTGAGTGGTTGGGTGGGTGAGTGGATAGATGGATGGATGGGAGGATGAGGCATGGGGGAATGGGGGATGGGTGGGAGTGGGTGAGTGGGAGGAGGGTGAATGAATGGATGGGTGGGTAGGTTGGTGAGTGGGTGGGTGGGTAGGGGGTTGGGGTGAGTGGGAGGATGAGTGGGTGGGTGGGTAGGGGTTTGGAGGGTGGGTGGGTGGGTGGATAGGGTGTTGGAGGGTGGGTGAGTGGATGAGTGGGTGGGTGAGTGGGTAGGGGTTTGGAGGGTGGGTGGGAGGATGGGTGGGTGGGTGGGTGGGTGGGGGGTTGGGGGTGAGTGGGTGGGTGGATGGGTGGGTAGGGGGATGGGGTTGCCTGGGTGGGTGGTTTAGGAAGCTGTGGAATGACTCCAAACATGGAGTGAGGGAGCCCAGTTTGTACCCCAGAACCTTTGCTCATCTCTCCCCTGGGCCCTCTTCCCTCTTCTCTCCAGAGCCCTCCTCAAATCTCACACCTCCATTTTCAAGAAGCTGGCCTCACCCATGCAGCCTGTCTAGCTCTCCTTCCCCTCCAAGCTTGTTTCTCTCAGCGCTGCCGCAGTCAGATTCCTGTGCTGGTTCTTGCTGGTTTTCTTCACCTCTCCTGACCACCAGGACATTGGCGCCGGGAGGGCAGGGTCCGTGTGTTTCCATGGTTCATTTCCTAGAGGCCACAGCAGCGCCTGGCACCGAGGAGGTGCTCCATCAATATTTGTTGAAAAGAAAGAAAAGGAAAGCAGGATGGAGATGGACTGACCCTGCCCAGACCCCTGCCCAGTCCCTGCCCAGCCTCCCCTGTCCATTTTCCAGACAGCAGCCAGAGGCATCTTTGCAGACATCACTGTCCTGCAGCAACCCTCTAAACCCTTCTCTGGTTCCACAGTTTGCTCCAGGTCAGTCTGGGTTGCTCAGTCAGTCCTGAGACCTACCCTCTCTTGTCCCTGTTCTCACCTGCCCCCTGAGGCTTCCACTCTTCCTTTAGGATCTGGGCCAAAACGGCCTCCTCCAAGAAGACCCCAGGCTGTTCTGTGAGCTGGTTTCCCCCTGTGTCCAGGAATGCCCCCACCCCCACAGTAGTGAAGTCTACTTTCCACCTGCTACCATCAGAGTTGAGCCCAGTTCTGGGCCTGGCACACAGGTGGGGCACTCCACAGGGTCTGACAACTCCTCCCACTGACCTGGTTTCTGCTCCGTGCCCACCAGGGATTCCATACTTGGGCCTGGGACTCTCATTCTGCAAGTCCCACCTGGGCCCTTGTGGCCTCCGTGGCCTCCAGGGCCTCTTATGACCCATAGCAGGTGTGGGCTCTGCTCTTCAGCCCTTCTGCGGCCTTCTGGGATGCTGTTCTGTTAGCAGCTCTTCTGGGGCAGGTCACTTTGGCATCAGCCACATCCAGTTTTGTTTTTTCAAAGTGACATATGCACATCTGTTTTTTATAAATCAAATGTAGTAAGACATAAAACAAAACTCAGCAGTATCCTGCCGATGCCCCGAGTCCCCCACTCAGCAAGATAACTGCTTTCAACTCTGTTTCTTCCAGGAACCTCCTGATATGTTTTGGCTGTGTCCCCACCCTAATTCATCTTGAATTGCAGCTCCCATAATCCCCATGTGTCATGGGAGGGACCCAGTGGGAGGTAATTGAATCATGGGGGTGGGTCTTTCCTGTGCTGTTCTGGTGATAGTGAGTAAGTCTCTCAAGATCTGATGGTTTTATAAAAGGTGGTTCTCCTTCCTGCACATGCTCTCTTGCCTGCCGCCATGTAAGACGTGCCTTTGCTCCTCCTTCACTTTCCACCATGATTATGAGGCCTCCCCAGCCATGTGGAACTGTGAGTCCATTAAACCTCTTTTTCTTAATAAATTACCCAGTCTTGGGTACGTCTTTATTAGCAGTGTGAGAACAGACTAGTACACCTCCAAATCTCTAAATAAAATGTTTATGTTACTATTTCTTGATTTATTAATTTTAGGCATTGTTTAGGATTTCACTCCATTACACATTTGCTCTTCCCCTCCCCACATCCTCCCTATATACTATGTGAACATTTTTAGTTTAGGCTGGGTGCAGCAGCTCATGCCTGTAATCCCAGCACTTTGGGAGGCCAAGGCAAGCAGATTGCTGGAGCCCAGGAGTTTAAGACTAGGCTGGGCAATGTGATGAAACCCCATCTCTACCAAAAATACAAAAAATTAGCTGGGCATGGTGGCATGCACCTGTAGTCCCAGCTACACATGAGGCTGAGGTGGGAGGATTGCCTGAGCCTGGGATGTCTAGGATGCAGTGAGCTGTCATCACACCACTGCACTCCAGCCTGGGTGACAGAGTGAGACCTTGTGTCCAAAAAAAAAAAGGCCAAGGTGGGCGGATCAAAAGGTCAGGTGATCGAGACCATCCTGGCTAAAACGGTGAAACCCCGTCTCTACTAAAACTACAAAAAAATTAGCCGGGCGTGGTGGCGGGCACCTGTAGTCCCAGCTACACGGGAGGCTGAGGCAGGAGAATGGCGTGAACCCAGGAGGCGGAGCTTGCAGTGAGCTGAGATTGCGCCACTACACTCCAGCCTGGGCGACAGAGCAAGACTCCATCTCAAAAACAACAACAACAACAACAACAAACCCACAATACTTTTAGCTTAAAAATATTCCATATTTACATTATCATGACTACGTAAGGATTGTTCTTGCCTGAACAAAGTTATATACTATAATTAAATGCTCTTTCCTGAGCAACTTCTTTGTTTTTCCTGGAGTTAAAAATTGCCTCCTGGTTTTCCTTTGTTTGGTTTTCTATGTGTCAATAACAAATTCTTCCTAAATGCTCTAATCATTTTAGAAATCTCTCATGACATGGCTTCCACACAGAAACTCGCATTGTGTAATCTAGGAAGGCCATTTTCCCGGGATACCTTTCAGCAGGAGCCATCCAGTTTCCTGCCGCAGCTGGACTGGCTGCTCTCCAGGCCTTCTGGCCCCTCCTGCATCACCTGTGTTGGCACCCCCTTCTCTTTCTTGGTTGACTTCTCCTTGTAGGGGAGCATCCTTCAGATACTTCAGAAGAGATGCATGGGAGATAAGTGTTTTGAGATTTAAGAAATCTAACAGTGTCATTAGTATTTCCTCACACTGGACAGATAGTTTGGCTGGGTATAGAATTTGCTGTTGGGAGTCTCTTTTCCTCAGCATCTGTAAGGTACTCTGTCTTTGAGCTTCTGTGTGGTTACTGGAAGTCCAGTTCCATCTTTACTACTTTTTTTTTTTTTTTTTGAGACGGAGTCTTGCTCTGTTGCCCAGGCTGGAGTGCAGTGGCGTGATCTCGGCTCACTGCAAGCTCCGCCTCCCGGGTTCATGCCATTCTCCTGCCTCAGCCTCTCTGAGTAGCTGGGACTACAGGTGCCCGCCACCACGCCCGGCTAATTTTTTTTTTGTATTTTTAGTAGAGATGGGGTTTCACCGTGGTCTCAATCTCCTGACCTCGTGATCCGCCCGCCTCGGCCTCCCAAAGTGCTGGGATTACAAGTGTGAGCCACCGCGCCCAGCCCCATCTTTACTACTAATCCTTGGTATGTGTGGAGGCTAAAGTAACATACCATGGAAGCTAATCCACCATGCTGACTTCTGACTAACACTGGTTCCAGGAATGCCTCTGAGATGTTCAGTTTATCTGTTGTTTCTTGTATAAGAGCATATACTGTAAGTCCTGCCTTTAGATCAAATTCCTCCCCATTCCCTCTGAAGCACATGTACCCTTTCCCTATGGTATATAACCCCTGGGTCTGGGGAATTATGGTGTGGAGATCTACATGTCTTGTGGCTGTCCAAGACCACTCTTCTGTTCATAAGATCCCCCAAAAAACACACTAACAACAAGCTGAACTTGTCTGCCTCCTCCTTTGGCTTCTCAGCTCCTCCTGCATTTGGGGGTTGCTTTGCCTTTTTATGAGACAGTACGTGGCTGGGCGTGGTGGCTCATGCCTGTATTCCCAGCTCTTTTGGAGGCCCAGGTGGAAGTATCACTTGAGTCCGGGAGTTTGAGACCAACCTGGCTGCATCCTGGGCAACATAGTGAGACCCCCATCCATACAAAAAAATTAAAAAATTAGCTGGGCATGGTGGTGCTTGCTTGTAGTCCCAGCTACTCAGGAGACTGAGGTGGGGGAATTGCTTGAGCCCGGGAGTTAGAGGCTGCAGTGAGCTATGATGACACCACTGCACTGCAGCCTGGGTAACAGAGCAAGACCCTGACTCAAAAAAAAAAAAAAAAAAAGAATTCCCTTTATCCTTAAAAAAAAAAGAGAGAGCGAGAGACACACATGTGACTGTTTTTCCCCACTCTGGAAGTTTTTTGGGGCGTTCCTTGGCACCAGTGGCCTACAATTCCACAGTGATGCACAAGTGTCACTTGCATTGTGCTGGACTTGGGTGAGCCTTGCTGTCTGGCCTATGCCTTGTCATTCTGGGCACTGGTCTCACTTTAGTTCTTTGATCATTGATCCCCCACCTTTTTCTCTCCTTTCTCTTTCTGACTCCTTTGAAAGTTGGACCTCCTGGATCAATTCTGCATTTTTCTAATATTTCCTTCCTGCCTTCTATTTTTTTTTTTTTTTTAGATAGGATCTCACTCTATCACTTAGGCTAGAGTGCAGTGGTGCGATCTGGACTCACTGCAACCTCTGCCTCCCGGGTTCAAGCGATCCTCCCACCTCAGCCTCCCGAGTACAAGCATGCCCCACCATGCCCAGCTAATTTTTGTATTTTTAGTAGAATCAGGGTTTCACCACGTTGCCCAGGCTGGTCTCGAACTCCTGAGCTCAGGGGATCTGCCTGCCTTGGCCTCCCAGAGTGCTGGGATTACAGGCGTGAGCCACCGCGCCCGGCCGTCTCTCTGTATTTGTTGTTTTGTGTTTTAATCCTGCCAGTGAATACATGTTTCCATTGAGCTTTCTCTTGTTCTCTGATTGCATGAGTGTTACCACTCTCGCTCTCTCACTCTAACTTCATCCTATTCTTGTTTACTTTTATTATTGGGATAAGAAGTGTGGCTTCTGAGGCCAACCTGCCTGGCAGAATCCTGGCTCCGTCACTCCTAGCTGTTGACTTTGGGGAGGTGGATGTGACCTTCTGTGCCTCTGTTCTCTCATAATAGTGGCACTGACCTACTGGGTTTATCATGAGTATTAAATCAGCTGGCACATCCAAGGGTCACGGCTGGGCTTAGCTCACTGGGAGCCAGTCTCTGGGTGCTGCTGCCGTTGTTACCGTTCTCTCTGGACTCCGTGGGTCTCCCTGGCTCTGTTGCTGGTTGACCTGCTCCACACTCGAGGCTCTTCTCACCTGCCTACTGGTGCTCAGCTGATCATGAGTGAGGCCTGGCATTCTGGTGCCCTGGCGGAGGGTGGCAGGGGGTGGCGGAGGGAGGGTGGCGGAGGGTGGCAGTGGTCTTGTCGGCAGATGGGCCTTTCTGTAGAGGAACAGGCAATGGGGAATCTATCATTTTGAGAGGCTGGTCTTTTTCCTCTGGCCATTGAGTTTTTCTGGGGGTGCTCCTCTGCTCTCCTGCCTGGGGGACTATGCGCTGCTGATGTCATTGCTAAGAGGAGGAAGGGCAGGCGGCTGAGCTTGGTTTGTGATGGTCACTCAATTCCCTGTCTTCAGTGAGCGCCTCATGTCCACCCTCCGGTGAGCCTGGTCCCAGGCCCGGTTTCCCCAGGGTCCCCCGTGGCTGGGAAAGGCCACAGGGAGGGGCCTAATGGCTCTGACAGATGCCCACCCGGGCCCAGCTGAGCCTCTGGCTCACCATCCGCTCCACTCTGCCAAGATAGGCACCCCAGCCACGGAGCACTTTGCCACCTCTTCCCTCCCTGGTGGCTGCTGCTCCACTCCTGTTCTCTCTTTCCTGCAGACGGCACCTCCCTCTTCCTCTTCGGTCATTTTGGTGATGTTTGGGAGAGGCCTGTGCTCCAGAGGCCACGTCTAGTGGAGCCTGATTCCCAGGATTTAAAGGGCCACAAGCTCAGGACAGGCTGAACCAAGACCCCTCCTACTGCAGGGCCTTCCCTTGGAGGGTTGACGGTGGGGGTCGGGGGGCAGCAGAGGCTACCTCAAGGGAGGCCCGAGCCACCCAAGCTGGACTAAAGCCAGGTTTGGGAGGGGACAGCAGAGCCCCTGACAGTGGGCAGAGGCAGGTCCGACTCCACCCATGGCACCCGCTTTTCCTGCACTGCTTGTTCCGGGGTCAGGCCTTGGCTCCCAGCCTGCCAGGTCCTTCTTGGCCCCATGCAGTGGGCAGGGAGGCGAGGTCAGTGAACAGGGGCCACTGCCTCTCCACCCCTTGTCCCCATTAAGGGGACAATGAGAGAATAAGCACTTTTCTTTCTTCATTTCCCCTGCTGTCTGCTAATATCATATTGATGATAATTTCTCTTTAATGGGCTATTTGCAGTAATTATGATACACTGAGAGAGTAATTGTATCTGACTCCTAGCGCCCACCGTGGTTGGGGGGGCACATGGCCTTCCGCCCTCTCAGCTGGGGCAGCTCTGCCCTTTGCCTAGGACCAACCACCTGCCTAAGGCCCCCTGGTGCCAGGGTCCTGCTGGGCTTTGCCATCCAGGAAACGCAGCCTTCAGAGGCCAAGACTCCAGGCTCTCAGCCTCCCAGAGCTGATGGGGCCTCTTTCCTAGGCTGGGGGACCCCAAGAGGCACCCCATAGGAGCTAGGATGAAGCTGTATACCTCAGGACAGAGCGCTCCCTCCCCCACTCCTGGAGGGCAGCTCCAGGCTTCCATCTGGGTCTGACTTGGGCACCAGATTCCCCAAAGGACTCTGAGGTCCTCATCACAGCCAGCCCCCGGGGCCTGCTGGCTTCACAGGGCAAGCCCTGTGACCTCTGTCTTTACTGGGACATGAGTGCTCCTGGGCAGGGACTTCCCTGCCTCGATCTGGCTGCATGGAGTGCCTGGAACACAACACGAGTGCCACAGACACTTGTTAAATGAAGGCAGAAATCTTGAAGAACGTTCAACCCAGGCTGGCGGCTTCAGTCACAGCAGGGTTATGCCACATGGACACCTGAGGGGCCCACTCCTCGGCCACATCTGTTAGGGACCCACAGGCACCAGCTGTCTGCACCACTCACCACCTCGGAGGTGTGGACTCGGCACCTCCCAGGCCCCACCCAGGGCTTGGGCCTCCTCCCAGTCCTACCACTCTCTCTTTGCAATGCCCACATTTGCCACCCAGGCCCCAGGCTCAGTTGGACAGAGAGTGCTGGGGTCCCCAACAATAGTTGGGCCCTTCTCTGTTCTTGGGACACCCCAGCCCAGGTGGAGGCCAGAGGCCATCCAGAGGGTGATGTCAGGCCCAGGTCTCAGGACACACAGGAACTCCAGAGCCCACTGAGTCTTTGGTGAGGACCCCGCCCCCACTAAATATCCTCCCAGTCCTCTGGGGCCCCTGAAATCCACAGGCCTGCCCTTCCTTCACTTAACAAGGGGACCATCCTTCAGACACTCACCAGGCTGTGTTCAGAATAGAAGCTACTAGAGCCAGGCAGAACCCTCATGGAAGGGTCAGCTGTGTCTACACTGCCCTCAGTCCCAGCCACATGGTCCCAAGAGCCTCTTGGCTCTATCACCACTATCACCACCATCATCACCACCACCATCACCACCAACACCACCACCACCACCATGACCATGACCATCACCATGACCACCACCACCATCATCACCATCACCACCATCACCATGACCATCACCACCATCACCACCAACACCACCACCATCACCATGACTGCCACCACCATCACCACTATCAGCATCATCATCTACCATCACCACCATCACCACCACAACCACCATTATCACCATCACCACCACCACCATCACCATCATCATCATCACCACCACCACCGTCATTACTACCACCAGCACTAGCATCACCACCACCATCACCAACATCATCATCATCATCACAACCACCACCACTGTCATCCTTATCACCATCACTACCACCATCATTACTACCACCAGCACTATTATCACCATTACCACCACCACCATCACACCACTACCAGCATCATCACCATCACTACCACCACCATCATCATTACCACAACCATTACCACTATCACCATTATCACCATCACCAGCATCTCCACCACCACCATCACTACCACCACCAACACCACCATCACAACCATCATTGCCATCACCACTACTACCACCACCATCATTGTCACTATCACCATCTCCACCACCACTACCATCACCACCTCCACCACTATCACCACTACCACTACCATCATCATCTATATCATCATCCACCATCACCATCACCACCATCATCATCACCATCACTGCCATGACAGCCACCCACCACCACTACCATCACCACCATCACTGTCACCATCATCATTACCATCACCACCAGCACCACTATCACCACTACCATCATTACCACCATCTTCACTGCCACCTCTACCACCACCACCACCACCACCATTACTACCACCACCACAATCATCACCATCAATACCGTCATTGCCATCACCACCACTACCACCACTATCATTTTAACCATCACTACCACCATCATCATCACCATCACAGCCATCATTTCCACCACCACCACCACCACTATCATCACCATCACCACCATCACCATTACCATCACCACCACCATTACCACTGACATCACTGTCACCACCACCCTCTCTGCCATCATCACCATTACTATTACTGCCACCACCATCACTACCATCACCATTATCATCACTATTACTACCATCACTGCCATCATCATAACTATCACCAGCACCACCAGCACCATCACCACTACCACCACTGCCATCACCATCATCATTATCATTGCCATCATCATCACCACCACCACCATCTCCACCATCATCACTGCCCAATGTACCATCAGTTCCTACTTGGACCAGAGCCTTGCTAGTTGCATGATAAGACACCACCTCTTGAAATTCTGAGAAAAACTAAAAGTCAAATATGAGCAACACAGCTAGACCCTGTCTCTACACAAAAGAAACAATATTAGCTGGGCATGGTGGTGTGCAGCTGTAGTCCTAGCTACTTGGGAGGCTGAGGGGAAGATCGCTTGAGCCCAGGAGGTCAGGCTACAGGGAACCGTGATTGTGCCACTGCACTCCAGCCTGGGCAAGGCCTGCGGGAGCTGAGCAGAGGATATGGGAACCCCTGTAGACGCTCAGGGTGGGGGTCTTCCCGCCTGCCTCCCTACCCCTCCGCTCACCCTGCCCTGCATCAGGAAGCAGGGCTGCGGGCCACGGTCTCCTCATGTGTCTTTTCTGGTCAATAAACCCTGGCTCCTGGGGCTGGGGGAGCTGATGGCACTGCCTGCCCCCACTGGTGCACTCTGTCATAATTAAGCGCATGCAGCCTAACTAATTGAGTGGTCAGGATGCTAATTAGTGACTTTATTGAGACTGAAGGAGGGTGAAGGGCAACCTGGCACCAAGCCCCCCTCCCCAGCCTGGACAGCTCTGCTCTCTGTATCCCCAGGAAGTGGCCCCCACCCCTCACCCTGGCCCCCACCCTCTACCTGGCCCTTGTCTGGCCCCTGTGCCCTCACCTCTGCCTCCTGTTACCCTTAGCCCCAGCTGTTGGCTGTGATGTCTGCACCTCTGGCTTGGGCCCCCAGGCCCTGACCCTCCTCCCACCCCCAGCCTGACCCCCAACTTTGATGGTCCCAAATCTCCCTGGTTCTGGCCACGGCCTGTGGCCTCTCTTGTCCTTCTGTGACTCTCAGGCCTGGTCACCCCTCCCTGTGCTGGGCTCTCTCCTCTGTCACACACCCCTCAGCATCGCTGCCCAAGGACAGCCGAGCGTCCTGGGTGCTGGGCCTCAGGCCCTCTCCGGGCAGCCTCCTGGGACAGACTGTGTCCTGGAGCCTCCAGCCACTGGCCCTGTCCAGCCTCTGCCCCCAGGGCAGCACACTCACTCCTCACCACAGTGTCCTGGCCCCATCTGTGACCCCTGGCCTCTCCAAGCAGCCACAGGTCCACGGGAACCTGAACATGGCATCAGGTGAGAGGCAGGTGAGCATGGCCAGACCCCACACCCTGGAGTCTTTCTCCTCTGAGCGGCCCCTCCCCAACTGGCTCGTGGGGCAAGGAGAGGGGCTAGGGGGTGGGAAGGCTGATGGAAGGAAGCCTGGGGATAGGTGGGGAGACTGGGGGTTGGGGACTGTCTGGAAAGACCTTCTGCCACTCTCGTCCAGCCCACCAGCCCCAGCCTCCATCCCAGCCAGGCCTGGGTCACCAGGGCGGCAGTAGGACCACACCCTCTTTTCCCAGGAGGAGAAGAGAGGGGCCCTGTAGGTTGGCCACGCGCTCGCTCGCTGAGCCTCAGTGACCTCAGCTGTAAGGTGGGTGCTGATGACAGACGTGCCTGCTGCGGGGTGGGAGGAGCAGGTGACAGGCTCATTCCCGGTGAGGCTGGCCTGGTCCCCATCCTGGCTGCTCTGCCTGAGGCGCTCTGGGAGAGCAGAGGGGGATCCAGAGGCTGGGACCACCTGAGGAACTTGCTGGGGCTGGAGGGGTCCCAGTGCAGAGGCGGGCACGACAGGGCGGGGCAGGAGCCGGGAAAGGAAAGGGTGGGCGGGGAACGGGCGGGGCCGATGTCGGAGGGGCGGGACCGGGAAGGGGCGGGGCCGCGGCCGGAGGGGCGGAGCCGGGAAGGGGCGGGGCAGATCAGGGCAGGGGCCGTGGCAGGGAAGGGTCCGGGCGGGGACCTGGGCGAGGGGGTGGGCTGGTGCTTGAACCCGATCTTAGCTTTAGGAGAAGGTCCAGGGGGTGGGCTCCTCGCAGAGGGCAGGACACCCACCTCCCCGTGCACCTGCTTCTTCTCCGGTCTCCAGCCCCCTAGCAGCATTCCAGGACCCAGGGGTGTCATCCGGACGAGGAGGGAGGGGCTGAGCCTGGGTTTGGGGACATCGGGACAGGGGAGGGGCTGGCGCTCCCGCCTGGCCGGGAGCCTGTGGCCTAGCGCGGCTCCACGACCGACAGACGTCAGCGGGCGTGGGGGGTAGGAGCGCGCAGGGTAGGGGCGCCAGATGGCGCTGCCCGGGGCTGCCCTCCGCCCGCCGCTAGGAAGCGGGCTGGGGCCCCGAGCTCTGCTTATCTGGAGGGGCCACGTGCCCGCTGCGCCGTGCGGATGGCAGGAGAGGTGACACGCGACTGCCACCGCCGGGGCCCGGGACTGCCCCGACCTGGCGGGTGGGGTGGGGGTACCGCGCGCGGGTACAGCTGTTTCCCCGCAGTTGCCCAGCTAGGGGGGCCCCCGAGCGGCCAGTGCACGTGCGCGGGGTCTGCTCCTGCGGGGTACAAGGGGCACAACAGCGAGGGTGGGCGAGGAGTAGGCGAGAGCAGAGGCGAGAAACGCGGGCACAGGGTGAGAAGCCTGGGACCTCCTGAGAGGGTGAGGACAAGGCCTGCCCCCCACGGACACCCTCATGCGGTCTGAGCTTCCGGTGGCCCACTGAACCATCAGCCACTGAGCTCTCCTTGTCAAGAGTCCTGGGGCCCCTCGCCACGGAGACGCCAACTGAGCACCCAGCAGGACGATGCCCGGCAGGGAAAGATGGCTTGGGTTGGGCCTGGGGAGTCCCTGCTGAGAGGGGTCCCTGGGGAGGGTCAGTGGCACAGTCTGATAGACTGGGCCTGAGCCAGGCAGTCTTTTGAGGACGACCCCTCACTCAGTGACGGACCAGCACCCCGATTCCACCCTGTGGGCCGGGCTGGTACCTGCCTTCCGCTCAGGCTGTGGGTGCCAGGACCCCAGGGCCCCTCTTAGTTTCTGCCAGGCCAGCAGCAGAGCGTGTGATGGGATGTGGGGGGCACAGGCAGCTCGTGCATGGCTGCAGTGGGGCCTGGCACAGGGTGGGAGACCGGGGACAGTGGCTTTGCCCCTGGGGTGGTGGCCAGCCCCACTCGGGTGTGTGATCAGCCCTGAAGTCCCCTTACCAGGAAGCGTCATGACCTACCAGGCGGAGATTCCAGGCCCTGCCGTCCTCAGCTCTGAGCCGCACCAGCGCCCAGGCCAGCCCGAAGCAGGCAGGGCAGAGCTTGGTCGAGCAGAGCAGGGGTCCTCCAGCCTTCCCTCCTACCTCTGCCTTCTCCAGGGCTTGTGGGCTGAGGACGCTTTAGGATGGGGGCCCAGGAGAGCCTCTTGGGAATAGCTGAGGCTGCCTGGGGTTGGGGAGGAAGCCTGTGAGGAGGCGGCCTCCTCCACTGTCCCTGAGGGCCACTGTGGGGAGCACACCCTGGGCAGAGTTCCCTTCCACCTGGGTCCTGCGGGGGAGGCCAGGCCAGCCTACCGGGTCCCCTGGCTGAAGGGGAGGGACCCCAGCCCTCCTTCCTGGCTGCTGTGGGTGGCCTTGAGCCTCACGTCCCACCAGGCCCAGTGCTGTGGGTAGAGGTGGGGGTGGGGGCCCCACAGGGGCACATCCCCCCAGTCCTTGGAAGAGGAGATGGTGGCAATGGGCAGGGTGGAGTGCAAAGCACTCAGGCTGGCCGGGGCCACGCAGGGCCAGGGAGTTGAGGGAGTGAGGGCTGGGGTGCAGCTGTCTTGGTGGCTGGCAAGCAGGAGCGGTCAGGAGGCTGAGGTCCCTGGGGTGTGGCTGCAGAAGGGCCTGCAGGCCTTGGGATTTCAGCCTGCATCTGCGCTGAGCCAGGCATCCTGCCCCCCTGGGCTGTGATGGGGACACCTCAGATCTGCCTTGGGAGCCCAGGCTGGCAGAGAGAGTGAGCTGGAAGCTGGCACAGTCCTGCCTGAAGGCAAACAGCTGGAGGTGGAGGCCTGGCAGGGGCCTGCTGATGACAGGGGATGCTAGGAGTGGGTGGGGCTTTCTCCTAGAAACCCCTCGGACCAATACACTTGATTAAAATAAAAAGAATTTGATTCCAACCAGCGCTCAATGTGTTTTTTTAAAGCAATGAAATTCTTTGCTCATGGTTTTCCCAGTCAAATACTTTTGAGCAAAGTGGAATGTGCTGGTCACAGATCGCTAATTTTCTCAGGGGTGGGGGCACTCGAAGCTGAGATGGGGCAGCCACGGAGGGAGACGGAGGGCAGCAGGGGCTTCTCAGCTGCAGGTTCCTGAGCCCCTTCCAAGACTCTAGTTCTGTCAGGGTCCCAGTGAGGGGTCCTGGGGAGGAGTCCAGGGACAGGGTCCCTCCAAGCCCCCTCCCCTGCTGTCAGGGGCAGGGACACCAGGAGCTACCCCAGTGCAGATTCCCAGCCCCACCCTGGGGATTCCGAGGCCCAGGCCGGCCGAGAAGCTGCAATTTTACAAACACCTGCAACACTGCCACTTGCTCCAAGGAACACCTGGCATCAGGTCAGGCGTGCAGGATGGGACAAGGAAAGAGTGGGATCTTGCTGGGGAAGGCAGGGCAGGCCTCCCTTGCTGACAGGGGATTCCCCAGCAGGGGCAGCGGGCAGCGGGGGGTAGAAGCCCACAGACTTCTGGGAGGGATGTGCGGGGGCCCAGCTGACCACGTGGCTGGATCACCAGGGCCTGCAGGAAGCATAGGGACAGCAGCAAGAGGGAGGGCTTCCTGGTGGAGGTGGTATCTGACATGACCCTGCAGGGACCCACAGCCAGTCAGAGAGGCCAGAGACCAGCCGAGCCGGGGGACCGAATAGCAGGGACACAGGGGCTGGAGAGGTCAGGGCCCCAGCTGGGTGGCAGAGGCAATGCCACCCCTCTGTAATTGTCTCTGACTTGTACACCCCCCACCCACAGTGCTCCTTGGGGTTTGGGGAAGGCATCCCCAGTCAGCCCAGCCCTCCTGGCCCTGCCAGAGGGAACTGGAGCCTTGGGGTTGGGTTTCAGGCCACTCTGCCGGGCCATGAATAATGCAGCCAACCGAGATTGGAAGGTGACCTCAGCCCTGGGGGTGGGGGGCAACACCAGAGCCTCCCGCCTGCCCCAGCCTCTCCTCTGGAGACCAGGGGTTCTCCCCAGGACCTGCCTGGGTATCCAGCCAGCTGCCAGCCTGGACCTGGACTCCCGTGGCCACCAAATCAGGCTGTGACTGAGGTGGGGGATGGGCATGGGTGGGGCAGCTCCGGGATGGACTGTCTGGGGATGGGGACCCTGCGGCAGGACCCTCCACCAGATGAAGAGGTGAGAGCTTCCCTGGGAGGGTCCCAGGGTGCACACAGCTGTCCCCGGAGCGCCAAGGATTGCACAAGATCAGCCAGGTCCTGCCAACGACAGTGACACATCCCCGCCTCTCGGTTGTGGGCACCTCCTTTGACACTTGGTGACCTACATGTCAGCATGAACTTCACAGCCCTGAGGATGAAGGGGAGCACCTAAAGGCTCGGGGGCTGGAGGAGCAGGTCACACACAAAGAAGGACACCAGAAAGGCGGGGCCCTCCCTAGGAGCAAGACCACCGACAAACAGCCTCTTCACAATCAGTTTCCACGCCAGGGATGGCTGCCAGGCCACCCGCTGCCATGGGGATTGGAGAAGGACACTTCAGGGTGGGCAAAGGCTGGGAGGTCTGCCTTCCACGTTCCCTTTGTTTTCCTTCCTTCCTTCCTTCCTTCCTTCATTCATTCTTTCTTTGTTTTTTCTTTTGTGACGGAGTCTCACTCTGTTACCCAGGCTGGAGTGCAGTGGTGCGATCTTGGCTCACTGCAACCTCCGCCTCCCGGGCTCAAGCGATTCTCGTGCTTCAGCCTCTTGGGTAGTTGGGATTACAGGCATGTGCTACCATGCTCAGCTAATTTTTTGTATTTTAGTAGAGATGGGGTTTCACCATGTTGCCCAGGTGGTCTTGAACTCCTGAGCTCAGGCGATCTGCCCGCCTCAGCTTCCGAAAGTGCTGGGATTACAGGCGTGAGCCACCGCGCCTGGCCCCATATTCCCTTTCTGAGGGAGCGAGCAGGCAACGCACTCTAGAAATGGGAGAGAAAACCAGGAACAAGAAGACGAGGGTTCCAGGAAAAGCCGGGGGAAGCCGCCACAGGGCAGTGACTGTGTCATCCCAGAATGACGGACATACTGGAGAGAGATGGGCCCGAAGTCCACCTTGGGAGGCCGAGTTAGCAGGAGCCCTTGGGGAGTTCGAGACCAGCCTGGTCAACCTAGTGAGACCCCGCCTCTACACAAAATTTAAAAATTAGTTTGGTGTGGTGGCACCAGCCTGTAGTCCCAGCTACTCCGGAGGCTGAGGTGGGGCCCGACTGAGATTGAAAGGTGATCTCAGCCCCAGGAGTGGAAAGGGGGCACCCCCAGAACCTCCCACCTGCTTGAGGATCGCTGGAGCCCCAGGAGGTCAAGGCTGCAGGGCGCTGTGATTGCACCACGGCAGTCCAGCCTGGGCGACAGAGTGAGACCCTGTCTCAAAAACAAACCAAAACAAAAGGTCCTGAAATCATGCTGTTGACACTCAGTGTGGGGACAGGCCATGTGGGGGTGAGTGAGCAGGAGAGACACAGGGGTGGGGATGGAGACAGGAATGGAGACGAGAGCGAGAGAGAGAGAAAGAGACACAGCGAGACAGAGACAGAAAGTGCACGCCTGACTTCAAGACAGTGCAGCCCGCAGGCTGCCATGACTGTGGGCAGTTATCTCCACTGTATCTACGCTGTCCAGGGTGACCAACCAGACCCGTTGCTGTGACCACAGCTGGTGATGACAAGCAAGAGGCAGCTGGGGTCAGGGACAGGAGATTCGTGTTCTGTCGAAGGAAGGCAAGGGCGAACGTCTAAAGCTGAAAGGAGAACGCTGTGTGGCTGGCCACGGAGAAGCACAGAGAGAAGGCGGGAGTGGCAAGAGGCACAGATGGCAGTGGCCGTGAAGATGGGGCAGCCTCGGCGGGACAGCTGGGCACTGCTTAGGACACTCAGCACACTCTCACCACACACGGTCCAGGAGTGGCCTCTCAGTGTTCACCCAGGTGAGCAGAAACTGACCAACCCCCATGCGGATATCAAGGCAGCTCTGTTCTTCGGTGCCAAGCCTGGAGCAGGGTTGGGAGATCAGCCCCAAACCTCCAGACAGGGGGATGTGACTCAGCACCACAAGGAAGGAGCTCTCCAGCCCCGGAAAGACCTGGAGGAGCCTTCGAGGCACATTTCTAAGGGAAAGACGCCCTCTGAAAGGGCCATGTGCTGTGAATCCCACCAGAAGGCACTCTGGGAAAGGCAAACCCACAGGGAAGGGAAGAGTCTGCGGCTGCCAAGGTCGGGAGAAGGAGGGCTGGGGGCGCAGCAGGGGTGCTGAGGGTGGTGACTCCCCTCCGTGCGGTGCCACAACGGTGGAAACAGCAGTGTGCACCAGAACCCACGTGGCACACCTGGGGTGAGCCCCAGTGTCAGTGCAGACTTCGGGCGAGCCCTGCGGCTCATCAGTGATGCCAAACGGAGCACTGTGGGGCTAAGCAGGGGGGTGGGGCAGGTCGAGGGCAAGGCAGCGGCTCTGCACTTTCTGCTCACTTTTCTGTAAATTTTAAAATGCTCAGCAAAAAAGCCTGTAAATTCCACATACAAATGGAAACAAGAGAAAGACTTGCAAGCCAGGATGCCCCACCCCATTGGAGGGGATGCCGGGCAAGGGGGTGCTGAGGGGCTGGGGTCCACCTGTCCCAAGGCTCTCCAACTCGCCTCCCAGCCCTGGGTCAGAGGTGGGATAACGCTCGGGCTGTGGGCAAGATTGCGCTGGATATGCCCCTCCTTTGTCTCTGTCTCTCTTCATCTCCCTGTCTCATCTCATCGCACTCCCCCACACCACCCTCTGTTTCTCCCACCCTGCTTCCCCTTCCCTCCCCTCCCGTCCCCTCTGCCCTCCCCTCCCCTCCCCTCTCCCCTCCCCTCCCCTCCCCCCCTCCCCTCCCCTCCCCTCTCCCCTCCCCTCCCCTCCCCTCCCCTCCCCTCCCCTCTCCTCTCCCCTCCCCTCCCCTCTCTGTTCCCCTCCCCTCTCCTCTCCCCTCCCCTCCCCATCTCTGGGCCGGCTCCCCTGACAAGCTGATCAATTGCTCATCACCACTTGCAGGAGGTTCTAACTCAAGTGTGGCATCTTAATCAGCGCCTCTGCTGTCCCAGGCCATTGACTGCCTGCCCCGGCCAACAAATGAGCCCATTGGCCAGGCCCCCTTGCCACCCCCCAGGCCATGTATGCCTGCTGGGCTCTGCACGCCGTCTGGTGGCCATGGGGTGCAGCACAGCCCAGAGTGTGGAGGGAAGGTGGGTAGGGGAGGCTGGCAAGGTGTCCCTGAGGTCTGGGCACTGGGCAGCCGGGAAGAGGCTCCAGCAGATGCCCCCATCTCGAGCCCGCTGCTCACCCTGGACCCCCTTCTCCCACCTCCCACATGACTGGCATGCCTTGTCACCCCTGCACAGCCTCCTCTCAGCCCTGCCGCCACTCACCCCGGCACAGGGGGCCACAGACCCAGCACGCATACCATGCCCATGCAGGTCCCCACCTTGCCTGCAAGCCCCTCCCGCCTTGCCGATGGACACTGTGGCTGGACCCGCCCCCACCCAGCTGCACACCCAGGCCCTGGAGGGCAGGCATCTTAGTCACTGGGTCACAGCTGTTCCTCAGGGCCCTGCGCTTGGGGGACGCTCAGCAGGACCCGCTGCTGAATGAATGCACTGAGCCGTCCAAGAGCAGAGAGCCCGCTGGTTCTAGACCGGAGTCCGGGCGCAGCCCAGGGGGGCACTGGCCTCAGCTTGGGGTGCCCGAGCTGCTCCTCTGAGGAGTGTTGCCAGGTGTGTTTGTTGAGGTTATGAGGATTCGAGGGACTCCTGGGAGTTGGGGGTCAGGGTCTTTCCTGGAGAGGGGTGTGGAGTGGCGCCTGAAGGCACTGCAGGATGTTGTGAGATGGAGGGAGAGCAAGGCCCACATGGACTATGCCCCAGGGATGGAGGGGGCCTGGCACAGTCCCACCCCTCCCGCCCTCAGCCAGCCTGTGGGGCCGGCCTGCAGGCACGGGTGTCCCAAGACCTGTGCCTACCCCATCACAGATCCTTAGTGCTCCTCTCTGCCCAGATGACAGCCCGGTGACTGGGGTGGGGGGGCAGCCAGACCCCAGGTTTTCTGTCCCCTCCCCAGGTTTCTCTGCCCCTCCCTGCTCCAGATGCCCCCCGCTGGGGTCCAAGATGGTGTCTCTTCAGGAGCCTGGGACCCCCAGAGTCTCCTTTCCTCAGCCCATGAAACCTTTTGTCATTCACGGGGCCATCTGGTGACCGCCTCCGCCATCAGACTGGCAGCCCGAGCCGGCCCTTAGCAGGTGCCCAGTGGGGGTGTGGCCCGGGGTCCCCAGGGGCCTCTCTTCTAGGGCTTGTACCCTCTCCCTGCCTGGGCCGGACCCTCAGCCTGTGTCAGTGCCCCCCTCGCTGTGGGGGTGAGTGTGGGCCCTTGAGCACAGCAATGGGCTGGTGCAGGGGTGAACCCCACTGCCCACCCCTTTCCTGCTCCAGAAGCCTCTCCAGGAGATCCCAGCCCCCAGCAGACTGCAGGCCCAAGGTCAGCGGTCTGCGTATTGACAGCGACCGACTGCCCCGGCTGTCAGGGGAGGGTGGAGGCTGCACGCAGCTCGATGCGGCCCATCTTGTGAGACAATAAATTTGGCCATTGACCCAGCAAGCAGACGTCGATAAATGAATGGTTAATATAAACATTGTCCTTCCCAAATTAATCCGGGCCTCAGGGGCGGGGGCACAGGGCAAGTGGGAAGTTGAAATATGGAGGAAACAGGGCAAGGACAGTGATGTGTGGGTGGCCAGCCTGTCCCAGCCTCCCGGGACACACCCCTGCCACGGCGAGGTCTTTCTCTCCTCTGGGGGCTCCTAGGCAGGTGTTTGCCCAGTGCCAGGAGGGCAGCCAGCTTTAGCAAACAAAAATCCAGGGGGCAGAGTTACATTTAGAGTTCTGATTTAAAAAAACAACAAAACCATTTTAGTGTAAGTATATCCCATGCACTGTTTGGGATATACTTATACTCAAAAAAAAAATTCATTGCTTGTCTAAAATTCACAAGCACCTGGGTGTCCTGAATTTTATCTGGAGACCCTGTGTGAAGGGCAGGAGGGGAGTCTGGTGGCCACAGAGCTTGGCTGGGTCCATACCGCCTCAGCCCTGCCCAGCTCCGGTGCCCCTGACACCCCCAACCCTCACCGAGCCACAGCCAGCAGGATCACAGTGAGCATGGGGGGCAGCCTGGAGCCGGGGCTCAATAGGGGCGGTGACGTCAGACTGATGTCATCATCGTGTCCTGCGCTGTGTCCTGGCACACCTCCACTGACGCTCACCTTTGTGGCCTCTGCTTCCCCACCGAGGGAGGAGGTGGGTTCGGGAGGGGGGTGTGCAATTGAGGACTGCCTCCCGGAGGAGCAGTGGGCATTGGCGATGGCCCAGGGGTACGTCCTTGCCCCTCTGCGGTGGGGCTTGCGTATCTCTGGGGTGTAGGCCAAGGCCCACACCTCCCATCAAGAACCCTATAAATAAATAAGCTGGTCATAGAAATAAACCACAGCCTGCCAGGCAGTCCTGACCCCAGGGCAGCTGTAGCGCCAGGCCAGGCTATCTCTTGCACCCAAGGCCTGCGCACACCCTCTGGGAAGAGTGAAGAAGCTGCCAGACCCTCCCCACAGGCCCAGAAGAGGCTCCTAGAAGCCCTGGGCCCCCAGCACCCACAGCTGGGCCTGGGTGCTGAACCAAGGGGAACCCTGGGGAGCTGCTGGCTCCCTCCCCCGCACCTGGCACCCAGTCCCACAAGGCCGGTGGCTGGACGCTGTCTGGGCTGCCTGGAGCCTAGCTGGCCTCCCACAAACCCTCCCGCCCAGGTGATAGGCAGCTGAGGCCCAAAGCCCCAGCTGAATGCGCTTGGTCGGGTGGGAGGGCTAACAAATCAGTTCCAGGCTCCCCCAGCCCAGGCAGGTGTCCCCGGGTTCTGGTGCCCCCAGGGTTGGACTGTGGTGGTGCTGGGACCACCCTGCGCTGCCCTGTTGGCCAGGGAGCCGCCTCCTCCCACGCTTCCTTCCTGCTGTCCTTCTCGGAAGACACCCGCCCCCCGCCGCCCCCCGCCGAGCCTGGGTTGGGGGAGGCCGCCCTCAGAGGCCTCCAGCCCAGACCAAGGTGGAAGAGGAAGACCCGGGGGTCCAAGATGGATGGGCCCCTGGGGCCTTGGCCCCGCCCCAGCCAGGCAGATGGGGAAGCAACTGTCAGCACCTAATGGGCCCTGTGACAAATAGGGCGGGGGTGCTGACGGAGCTTCCGAATATCCCTGCAGAGCCCCCAAGGGCAGGGCAGTTCCGGCCCAGCATGGAAGGATCAACACCAGGGTCTGGGGACCCGCAGGGCTCTGTCCCCTGCCCCTGAGTTCTTGGGCGGGTTCTGGGGGTCCTGGCAGGGAAGAGGCGGCAGTAGGGGATGTCTGAGGTGGTCCTGGGCTGCCCCACGCCCCTCCCAGTCTCACCGAGGGGATGCTGAGCTCAGCACTGGCTGGCTGAGGGCTTTAGGGACCATTAAAAATGCTCTCTGCTGGCCGCCGTGAGCTGTCCATTTGCTGCTGGCCTGTAGTTACTGCGGCCCCACCCCCACACATCTGCCCTCAAACCCTCACCCTCAGGGCCTCTCTGGCTTCCGCCACCCTTCCTGGGTGAGGGGCCCCCTCCACCTGCCCAGCCAGAAGGATGCCCGCCCCTCACCAGAGCCCCTTGGGGAGACCCCGCGCTGAGCGAAGGTGGCGGGCACAGGACACACGCTGTGACCCCAGTGACCCAAGGCTCTGAGGCTCCGATTCATAGGGTGGGGACCAGGGCTGGGGAGGGGAGTGTTTCATGGGAACAGAGTCAGTTTGGGAAGATGGAAGATTCTGGAGGCATGAGGATGTGGGCACGCTTCACACCACTCAGGTGAACCCTCAGAGATGGCTGAAATCGGAACACATTTTACCATAATCACAATTTTAAATAAGCCATCCTGTGGGGTCCTCTATGGCGGCCCAGCTCTGTCTGAGTGGGACACTGGGCTCACTCAGGTGAGGTGAGCCGTTTCAGGACAGCCTGTCCTGGGGCTCATGAGGCCAGCCTAACCCTCCTGCCAGGGTCTGGGTGACCGAGGGAACTGGGGGACATATGGGTAGGTGGGCCCCTTCCATCACTGCCCCCTAGGAGGAACAGTGACAGTCCAGGAGGGCACAGTGGGAGGGGAGAGCACCCAAGGTTTGCGCAGAAGGGAATGGGCGGGGCCCTGCAGCCCAGCACCCTGTGGGAGTCCCTGGAGGGGAGGGCAGGCCCAGGCCAGACCCAGGAGGGCTCTGGGAAGAGCAGGGCTGGAGGCAGGCGCCATATGCAGTCCAGGTCCAGCTCCTGGAACAGAGGAGTCAATGCTGGGGGTGCGGGGAGGGAGTTCCCTTGCTGCCAGTGGAATCTGGGACCCTCAGGCCACTGGAGCTTCCCGGCCTGGCAGGCAGCCACTGCAGGCCTTCGCTGTCTGCGCCCGCCCTGCACTGCGCACCCTCGCTGGGTTGGGGTCTGGGACAGGGCAGGCTGGATTGGCAGCACCCCCATGCGTGGGACTCCGGGGTCAGCAGGAGGTCCTCAGGCCTGGGACCCTATCTTGGCAGTGGGATTTGGGGCTCAACGGAAGGAGCGATTCTGCCTCAGTCCAGTCATCGAGGGGCCTTAACTCCCTCCCTGGAGCCCTGGGAGGTGGCTTTGGGCTTCCCTGCCACACAGAGGCCGGGGATGCTGACCTGGCAGCGGGCAGAGTGAGGCCGCGGCAGGGCTGCCTGTAGAGACAGGGGCCACCGCCAGTCCAGGAGAGATTCAGAGGGCGGCTGGCTCGGCCCGGCCACGATCGACCCCAGGAGGCTCTTCCGAGGTGCATAAAACTGCTTGTTCTCCCAGTTAGAAAAATGGCCCTGCTCTGGGATAAATGATTGATTTTCCTCTTTAGGAATATTCACAAGCGCCAGTTCCAAGAACGGATCAATCCCAGCCTCCTCACAAGTCAGCTACGGGGAGGGGGAGCAGCCAACTGCACCCCCCCAACGGCAGGGCCCACCCAGCCTCCTCTCACCCCACCGTGCGCCCCCAGACACTGTGCCAGGGCGGGGAAGGGATGGATGCTGGGGGCAGGGGCCGGGCCTGCCCTCGGAGGCTTCAAGTCAAGCCTCAACAGATAGCCCTGAACAGGCCAGTAGGTGAGTGTCTAGGTCCCACCTAGCCAGGTCCCAAATGCTATGTGACCCTGGACAGGTCTCTGGACTTCTCTGGGTGCTAAAATAGGAGCACAAGTCCAGCCCCCTGGACCTAAGGGGCTGTATCAGGGTCCTAGGAAGCCTTTCAGCTGCTCTTCCAACCCACTCCCCACAGTGAACAGGCGACCTGCCCCAAATTCTGGCCCTGCCAAAACCTCCTCTGCAGCCCCCATGAGCTGGCCTGCCTGCCCTCCTCTCCCTCCTCCCTACCTCCCCACACCATGCTGTTTCAAGCTTCCTCAGTCAGCCTAAAGAACTCCTATTCATTCTTCAAAACCCTCTGCAGTTGCCCCTTCCCAGGGAGAACTGTACTTCTCCCCTTTGGGTAGCTCCATCCTGGTACCTGTGCACCAAGGACTTGCTCCTGGGCAGCTCCCCTCACTCCTCCAGCCCATAGGGATGGGGGGCTTACAGAACAGACGGCTGGGGCCCAGGCTACTACAGGGCAAGCAAAGACCCAGGTTCCCAGAGTGGGTAGTAAACCAGTCTCAAGTGTTTTCTTCTTTAAGTGCTTATCTGTTCAGCTGAGCTCACATGGTATGTGCATTATAAAACCCGCAACCCAGAAACACACAAGCTTATTCAAGGATTTACCGCAGCCTGGGCAACAGAGTGAGACCCTGTCTCTACAAAAGATAAAAATGAAGTTAAAAAATTAGGCTGGGCGCGGTGGCTCACACCTATAACCCCAGCATTTTGGGAGGCTGAGGTAGGCGGATCACTAGAGGTCAGGAGTTCGAGACCAGCCTGGCCAACATGATGAAACTCCGTCTCTACTAAAAATACAAAATTAGCCAGGAGTGGTGGTGCAGGCCGTAATCTCAGCTACTTGGGAGGCTGAGGCAGGAGAATTGCTTAAACCTGGGAGGCAGAGGTTGCAGTGAGCCGAGATCTGCCTTTGCACTCCAGCCTGGGCGACAAGCAAAATTGCGTCTCAAAAAAAAAAGAAAAAAAGTTTAAAAAAATTTTAAAAATTAGCCAGGCACAGCGGCTCATGCCTGTAATCCCAGCACTTTAGGAGGCTGAGGCAGAAGGATCACTTGAGCCCAGGAGTTCAAGACCAGCCTGGCCAACATAACCAGATCTTGTGTCAACAAAAAGTAAAAAAAGCTAGCTGGGTGTGGTGGCACACACCTGTGGTCCCAGATGCTTGGGAGGCTGAGCGGGAGGATCGCTTGAGTCCAGGAGGTAGAGGCTTTGGTGAGCCATGATCGTGCCACTGCACTCCAGCCTGGGTGACAGAGTGAGACCTTGCTAAAAAAAAAAAAAAAAAAAAAAAAGCCTTTCCCTGTTCAGGAGAACTCATGTGTCCATTACAAACACACAAAGAGGAGACCCAAGCAGATGTGAACCCCTGCTCTCGCACCTTGTCCCACTCCCTCATCTGCTCTGGAGTTGCTGGGATAGCCACTGTCAGGAAATGAGGTTAGCTGTGCACACAGAGAGGAAGGGAACCCCGGTGGAGGGGACTCTGCAGCAGTGGGAGGCAGGGCCCCAGCCCAGAAGTGCTCACCGCTAGGATCCTGCTGGGGGAGGGGCCTGGATTTCTCCCCTTACTTGCAAGCCCCCCAGGGCCTTTCCCAGGGGAAGCTGCCCCTGAGCGACTGCTCCACTGTCCTGGCCACAGCCTTCACCTGGGAGGAAAAGACACTCTTTGCCCTGGATGGGCCTGGGGAGGCTGGGTGGCCCATGTCCACCCTCACCAGGGCAGCACCCACTGACTGCCATGCTTCATGGGCCAGGCCTTGACCCCAGGTGGATTCATCTCTTCTCTGTCCCATCTGTGTGTCCCTGGCCTCTGTGCCTCCTGTGAGCTGCCCGGCCAGGGCTCCTAATGGCAATAATGGAGGTGGCCGGGCAGGCCTGGTGAGGAGCTCTGAGCCCTCATCCTGGGGACAGTGAGCCATGGGCCCTCTAACTGGGCAGGGCCACTGGGCCTCCCTGTGGATACCCCGCGATGGGGGTCCACCCGCCCCACAGCCCCACGGCCCCACAGCCCCACAGCCCCACACGCTCTGGGTCAGCCCTGCCTGTTAGCAATTCCAACTGAGAGTGGTGTGCCCAGGAACGCCTGCAGGGGCCCCGGCCGGCCCAGTCTCAGAATCCTGTTGAGGGTCAGTGGCCCACATGTCTGTGCTAAAGTCCCAGGAGTGAGGCCTGGGGGAGGCCCCCAGGCAGCCTTGGGGGGCTGCCCTGCTGGGCTTAAGAACCCACTGGGGAGATGGGCTGAGTGTTGAAGCTATGTGCCACCAGCTGGCTGCCCGACCTGTCTCTCAGGGCGGCGCCCTGCTGTGGCTCCAGGGCCAGGCCACTGTTCCTGACCCAGCTCCCCAGGGGGCTGAGGACAGCACCAGGCCGGACGATCTGCTATTGATGAGGTGGGGGCAGCAGGGGGCAGGCCAGTCTGGGTCAGCAAATCTGCTCCAGCATCAGACGTGCCCGGACATTGATCAGACAGACAAGGGCCTGGCTGGGCCTGGGGGTGGGGGTGTCCACCCAGCAGAGGCCGCGGAGTGAGCACCGACCTGGAGAAGCACCTCCTCCCACCCCAACCCCCACCAGGCACTGCTCCATGGACCCAGAGGCCCGAGGGGACTCCAGTGCTGCCCTAGGGCAGTGGACAGAGCTGAGGCCTGGCTCCCACTGCTGTGAGTGGCACTCAGCCCTGCCCAGGCTGGGCAGGGAGACCCAATCCCTGGCCCGTGAGCTCCACCTTGGCCCCAGGCTGAAGGGTGGGAGGGGCCGTGACCTCTGCACCCAGGGGCAGCTACAGCCCCTTCCCAGGTGCCTGCTGGCCCTGAGGGCTGGGCTTTACTGGCTGCCCAGCCCTGGGCATCCCAGATCCTCCCAGGTGTAAGAAGAGACAGCCCCAAGGGAGACCCTGAGGGGAGGGTCCCCAGCAACAGAGAGGGAGGAGGACTCTGAAGAGGCTGTGGGGCTGGTGGGGAGAAGGCAGACACAGACCCAGAGAGGAGGGAGCAGGGACCCCAGATACCCACATGAGACCCACAGACAGACACATCAGGGAAGGATGAAGATTCCAGGACAGAGACAGAGACCAGCAGGAGGGGGTGTGTCTCACCGGCAGGGAGGGCCTGGGAAGCCGGGAATGTGGCTGCTTGTGACATGGGCGCTATGCCAGCCTGGGCACCCCTCGGAGGTCACCTTGGGGTGGCCCTGCCAGCCTGAGCAATTCATGGCTGGTGCATGTCATCCACCAGACCGACCAGGGGAAGCAGGTGTGCTTGGTGGGCACTGGGAGCCTCTGGGGCCCCGGAGCCAGGCAACCCGGAAAACCACAGACAGGTCCTGGGGCCGCCACACCCACCCCACCAAGCCACCCCGAATGAATTGGGATTTGATCCATGACACCACAGCCGCGGCCAGGCTGGCCCCAGCAGGGCTGAGTGAGCCGAGTGCTGGAGCCCTGGAGACAGCTGCACACCGGCTGGGGTGCTGCAGGGTGGGGGCTGGCGCTGCCCGCCGCCCCTCATGCTTGTGCCCTTGGGCAAAGGCACTCCCCTCTGGGCTGTGGCTCCCCAACTCAACGCAGGTGGGAGCACCCTGAGTGTCCCCCCCTCCCAGCCCTGGTATTGTCCCTCCCCGGCTCTGGCTGCTAGGCTCTGTATGGGCTGCTGCCTGTGCAGGCCACAGGCCAAGCCAGTGAGGGTCGGGGCAGAAGGCCTGTGAGAGCCAGGACCGAGGCACTCCTGGGCAGCCAGTTTGCAGTAGGGCAGGAATCCCAGGAGAACCTCAGGGACCCTTTGGTGAATGGATGGATGGACGGGTGGATGGGTGGATGAGTGGATGGATGGGTGGATGAGTGGATGGATGGGTGGATGATGGATGGATAGGTGGATGGATGGGATGGGTGGATGATGGATGGATGGGTGGATGATGGATGGATGGACAGATGGACTGTGGATGGATCGTTGTGTGGATGGATGGATGGGTGGATGGATGAATGGGTAGATGGATGGATGGATGAACGGTGGATGGATAGACGGATGGTCGGATGGATGGGTGGATGGATGGATGGATTGATGGGTGGATGGACGGATGGGTGGATGGATGGGTGGATAGATGGATGGGTGGATGGGTAGATGGATGGATGAATGGGTGGGTGGATGGATGGATGGGCTGATGGTGGGTGGGTGGATGGGTGGGCGATGGATGGATAGATGGATGGTTGGATGGATGGGTGGATTGATGGGTGGATGGATGATAGGTGGATGGATGGGTGGATAGATGGATGGGTGGATGGATGGATGCATGGATGGATGGATGGATGGATGGATGGGTGGATGGATGGGTGGGTGGATGGGTGGGTGGGTGGATGGATGGATGGATGCATGGATGGATGGATGGATGGATGGATGGATGGATGAGTGGATGGATGGGTGGGTGGATGGATGGATGGATGGATGGGTGGATGAGTGGGTGGATGGATGGGTGGATGGATGCAGTGGTAAGAAGGGGATCGGGAGCTCCAGAGGGAGGGTAAACCTACTGGAAATTGCAGTCCAAGTGCGCAGGGCCTATACATGGGGCCAGGTGGGGCACAGGCAGGTGGGCCACATGCCACTGTGGCCTTGGCTGGAGGAGGGTGAGGCAAGGGGGCTGGGGAGAGGGGCCCAGGTGAGGGGAGCTGCCAGATGCACGTGGCCTGAGAGCCCCTGGACTACAAGGTGAGGGGGGGTTTCCCTGGGAGTCCTGCCCTGCCCCATGGAGAGCCCTTCAGGGAGGTGGGGACAAGCGAGCTGCTGGCCCTGCCTCTCTGTGAGGGATCAGAGGGAGGGGGCCACTGATGGAGGCAGCTGTCAGGGCCCCAGGGAGAGTTTTAAGGTGAGATTCCAGGAGAGACCAGGGCAAGAGAGATTTCTGTCAATTTAATAAAAAATCCATCTAGACTCCCAGTGCCTCGCCTTTTCCATGTTGGGCACACAGAGATCTCAGGCAACCCCTCTGTCTATGGCTGCCCCACCTGGACGAGCCCCATCTCAGCTCAGGTGGGCAGGGGGCAGGGTGAGGTGGAGGGGAGGTCTTCCTCTTGCGGGGAGGAAGGAGTTCCCTTGGAACCACCTGCTCCAGGCTCCATCAGGGTTGCTACTGTCCCAAGACCTCCCTGGGGCCACGACGCTGGCTCTGCCTACCCAGCAAGTGACCTGTGTGAGGGCAAAGGGCCTCTAGGGGGGCGGGGGGGGGACAGGATGTTCCCAGGAGGGAGCTGTCCACCTCCTCCTCAGGATGCCTGGCCACCGCAAGGTCACTGTTATGGCTGTACAAACACCTCTTTCCAACATCTCACAGCCCGGTTGGCTCAGCCCTAAGACCAGCAGCCTCCTATGTTGTCCACCCTTTCTCCACGCGGCAACACGGTTACCGACCCAGTCACTCACCCCACAGTCACTAAAACTAGGTCACTCACTGCACGGTCACTCACCCCACAGCCACTCACCCACAGTCACTAAAACCATGTCACTCATCCCACAGTCACTAAAACCATGTCACTCACCCCACGGTCACCAAAACCATGTCACTCACCTCACGGTCACTAAAACCATGTCACTTACCCTCACAGTCACTAAAACCACGTCACTCACCCCACAGTCATTCACCCCACGGCCACTCACCCACAGTCACTAAAACCATGTCACTCACCCCACGGTCACTAAAACCATGTCACTCACCCCAGCTCACTAAAACCATGTCACTCACCCCAGGTCACTCAACCTACAGTCACTCATCTCACGGTCTCTCATCCCATGGTCACTCACCCTCACAGTCACTCACTCCACAGTCACTCACCCCGTGGTCACTAAAACCTGGTCACTCACCCTGTGGTCACTAAAACCTGGCCACTCACCCCATGGTCACTAAAACCTGGTCACTCACCCCGTGGTCACTCACCCCAGATCACTCACCTCACAGTCACTTGCCACCGTCACTGTTAGCCACCCTCACCGACACCACACCAGGCCCTCCGCCACCCTGGCAATGCCACCCTGGCAGCTGATTACCCTGGACACCACTAAAACCAGCGGCACACTCCCTATCCCATCCACACCACTGCCCCATCTACATTCCTTCACCCCAGGGCTCCCCACAGCCTCTGCGTGTGGTCAGGGAGCCAGGGCAGGGGCCCCCAGGGGCTCTGGGCACAGGGCAGGTGTCACTCTCAGGAGTAAGCACCGTGCAGTGATGAATGGTGGGCGGGGGCACCACCGCGAATTTAACAGCCGGCATCGGATTGTGCGGCTCAGCCTGGAACCAGCGCATTATGAAGGCTAATGGATTTTTGAGGCCACATTGATTTTTCATTAATTTGGTAAAAATCTTTTTCCTCTCCCCTATAATTCTGTCTTAAAACGCTCCCCCTGACAGCTCGATAAGTCACTCCTGCCTTAATGCATGTCTGGCGCACCGTCTAGGGGCCGAAGGGGGTGTGGGGGGAGCCAGAGCCGCGGGGGCCGCCAATACCCCCCCACCAGGTAAACACTGAGTTATGCCCGGGCGTGCAGCCATCAGTCATCAGCCATCACGGGATGGGTGCCCAGTAGGGTTACCCCGCCAGGCTGTGGGCAAGGCCTCTCTGTGGTGCGGGCCTTGGTGCCTGGGCCACTGGCTCCTGAAGACAGCACAGCCTCTGGGGCAGAGCCCCTGTGAGGAGGGGGAAGCCGGAGCCCCCACTCCCAGAAGGGGTGGACAGGGCCAGGTCAGAACCCTGACTCCAGAGGAGATAGCCTTGAGAGGGGCCTGCTCAAGCCTCCTGCCCAGCCTCCCCAGCAGCTCTCAGGCTCCCAGACCCAGGAGGGCCCACCCCAAGCCCAGCCTGGGCTGCTGACCCGCAAGGGCCCCTGCCTATCTCCCTCCGCTGGGGCTCCCACCCAAAGCTGGGCTGCACTTGCCCTTAGCGGGACAGAGTTCACCACTTCTGCTCAGTTTTGTCCCCTCCCTTCCTCTTTCCTCACTCCTCTTCCCCTCCTCCCCGCCCGCAGCACAGCCCCTGCGCCCCTAGTCTCCTCAAACTCCTCTCCAGGGGTCCCCAGGCAGTCCTCCCCTCAGCTCCAGCCTCCAACCCTCTCCCACGGCTTTGGGTGACCCCAGGTCCCCCTGAGTCCCCCTCCAGCCACAGAGTGTGCACCCAGCAGCTTCTTGGAGGCCGCCCCCCGGGCACTCACTGGCATCCCCTGACCAGCGGGCCCACCTTGGGCTGAACCCCCAACCTGCCCCTCCTCTGCTGATGCCCAGGCTGAGACACCCCCCGGCACCCCCCCACACACCCCGCCCAGCACCCTCATAAGCCGTGCTCTGGGGTGGTGCCCCCTGGTCCTTGGGTGCAGGCGCCAGAAGCACCCACCAGGCATCGGCGCAGTGCCCCAGGCAATGCCCTCTTGGGGTAGCCCCCCATAGGGGCCCAGGTCCCCTTCCACAGGCAGCCTGCCCTCCCCTGCCAGCCCTGCCAGGCCCATCCCTGCCTCTCCTCCCTGCGCCCGCACTCCTTCCATACCATACTTGCCTGGAGGTGCAGCGGGAACCAGGCCTCTCACACCTCCCCGAGCTTCCTCCTGCCCTGAGATGCAATCTCAACCTCCAGATGGTCAGCCCCGCAGAGCCAGGCCTGTCCTCACCGCTGAGAGCCCAGAGCCCGGCGTGGCGGAGAGAGTTTCCGGCGGCTCTCCCGAGCTGAGCCTAGGTCAGCCTGCCTTGCGTCTCCCAGCTGGTGGCCTGCTCACCCCCGACCTTGACTGCATCTCCCCCACCACTGGCTTCTACTTCCTCCCCCAACTGCTCACTGAGAGTTGTGGGCAGAACAGAGATGTGGTCAAGACTGGGCCTGGTCTGCAGGGAGCACTGGGGACATTGTCAAGGCTCTGAATCTGCAAGGCTCCCTCAGCAGCCCCGCCTGCAGACGAAGAGCCTGGGGTCCCCGTGACAAGCTATTAGGCATCATCTTCCAACTTCCAGGCACACCTCATGTGTCATAATGATCACTGGGATGTGCAGGACATAAGAAGCACACACAGAGAGGGGCCGGGGCTCCAGGGGGCTCCTGGGAGGCAAGTGCCCAGCAGCAGGTGCTCAGTCATCGCCGATGGGCAATGAGTGGCCATGAGGACAAACAGCAAGGCAGAAGGACGGCACTGCAGCCTCCACCACCCACCCTTCCCTGAAGTGGGTGCCCCTTTCTCCTGCTGACTTGGAGAGGTCGTCACCCCCGCTGCAGATCCCCAGCCTTGCAGATCCCCAGCCTGTCCCATCTTGCTCTCTGGAACCAAGAAAAAAACAGTGGAGGCTGGGTGCGGTGGCTCACTCCTGTAATGCCAGCACTTTGGCAGGCCAAGGTGGGAGGATAGCTTGAGTCCAGGAGTTCAAGACCAGCCTGGGCAACACGGTGAAATGTCCCTACAAAAATACAAAAATTAGCTGGGTGTGGTGGCAGGCACCTGTAGTTCCAGTTACTTGGGAGGCTGAGGTGGGAGGATTGCTTGAGCCCAGGAGGCAGAGGGTGCAGTGAGCCGAGATCATGCCACTACACTCCGGTCTGGGTGACAGAGCAAGACTCCATCTAAACAAAACAGAACAAAACAAAAACGTGGGGACCAGGCAGAGAAGCTAATGCACTAAACGCCATGGTGGGGGTGAGGGGACCATCGCCATAGGGCGGCTGCTGAGAAGAGTGAGCTGGAGATGAGGGTGGCAGTGACGGGGGAACTGATATCACCGGTGACAGCCTCATGGGGACCAGAGATTGGTGTGGGGAGGGCAGGGTATGTGCTGTCCACTCTATGACAGGGGCAGGTGACGTGATGTCAGCAGTGGGTGGGGACAGTGATGTGCCACGTGACCTCGGGTTGGGGAGAGTGGTGGGGGGTGTGACGTCAGGAGTTGGGGAGGGAATGTTGGTGTGTGTGTGACCTCAGGGGTGGTGGAAGGGGAGGGTGGTTGGGCTGTGACCCTGGTGATAGTGGGGAGGGTAGTGGGGTTGTGGCTTTGGAGTCCCATCTCTTCCTCTCACACTGGGAGGGTTACAGTGGCAGGTGTGAGTGCCCTGGAGGTGGCTAAGGACGCGGCCACAGGCTGTTAGCCTCTCTCCTTGTGCTGAGAAGCTGAGGCTAAACTCAGCCCTCTAAGCTTGTCTGCTACCCGTGGCCCAAAATGGCCCCTGTCACCTCTCCTGTGGACAGCAGCACCACCTAGGTGACCCAGAGCCCCCAGTGCCACCTCCGCCACCCTGGCCTGAGGCCTCACTGGGTCTAGGTCCCATGCCCTCTTCTCCTCAGGGCCTCTCCTGGCTGCCCACTCGGCACCCCCGTCCTGGGGGTCTAAAGTCCGTGGAGCCGGTTTCTATCTGGAGCTTTGCGGAGCGCCCCCAGTCCCCACCTTCCGCTGGCTCCCCTCCAGGATCAACCCCTGGGCACTCTGGACCTCCATGCCACGTCTGCAGATGGTCCGCCGTGCTGTCTGCGCTGGAGGACAGCTGTAGCCTCGCCAGCCCACCGGCCACTGTGGCCCACCCTGCACAGGCACAGATCCTGACCACGGCCATTGGGAACAGGGAAAACAGTGCTCTGGGGACTGTGGGAGCGTGCGGGGGGAGGGGGTGCTGGACAGGGCCTGACCCCCAACACCTGCAGGCAGTCTGCATTCACTCATCTTCCGGAACTGCTGGCTTGAGGTGGCGGGAGAGACTGGGAGGGGGTGAGGAGGAGAGTGAAGTGGGGGGCCCTGCCCTTGGCTCACCTCGGTCTATCCCCAGTCCCCACAACCCATCCATCCTCGTGCCCCCCAGTCCATCCCCAACCTCACTCCCAGCCCTGTCCATCTCCAGGCTCCAGCCCCCACCCCTCCCCACTCCCTCTCTCTGCGTTAATCCTGCTCACTGCTGACCCAAGCAAAACGGAGTCCGCCTTCTCCCTTCTCGGCAGTTTTCTGTTGGCAAAGCAGAAAGGACGGCAGCGCAGGCTCAGCTCGGCTTCCTGCCTGGGGACCACTCTGAAAATGGAGCGTCACCCTGTGGGCCCCGCACCCAGGCAGGGTGCACACACGGTCCCGGTGTGCCATCGGCCCCTGCGCTGCTCGACATCTGTCGTGGGCCCTGGCTCTGCGTGGGCATGGGGAGCGGGTCGGGACCATACCGTGGCCTCAGCAGCTCCTGGGCGCCAGCCCCTCCCTCCCAGGCAACGAATGCCCCACATCCAGGCACTCACGGACATGCCGGTGCCATCCCTGCCCTCGGCCCATCTGTGACACAGTGACCAAAGTGATAAGGCTGGCCCAGAAAGTGGGGGCTAAGGCCTATGCATGGGGTGTGGCCAGGCCGGGCCATCTGAGGAAGGGACACTAACCTGTCCCTAAAAGCCAAAAATGTGCTAGCCAGAAACACCCAGGAGTGCGCAAGCAGGGCTTCAAGGGAAGAGAACGGGCTCCACAGATGCCGCGGTGTGGCGCTGTGGGGGGCAGGCAAGCACCAACAAGTGCTGCTGCAGGGACAGCCTTGAGCCGGCCCCTTGGGGAAGCTGTGCCCCCCGGAAGCCTCACCCGGTAGCTCTCACCGCACAGCCTGCGGACTGAGTGCTCCCCAGCGGCCAGCCCTGCCTTCCCCCAGCCTCGCAGCCTCACCCCGATCCTGCTTTGCTCCCCAGCCTGGGCAGATGGGACAGGACTCTGAGCTGCCGCCTCCTGCTAGGGCAGGCTCAGCACAGGTGCCGCCCTGTGTGCTGGCCCCAGGGGCTGCACTGCCCTCTGGCGGGGCACAGGCCACAACTGTGTGGCACAGTGTGAGTGACTCAGTGGTCACTCACCCCACAGTCACTTGCCACTGCCTGTTAGCCACCCTCACCAACACCACACCAGGCCCTCCGCCACCCTGGCAATGCCACCCTGGCAGCTGATTACCCTGGACACCACTAAAACCAGCGGCACACTCTCTATCCCATCCACACCACTGCCCCATCTACATTCCTTCACCCCAGAGCTCCCCACAGCCTCTGTGTGTGGTCAGGGAGCCAGGGCAGGGGCCCCCAGGGGCTCTGGGCACAGGGCAGGTGTCACTCTTAGCAATAAGCACCGTGCGGTGATGAATGGTGGGCGGGGGCACCGCCCCTGTGTGGTGGTGTGGACTTGGAGTCCCCGGGTGGGCTGGACAGGGCAGTCCCCTGAGCCCAGCAGGCAGCCACTAGCTGCTGCAGGGGTGAGGATGGGATGGGGCGCGGTCCCTTCCTGCAGCCCAGGGGCTATCTGGCAGGACTCCCACAGAGGCCGGAGGAGCATGGTCCGAGTCTGAGGGGCTGGGCTGGTAGGCATCCGCTTTCTCTTCTGGAGAGGGGCTCACTGCTGCCCCAGGATCAGCCTCAAGTGGAGGGTGGGGAGGGGGACTCCCCTCCTGCCCAGGCCTGCCTTGACTAGAACTCTGGACCCCAGATCCCAGGACCTCCGCTCCCCTGCCCCCGGCTGGCAGCAGGACCTCAGGGCCTCCCACATTGCCACAGCAACCCTGCGCACCAGGCTTCCTCCACTTCACAGGATGGAGGCGGTGACGGGAGCCGGGTCCCAGCCACCTGCACGGTGGCAGCTCTGTCCTCAGCTTGGGTCTGGACAGGCCACAGGAGGTGGGGAGTCCCTGCACTTCCAGACAGGGCCGCCACCCTGTCATCCCCAATTAGCGCCTAATGGCCTCCTTGATGCAGTTTTATTAACCAAATTAATATGTGCTGGGGAGACCTGCGTGACCTTGGCCCATTCTGCTGAGACAGGGATTTTCCCACGACGGCAAGTGGGGGACCTGGACCCCCACCCCGGCTCAAGCAGGTTGGGGAGCCCCGCCCTCCCGCCCAGGAAGATCGCACCGTGGCGCCTGCGTCTCTGGGACCCCAAACACCTCACTCGCACCCCCATATTCTTGGCTGAAGCACGAGGGAGGCGGCAGCACAGGGCCCTGGACCCTGGAACCGGAGCCTGGGATGCAGGGTGGGCTGCTCCCACCTGGGGACCCTCGGAAGCGACTGGACAAGAGGGCAGGGGTCTCTCAGAGCTGGGGGCCGCCTTTCTACCCGGGGTCTGTGCCTCAGCCCTCCCAAGGCGCACCTGCCCGTGCCGTGGGTGGCGGCTGCCCCCTAGTGGCTGCAGGGAATGACTCCCGCTAGCCCTGTCTCTTCCGGAACCTGCCAGGCCCTGGGGCCCTCGGTGGGGGCCTCCGCTCCGGCTCCGTGGCTCCTCTCTGGTGCAGCTCTGGCCTGCCCTGACTCTGCAGCCCTTCCCACCCCCTCCCCTTGGTGCCCAAGTCCTGAGCCCACTGCTGTGGGGGTCCTGGGGGTGGTGTTCCTGCCGACGGCCTTTGGGGGCCATTGTCCACCCAGTACATGGAGGCCTGGAGGCAGCCCTCACTTCCTCTGCTTGAGACACTGAGAGCTCATGGCCTGTGGAGGCCAGCAGGAGCGGCCCAAGCAGGCTGGGGGCCCATGCAGGCCCCAGGCTCAGGGGGAGGTGACATGCCCAGGAGCTGGAGGGTGGCACCCATGCTCAGAGCAGGACAGCAAGGCGGGCAGCAGGGCTGGCAGGCTTAGGGCTGCCATGAGACCTGGGCCACAACACCGGGGACTCCTGGGCAAAGGGGACACTTGCCGGGTTGACCAGTACAGAGCCCGGGATGACCAGTACAGAGCCCGGGATGACCAGTACAGAGCCCGGGATGACCAGCACAGGGCGCAGAGGTGGGGAGTCCCTTGCTCTGTGCACAGACAGGACAGCAGGAGGTGTTTTGGGGGAAGGCCGTGTCTGGGACCCGGCCTAGAGGTCTGTGGGTGCTGTGGGTGTGCCTGGCTGCTGCATGGTGGAGGGGCAGCAAGCAAAGGGGTGCCCAGCAGGAATCACTGGGCACCAGGCAGAAACTTGGCTGGAGGCAGGACTGAGACCTCAGGGTCTGTGCCCAGGGCAGCAGCAGGGTGGACAGAGCCAGGGGGTACAGACGGGATGGTTGTGAGGAGCACCCCGTGAGGAGCCCTCAGGGCGGGGCAGCCCCAGGAAGCTGACCTCAGACTGGCAGAGGGACTGGCATCCCTCCTGTGTGTGGGTGAGGAGGCCACAGCTCCCATCACTAGGCTCAGACAGGTCTGACCATAGTCTTTAATGGGCAGGCAGGTGCCCGAGGCAGCCTCCGGCATGAGGCAGGGCAGGCACTGCCCAGAGGTCCTCTGGGTGGGGAGGGCATGCTTGGTACTTCCCGCCAGCTGGAGCCAGGGCTGAGGTGTGCAGGGAGCCTGGCCCTCACGGCCACCCTGGGTGCTTCGAGGATGAGGGCGGAGCTGGCTTCACTGGGGCACAGGGCTGGGGGCAGCCTCCAGTCTTGCCCTGCTGGGCCTTTCGGCTCCAGTTGAGGAGGGGCCGGGGGCTGGCCCACGTTGATGCCGGGGTCTTGCAACCATGCTCCCTCTGGCTCCTTAGAAGCCCCCTGGGGCCCAGCAGGATGGGCCGGCGGTCCCCCTGCAGCAGGGACAGAGACAGACTGTGGTCAGCCACTGCTGCCTGTCCCCACCTGCAGCCAGCCTGGGGGGGGGGCGAGAACCACCTGGGAGGGGCTGGCACATCGGGGGCTTGTTTGGGGGCTCCCATCAGGGTGGCCACATAGCAGGGGCCCCATACGTTTCACCCAACCCTGGGTCAGTCATGCTGGGTACATGGAACCTCTGGGATGGAGCGCCTGGCCCAGAAGCCTCCAGTCTGAGGATACAGAGGCCCAGTGAGGGGTGGGCTGCACCATCCTTGGGGTCAGGGCAGAAGCCGCCAGATGGAGGCCACAGCACAGGTGGCCCCTGCCTAGGAGGCGGCCCAGGGAGGGTTACCTGCAGCCCCACCTCCCCTTCCCAATGCCGCTCAAGCATCCAAGGCAGGCCCAGGACCAGGATGGGGACAGCAGGCTGGGGACCGCCCCTCTGGGGCCCCAGGGGCTCACCAAGCTGGGCAGCCTAGAGCTGGGCAGCAGCGACACCACCTGCAGGCTGGCACCCGCCTCTCCTGCAGCCTTCAGCTCTGTCACCACCTCCGCGTGTCTCCACCACCTGCATGGCTGCCCGTTCACTGACACAATGTAGTCGCCCTCCTTCAGGCCAGCCGCCTGTGGGGAGACTCGGAAGGTGAGGTGGGGACAGGACACTGTGGCTGGCACCAGGGACTCAGCCTCAGGGGGCTGGCGGGGCCCTTACCGCGGCCTGGCTCCCTGGAATGACGGCAGCGATGAGGACAGGTGAGTCTCCCCGAAGCGTGAGGCCGAAGCCGCCCTCTCCTCGGGTCAGGTGGACGGGCCCCACCAGCCGCCACCGGTTCTTGGCTGAGAACACAGACAGGGGCCCCTGGCGGGGGCTCAGAGGTCAGAGGCCCAGCTGGGCCACACACTGAGGAGACCCCGCCTGACCAGCACATCCATCCAACCTGTGCACCGAGGGACACCGTGGGGTTCCACAAGGCGAGTGGGGAGGGCTGGACCGCCATCAACGGCCTGTCTGAGGCCACGTGCTGCTCAGAGCCACATAGCCCAAGCTGCCCGTGCTGGGGGATGCCTGGGGATGGGTGTGCTCACCAGCCGATGGAAGATGTCAGGCCCCTTCCCCTGGGACAGGCGTGGCATCCTGGCCTCTGGCTTCTGGTGGGTCTTAGCTGAGAAGGTAGAAGAGCAGAGCTAAGCTGGAAGCCTGTGGAGACCTGCCCCGGGGATTTTCCAGGGCGCAGGGCATGACCCTGAGCGCACACAAGCCCCGCCTCTGACCTCCAGGCCTGGCCGCTCTGCAATGGTGGGAGGAGCTGCCCCAGGTGTGCCCTGAACACACGGCCCCCGTCTGCCCCAAGTGGCTCCCCAAATCCCTCCCTGAAGTCCCAGCCATGCCTGTCCCGGGTCTGTGGGCTTCCCCTCAGGGTAGGAGGCCAGTGCAGGGAGGGAGGTGCTGAGGAGCGTGGTCATCCCCCAGGCCCCTGAAGGGCCCGGCAGCTCTGTGGGCCCCTGCGAAGGAGGCCTGGAAAGTGCTACTGCTGTTCAATTCATCGTGGTGACTGCACCTTTAATGCTTTAATTCATTGTGGTGACTGCACCTTTAACACAATCAGCCTCCCTTTCTCCAGGACGAAGGCCCCCACCCTGGCTGGGGATGCAGCCACCCAGACAGGCCCTGGCTGCTCACGCTGGATGTCGGGGGCCTCAGCAGCCTCACAGAAGTCATCCTCACGGTCGAGCTCCGCGTACTTGGCGAGTGAGCGCTGCAGCGTCTGGGAGACCACAGCCCGCAGCAGGTCCACCTCACGCAGGACGCGGCACAGGGCGTGCAGCCGCAGCGCCTCCTCCTGCCCCAGGATGGCGCGCTTCAGGTGTGCCTTGCCTGCACGCGGGGCACTGGGATGTCACACACCATGTGGGCCCGTGGGCCCTGGGACGCGGCAAAAGGAGTGGGCAAACGCCAGGGCTGCGGGGCTCATCACAGCCACTTTCGTTGGGGGCGCGCACCACAGGGGTGAGGAGCTGGCTGTGCAGGAGGGCTCTGCCACGTGCAAAGCAGGGGCCACAGACGAGCTGCTCCCAGCGGTCTCCCACCTGCTAAGAGGCTGCCCAGCACTCCTGCGGCCCCCGCGCTGGGCCGGCACCCATCAGGCACAGGCCATCCAGGGATAGGTAGGTGGCCCAACTCGTCAGCATGGGGACAGCAGGTGGCAAACAGCGTGAGGCTGGTGGGGGACACCCTGCCACTGTTGGTGACCACCTGAGCCCCAGGGCACTCCATCCATGGGCGCCTTACCAAGCTGCCTGCGCTCCTCCAGCTCCTGCGGCAGCACAGGGCCTCGGGGCTTAGAGGAGGTGGGGGGCTGCAGGAAGACCTGCTCGTGCATGGGGAGCTCTCCCTCGGTCGCTGCTGGGGGACAGAGAGGCCATGAGCCCTGAGCGGGGGGGTCTTTGCAGTACCATGGGCAAGTGCGGTGGGCACTCACGGGAGCCGTCGCAGAGGGCCATGGCTACGTGGTAGTGGGCCAGAGAGCGGAAGTATTCGGCCTTGACATGCACCAGGGCAGTCCAGGAGACAGGCACGGAGTCGTGGACGGGTGGCTGGGCCATGGTCCGGTGCACTAGCCTGTACTCGGCTGCCACCTGCCGGTGGACATGGCAGGCACGCGAGGGCCTCCCGCTCTCCGGGTGGTGCCTGCTTCTCCCTGCCCAGCCTCCACCTGCTCCGACCACCATCCCAGCAGCCTCCCTGGCACCTCAGTTCCTGCTGCTTCATGCCATCCCCTGGAGGCAGAGGCTTGGGCCCCCAGGTTCCTGACCAGCCCCCCCAGGGAGCAGGACAACAGCTGGCTCGGGGCTGACACACAAGGAAGGAGGTGGGAGAGCTCACGCATGCCTGAACCTGGGCTCTGACCCCAGCTTGGCCTCACCCCCCTGCACCCTGACACGGGTGCCCGAGCTCACCTGGGCGGCCTCCTGCGCCAGGCGCAGCTGGGCCAGGCAGTCTCGGGGGGCCATGGAGGCAGGTGGTGAGAGGCCCTCAAACACACATTCCTGGGCCTGGGCCATCATTAGCTGCTCCAGTGCGCAGAGGGATGCAGCACTCATGTCTGGGCTCGGCGCATGGGAGAAGTTCTCCCTCAGGAGGCTGAAGGCCCCTGCGGAGGGAGGGGTGCTCACACAGGCAGGGCCCTGCACCTGCCCATCTCTGCCCCATGCAGCACTCAGGGCGGCCAGCTAGGGATGCTCCTGGGACACGTATGGGCCTGATGTGCTCACTCCTCCTACCTGAGGGACTGATGTCCTAACCACTCCCCAGCTCCTGCCCTGCAGAAGGGGCTCTGCAACACCCTGGCACCGCACCCTGCCCCACCGCGGCCCGGGCTGCCCTCACCAGCGGCCCTCTGGAAGGCCTCCATAGCGCGGCGGGCACCCTCGGCGCAGGAGCGGTCCTGGCGCGCCCCAATCTGCGTGTGGAGGGCGCCGATGTTGAAGAGAACGCTGCCCTTCTCGAAGGCCAGGGCGCGCTGCTGGGCCGGGACCCCAGTAAGTGAGTCGTACCTGCAGTGTTGGGTCAGGCTGGGCTGAGTTCCCTCGGTTCCAGCAGCCGGGCCTCCCCTCCCCAGGGTGCCCCCGCCCGCAGAGCCCCTACCAGTGGAAGAAGAGCCCGAGGCTGCTGGCAGGGGTGAGGAAGCGCGCATCCAGGAAGCACAGCTGGTTGTAATAGGCTGTGAGCAGTTCCAGGCCCGACTCGTTCCGGCTGGGGGTCCGCATGGCCTGCAGGGCAGGAGCCGCTGGGCCCCACCGCCCTGGCCCACCCCACTCACACACACTGCCCTGGGAAGTCCCGTGGGCACCAGCACCATGGGGGGCGGGGAGGCAAAGCCAGTGGGGCCCTGGGCAGCCGCGACCTCCAAAGGCCAGCAGCGTGCGGCACCGGGGCCACCTGGGAGCCCCTCCACGCCCCCTGGCTGGGTCTGCACACACAGGGTCCCTGGTGCGCCCGTCTCCCCACGTCCTTGAGATGTCCACACTGAGCTCCTCTGTCTATTCCCGACTTAAGCTTCAGCCTCTGCATGTGTCTCCCGGGGCTGCAGGAGGGTGGGCGGGCAGGGGAACCACACACCTGCCGCAGGGCCTCCAGCTCCCTGATTTCTGCCTCGTAGGAGGCGCCGTCCTCTCCAAAGTGCACTGAGATCAGCTCCTGATGGGGGGCAGGTGTTGGCATCCACAGCGTCCCTGTGCCTGGCCTCCTTCCCTGAGGTCTCCCAACCCACCTTGGGGAAAGGTTCATGGTGGAGGGAGGGTCTGTGCCGCAGAGCAGGCTGGCTGCCACGCAGCGTGGGGGCCCTGGGCCCCTCCGTGGAAGCCCCAGAGAAGGGCTGGGGGCCAATGTGTACGGAGGGGCCTGGTGGGGTGATGCGGGTCGGAGCCCCTCTGGCCCTGGGGTTTCCCCACCCCATCACAGAAGTGGGGCCTGGAGACTCAGTGCTACTTTTATGTGCGTTTCCTTATTCATCCCCGTGGCCGGAAGGCAGGTGCCATCTGCCACTCAGTGACTCGGACACGGAGCACAGTCAGTGGCTCCCGCGGGGCCCTGCCAGGCAGTGCCAGTCTGCTCTAGCTCTCTCCAGGACCCTTGTGAGCCAGTGCTGGGTGTGTGGCCCCAAGCCGGTGGTGCCCTCCGTGGGCGAGCCTGGACCCCGTGCCCCAGCTGGGGCTTCCAGGCCCTAACCTTCAAGGGCATTGCCTATCGGGGGGCAGGGCACATGTTCATACCCACTCTGTGGGATCAGCCCCAGCCTGGGGCGCAGGCACCAGTGTGGGCCCTGAATGCAGCAGAGGCTGGGTCCCTGTGGCCATTTCTGCCAGGTCCCTTGTGTCCCTTTTAGCCCTCCCTCCCTCTGGGCCTCAGTTTCCCTATCTGTTCAACCAGATAGCTGGACCAGAAAGCCTCCAAGACCCCCTTGGTCCCAGGGCAGGGCCGTGTATCTCAGAGCTCGGAGGCCAGTACCTACCTTCAGCGGTGTAGACCAGTCCAGCTCCTTGGTCTCCTTCAGGCCCAGGGGGATCATGGGGACAGTGACAGCTTCGCTATAACCAGAAGCATCGACTTCAGACTGTAAGGCCAAACCCTGCTGCCCACGGCAGCCCGGGGTCCACTCCTAGGGCTCTGTGGCACAGGGTGCCTCCCTCCCTCATGGGTGTACATGTGCGCCTGTGTCCTGGGGGGCATTCTTGCACCTGTGCACCACCCCCCACTGTCCTAAACCGCTCCAGAAGCAAACACACACACACAGAGACACACACATGCACACACACGCACACACAAACATGCGTGCATACACATGCACACAGACACACATGCACACACGTGTGCACACACGCACACACATGCACACACATACACACATGCAGACATACACACACAGACACACGTGCACACACACACATGCAGGCACACACACACAGACACGCCCAATACACGCAGACATGCACACACAGATGCACACACATGCACACACACAGACATGCACATGCACGCACAGACATGTGCACACACAGACACATGCACACACACAGATGCACACAGACACATGCAGAGACACACACAGACACACGCGCACACACACACACATGCATACACACATGCACACACAGACGCACACACACACGCACACAGACACACATGCACACAGATACGCACACACACAGAGACACACATACGTGCACACACATGCACACACACGCACTCACACACGCATGCATACACGCACACACATACACACATGTGCTGTCCCGGCCCCCATCCGCACCTCCCATGCCGGCCAGGGTCCACGCCACCGCTGAGCTCCTCCAGCTCCTCCTTCAGCAGCTGCAGGTTGGAGTTGACGTAGCTTAGCTCCAGGGCGACCGTCTCTCTCACCTGGTTGTTGCTGGTGGCTCTGAGGGAGGCCGCGGCAGTTGAAAGCCCAGCCCCAAGGCAGAGCCCAAGGCCCCGTGCTCACTGCAGCCCTCCTGCCAGCTGACCTGTCAGAGCTCCAAGCCCACCCTGCAGAGGACGTCGCTGACGGGGTCTGACCCCCATGGTGGGGGCAGGGGCAGCAGTGGGATCTGGAGGCTCACAGGTGATGCCCCCTACAGTTCATCACCCCTGACCCCAGCACCTGCATGTTCTGACTCTGGCCTGGGGGCACCTCCCTCAGCACCACGGCTTTCTTTGGGGCTCATACAGCCCTCGACAGCACTCAAACATCACTCCTTGGATGGTGGGTGAGAGCCACACCCCTCTCTGTGCCTGCATCAGGGCCTGGCAAAGGGACCAGAGGTCCCCAGGGAAGGCCAGGATGGGGGCAGGGAGGTAGCAGGTGCTAAGGGGACCGAGGGGCACTCACAAGCACATGTGCGGCTCACAGGCGGCGTGCTCTAAGGAAGAGACAGCCCAGGTCTTCCACCCCTCTCCCACGTCCCCAACCTTGGGACGTGCCGTCACCTGCCACAGCTCAGCCTCAACCATGCCTCTTCTGAGAAGCTCCCACGTGCACTGTTGGGGCTTCCCAAGCTGCACACTGGGCAGGGACACTGGTTTCCTGGCACCTCCGGCCCAGCACAGAGGCCCCTGGAGGCAGGTCTGTGAGGGTCATGGCTGAGCATCACGTGTACTGCGTGCCCATCAGGACCCAGCTGCTCATGCACCTGTCTCCCTGACCCGGCCATGGGGCAGACATCTGCCTGGGTGGCTGTCCTGTCCCCCTCACCCAGGTGGGCCCTGCTCCCGGGGCCGGGCGGCCTCAAGCACTCACCTGTAGAGGTTCTCAGCGCCCGTCCGCATCTGCAGCTCTTTGTCAATCTGCTGGTGAATCTGGGCCCTGCGGCTCTGCAGCTGGCTGCACTGAATCTGCGTCAGGGAGTCATAGCCCTGCAGGGAGGCCACAGGCGATCACAGCCCGACCCCGTGGAGCCCATACCAGGCTGTTACTCACCAGCCACTAAGAGGAGTGCATCCTGCCCATGGGTAACGGGGTGGTCACCATGGGCTGGGGCTGGAGCTGGCTTCACAGGGAGGAGCTGGACAGAACTAGTGTGAACACGGGCCTGGCCAGAGCAGGACAGGAGGCAGTCAGTGCAGAAGGACGTGGTGGGGGGGGAACGCTGCTGACTCGTGATGGGGGTTGGCGGGGAGGCTGGGACCTGCCAAGGACACCAGGAGCCAGGGTCTCACCAGGCAGCCTGGACAAGTAGGGGCTCCAGGAGCCCTGCAGGAGGCAGCCCACTGCTCCTCACAGCCTTCCTGCTGCACTTCTGGATTTCATTCTGGATCCCCCCCTCGCCCCTCCCAATTTTTTTTCCATCCAACTCACCCACGCCTCCCAATCATTCCCGTGTGGGTTTAGGCGTGGGCTCAAAGGACAGGGTCCCTGAGGCTCTGGGGGCGGCCACTGGCCCCCGATGGTTGGTGCAGAGGCTGCGGTCTGACTTTGGGAATGGTTCTCGAAGTGAACGCACACCTGTGCACTCCCTATCCACAGAGAAATGACTCTGAGCCTTGCACCCACAGACTGCACCCCCGCGGCCCTGCCCAGCACCAGCCATGGCGAAAGAGTGGGGCATGCCCGGCAGGGCCCCTTCTGGACTTCAATGACTCCTGTGTCTTCAGTGGTGCCAATGTGCTGGAGCTTAAATTTCACTCCAGGGCGATCCAGTTTCATGCCTCAGCCCACCCCACCCTTGTGGTGTTGGGGTCCTGCCTGCGTGATCCTCACGTGTCCCTCCCTCTCACCATGGCCCCCCGCCTTCCCCATGGCCACGTGGGAATGGCTGCGTCTCCACCCCGACAAGATTCTTTGCAGCTACCTGTGGCTGTCCCCTGGGCTGGCTTGCCTCTCCAGCACCCACTCCTTCCACGCTTTGAGACCCACAACGCCGCTCAGGGCTCGCTGCTAAGGGACACTGACTCCCACCTTAGCCCTGGGGCGAGCCTGGTCTGTGTCAGGTGTGGCCATCCTGGCCATTTCTGCCAGTCAGCAGCAAGACAAGGCCTCTGGTGGCTCCTGGGACTGCTTCCCGCCCTTGTCGGGAGACAGGACCTCTTCTTCCCCAGGACCTTGTCGCGTCTGAAGGTGAATCTTGCCACCATGAAACTGACCTACCACTGCACGAAGCTGCAGACTCATGGGGCCAACATGCACATGCACTGGGTCTTCCCTTTGTGGACCTGACACCCTCTCCATGCACACATGTCTCTCAGGCCTTCCTGTCTTCCCCGTAAAGAGCTCGCACATGTTTTCCGGGGTTTTCTCCTAGATATCTGGAGAGAGTTCTTTTTGCTAATGTGAACGAGATCTTTGCATTTTAATTAGTTTATTCCCATTATACAGGAATGATTTGATTTCCTAGACAGAAGCCCTGCTCGTCTGGCTCCCCAAGCTCACAGCAGCCAGCTGAGCGGGTGACCGTCTATTATGGGTGAACTGTGTCCCCACAAAAGACAGGTTCAAGTCCTAACTCCCAGTACCTGTGAGTGCAATTTTTCTAGAAATAGGGTCTTTGCAGATATAATGAGTTAAGATAAGGCCACCGTGGAGTAGTGGGTCCTTAATCACAGTGATAAGGGTCCTTACACGAGGTGGGAAATTTGAACACAGCCTCATGGAGGTGGCCATGGGAAGGTAGAGACAGAGACTGGAGGATGATGCACCGTCCCCTGGAACCCACGTCATCCCCCAAACCCCCACACCATCCCCTGGAACCCACACCATCCCCAAACCCCCACACCGTCCTCTGGAACCCACACCATCCCCCAAACCCCCACCCCATCCCCTGGAACCCCCGCCATCCCCCAAACCCCCACACAGTCCCCTGGAACCCACACAACCCCTCAAACCCCCACCCCATCCCCTGGAACCCACACCATCCCCAAACCCCTGCACCGTTCCCCGGACACCTATGCCATCCCCCAAACCCCTGCGCCGTCTGCTGGACACCCGTGCCATCCCCCAAACCCCTGCGTCATCTGCTGGACACCTGCACCATCCCCCAGACACCTGTGCCATCCCCCAAACCCCTGCGCCGTCTGCTGGACACCTGCACCATCCCCCAGACACCTGTGCCATCCCCCAAACCCCTGCGCTGTCTGCTGGACACCCGTGCCATCCCCTGGACACTGTGCCGTCCCCTGGACACCCACACCGGCAGCCTCCTGCTGAGTGCTGGGGTGAGGGAGCCTGACGGAGGTCCCTGAAGTGAAGATGAGCCGGTGCTTAGGGGCTGGGGGGAGGGACACAGGCGCTGAGAGGAGGGTGTGCTGGCCCAGGACCCTGGCCTCCCCCAGCCCAGTCCTGCCCCCGTGGACAACACCCAGCAGCGGACAGGCCGATGTGCACTTGGGAACCCTCACCCTGCTCCCGTTTCCCACTCCTGCCTCCTCCAGAAAAGAAATTCCCTCCAGAGCTGCTTCAGGGGCTCGGGCTGGAGAGGCCCACAGGTGGGAGAGAGGCACGGGCGCCTCAGATCTGAGAAGCTCCCTGAACCTGAGGCCCGCCCACCCCCGCCTCCCATCCCTACCTTTCCCACCGGCGCTACCACCTCGAGGGCCTCTGCCCAGTACCTAGGAGACCCCCGTGCCACCCATCGCAGCTACACCCCCTCCCTGCAAAGGCCCCGCTGCAAGGCTCCAGCGGCTTTAAGGGCTCTGGCTGTGCAACAGGCATCAGAAACGCAGCCAGGTCCCTGCTCCCCTCCTGGCCCCAGGAGAGCTGCGGGGAGCCTGGCCCCTTGGAGCCTCACAGGCTCCTGCTGTGACCCTGGTCCATTCCTCGGCCTCCCTACCCGCAGTGCTCCCTGCAGGCCAAGTGACTTCCCGGCCTACACGTGGATGAGCAGACCCGAGCCGGACCTCTGAGGCTGGGTCGACCCTGGAAGTGGGCAGCCCATGCCCCACTTTCCACACTGGGCTGAAGGTTGTGCCCGGTGGAAGGGGCGTGGACACAGGCGTTCAGCCCCCTGCTCCTGTTACAACCTCCCCACCCCCACCTCCACGGTGCCCTGACATCCCACTGTGGCCATTTCCGCCTTGCATTAGGAAAGGACAGAGAGGCTGTGGTCTGTGGGGGTCCCGAGAGGCAGCCACACATGAAGGGCCTGGCCATGCCTCGATGGAGAGGGACGAAGAACAGAGAAACAGCCCCCCAACCCTGACAGTGGGGCTCCTCTGCCCAGGAGGAAACAGTGTGGCCGTGGCCAGAATGGGGTTGACCTGGGGACTGGCATAAGGCGGAGATAGTTATCCTAGCCCAGGTCTGGGAAGAGCAAAACATCGGAGCAGGGCCAGACCTCCATCCTCCCCCAGGGTCCCCTGGCCCTGGGCCAGGCAGTCCCCAGGGAGAGGCCACCCACCTGGAGCAAACCAGCTTCTTCCCCTCACAGCCCTGGCCCTGGGCACCCTGTATGCTGATACCCACCCGTCTCAGGTATGCCTCTCCTCTGCCCCCACTGAAGTCTCACCGGAATGCAAGAACTGGAAGCCCCAAGAGGGTGGAAGCCCAGCACCTGCCCGACCCACCATCTCTGCCCCCCACTGATGAGGGAACAGAATTCAATGGGCATTGCTGCACAGGGGTCTCCTGGGACACGGGGCTATAAGCAGCACGCACGCCAGAGGAATCATAGACTGGCCACTCACACCAGGGACCCCCACTTTCTCTGATGCTCCCTGGGGCACCCAGGCACTGGTGGTTCCTCAGCACCCCTCTTCCGGAGCCCAATCTACCTGGGCAGGGGCCTGGGAATCTGTAACCAGCACCCAGAGGCTGCTCCTGTCCAGCCAGGCTGGGGAACCTCAGGCTGACCCACTCGGCATGCTGGAGACCAGGTGAGGGGGGCACAGCTACCCTGCCCACCTGCGCTCCAACGCTCTCCCTCCGCAGCCTGCTCCCCCTTCTCCCACTGGCCTCCCCAGGAAACCATAGAACCTGCATACAGCCAGGCTGTATTACCTGTGGTCCTCCCCCGGGAGCTCCTGCAGCCCCTGCAGGAGGGACGGCAGCTGGGTTGGCTGCCCTGGGCTGTGCCAGGCTTCTCCCCTTCCCAGCTTGGCAGCCTTGGCCACTTACCCTGTTCCTCAGACGGGCTGAGGCCCAGGGCTTGGGAGGCACCAATGGCAGGACTCCAGCTGCGGCGCTGGCCCTGGCACCAGGTAAGCGCTTGCTGGAAGCCCGCTCTCATCACGCCTGGGGCAAATACAAGTCACCCAGACCTGTCCACAGGGCCTCAGGCCCAGGCGTGGCCTCTAAGTGGACGAACGACCGACCCCTGACCCACTGAACTCTGAGCTTTAGGGCCAGTTTGGGGGCCAGCCTGATGGGGGTGGAATAGGCCTCACTGTAGCCCGGCAGCAGGCATCGAGGAAGACTTTCCAGATGGCAGGACAGCCTGAGTGGTGCGTGTGTGACACAGGGCCTGCCTCCGCCCCACTGCCACCTCCCACGGGCCCCTCCCCAGTACCCTGACTGTGGGGTCACTTCTGGACGCTGCGAGAGACGAGGCAACCTGGAAACAGCTTCTCCCCGACTTTCCAAGGTGGCAGCCCAGGGAGGGCCAGGACAGGGAGCCCAGGCACAGCCCCCAGCCTGAAAAGCGTCAGCTCCGGAGCCCTCTGGGACATCTTGTTTGTACAGCCTCCCAAACATTCCACCCAAAACAACATGTGCCGTCCCAGGCCACCTGCAGGCATGGCCGCCCTGACAGAGCGAGTTCACAGGGGGCAGACACAGGCTGCCTCTCTCCCTCCAGTGCCCAGGAGGTGCTGCAGCCTCTGGCACACCTCGGGGTGGGCAAGAAGGGAGTCCTTGAGGGCTATGGTCACCATCACCAGCCCAGTGACCTGAAGCCAAGCCCTGGCTGATAGCACCGCCTCCTCCTCTAGGAGACCTAATCCCAAACACCAAAGCTGAGTAGAACCAGCCCAGGGACGACGCAGTCCGACGTCCCAGAGGGGAGGAGGGCCGTGCCCTATCAAAGGCTCACCCGGGGCGAGGAGCAGGAGCAGTCCCCGGCTGAAAGCCCGTGGCGGGCGTGGGCGCCCAGGGCCTGGCAGGAGGACTGGGGCAGCCTCGAGCTGGTCCGCAGGGAACAAGCAGGCTCTGGGCCGCAGAGCAAGGCCCACAGACGTCCCCTCCTTCCTGGGCACAGACTCAGCAGGTCTCCATAGCCCTGCCCACCCCTCCCACTTGCCCAGTCAGCACCCCGGGTTAGGGACTTCAGAAGGGAAGGAGATTTGGGAAGTGAGGAGAGGCCAGCCGGGAAGACCTCTCTCGGTTTCCCATACCCAGGAGGCTTCGCTGCCCGCTGCTACCAGCGCACCCAATGGGCACGCAGTTCCTGAGCGGGTGCAGAGGGAGGACTGAACTAGGGAAGGAGGCCGTACAGGTGCCGGAAAGGAACACGATGGCGGGTGTGGGGAGGGCGCTCACAGAGCCCAGCCCCACACCCGCCAGGAAGGGGGCCACGAGGAGGGCGTCCCCCCGACCCGCTTCAGCGGTGAGGATGATCCAGATTTTGGCTCCCCGCATTTCCCGGCTCACATGAGTGGCCTGGAAGCACCTCCACCGAGCTCAGAGGAGGAGGGACGCAGGCTCTGGCCTCAGTTTCTCTGCCTGCGTCCGGGCCGAATGAGACGTACGAGGGGGGCGCCCGGAACGCGCCTCGAGGCGGGGGCAGGAAAGGGCCGGGAGTCCGGGCCCCTTCTCCCGCCGCCGCGCCAGTCCTGCGCACCTGCAGCCGCGGGCTCTCCTCGCCGGCGCCCGCGCCGTCCGGCCTCTCCTCCAGGATCATCGCCGCGCCCGCCACGCTGGGGGTCCCTCGGGATCAGCCAGCCCGCCGCTCGCGCAGCGCTCCGCAGCCGGGCCAGGGCCGCCCGCACCACCCGGGCCGCGGGCTCCTGAGTGCCCGCGCGGGTCCCCGACTGTCCCTCCTGGGTGGGGGCGGCCGCCCGGCGCGGCTGGGCGGGGCACGGGTCTGGCGTGCGAAGCAGGCCGTTGCCCAATAGGCGGCAATGCCGCTTCGACGGACAGCTATATCAGCCAACCAGAGTTCCAGGAAGGCGGGCTCTGGAAGGCCAGTACCGCCCACCGCGGGACGGTAACCCCTGGCAACCGCGGCCGGAACGCCCGCGGCTGGCAGGCAGGTAGTACTGCGCATGCTCCGCAGCGGCCGCTGAGCTTGCGGGAGAAGTTCGGGAAACGGAGAAAAAAACTATACGGAACGTCCCAAGCTGAGCGTCAGGGCGGACCTGGACTCGGCGCGCCTGGCTCTTCGACTCCTTTTGCGGGGACTCCAGGAGTCTGCCCGCTCGCGCCGTTTCGTCTTGTCACCCCGGCAACGGGACCCTCTAAGAGGCTTGTTCCAAAAAGGTTCACAATGGGGTTTTTAAAAACGGTTTTGTTAGGGAGAAGTGCTTGTGTGAGTTCTCCGACAATGCCTGCTTTCTTCTCTCAGCCCGCGGAGCGGAGGCTCCAGGCCTGGCCCCAGTCCGAGGCGCCTCTGTCGGGGTCGTCCTGCTTCCAAAACCGGCCTCCAGAACCCGCCTCCTTCCAGAACCTCCGTCCAGAACCCACATCCTTCTAGCACCTGCTTCTGGAACCTACGTGCTTTCAGAACTACCTGTTTGTAGAACTTGTTTCCAGAACGAACCTGCTTTCCGAATCTCTTTATTTCCAGAGCTTGCTTCCTTGACTGACCTATTTTCAAAACCTACTTTCAGAACCAGCTTGCTTCCAGGACTACCTGCTTGGGGAACTGGCCTGCAGCCCCAGGACTGGACGCCTCGAGCCTGCACAGCTCCCTGCGGGGCTCACCCGACTGTGTGTGTCCTTCCGGGCCTTCCGTACTTCCCTAGGTGTCTGATGACTCCGGAGCCCGCTCAGATTTCGTGTGGGTCTCGCCTCAGCTCAGAACACATCCTTTGAAGGGCAGGAAGACCAGGGCACAGGCGGTACCCACGGCTCCCGTTCATCAGGTTCCTCTGAAGCCCAGGCCTTGTCCACTGCCCCACCATAGGCCCAGCGGAGCCTTGGAGCTGAGCTCTGGGATCACTCTGGTTCCTGTGCTCCCGGCTCCGCAACAAGCACACGTGAGCCTGTCATCCCCAGATCTAAATCCTGAAGGCTAAGCTCCGTGGTCTGCCGTAGCCATCTGCAGCAGGCCCTTCCCAGCAACAGCCTTCTCATAAGGCCCCTGCCAGCCACGCCAAACCTCCTGGCCAGGGCCTGTCCTCCACTCCTGGCCTTTTGAGACAGGGTCTCACTCTGTTCCCCAGGCCGGAGTGCAGTGGTACCATCACAGCTCACTGCAGCCTCCACCTCCCGGGCTAATGTGATCCTCCCACCTCAGCCTTCTGAATAGCTGGGACTACAGGCTTGCACCACCACACCTGGCTAATTTTTGTATATTTTGTAGAGACAGGGTTTCGCCACATTGCCCAGGCTGGTCTCAAACTTCTGGGCTCAAGCAATTCGTCTGCCTCAACCTCCCAAAAGTGCTGGGATTACAGGGATGAGCCACCACATCCGGCTTTTTTTTTCTTTCTCCTGGCCTTTTGGGGCCCTTGAAGTGTCTGCTCCCTGGGAGCCCTTCAGCTTGTCGTCCCCCTGGTGGGTTCCCACCTGTCCTTCTCACTTCTGCCTGAATCACACAGGCTACATGAGACCTTCACCCGCCCCCTTCACCAGCAGCTGTGTGGTCCAAGTTTCCTCAAGGGCAGGGGCTCCTGGCCATCTTACCTGTGGGCCTGAGCACGGGCCAATGCTTCCAAAGCTCACACTGGGTGCACTTGTGTGGGGACTTCCATGTGAGTCATCTCCTTGCAGGCTGCCAAGGTCCTGTACAGCAGAGACCCAAACCCCCTTCGCAGTCTTCAGAGTCTGCTATGTGTACAGGAGGTATTACCATGTCAGTGACCGTCAGCAAGCATGTGTGACTGAAATGGCATCCAGTTCTTACATAGTTGTTTTGCAGGCTTCTCGGTTCAGCAGACAGAGGCCACTGGGAGGTTAACAGCGGCTCTCAAACTTTGAGGGTCATAAGACTTCCCCTCCCTGCAGGGTGCTGTTTCCTGAAGGAAGATATTCAGTTATTATTTTATTTATTTATTTTTTGAGATTGAGTCTTGCTCTTGTCGCCCAGGCTGGAGTGTGTGTGTGTGTGTGTGTGCGTGTGTTGGAGGGGCTGGTGCTGCCTTTTTCTTTGCATGCTTCTGTATTACTGGATTTGGCACAGCAAGAATGTATCACTGCACTTAAAAAAATTTAGAGTTTCCTTTTAGTTTTTAAAAATTATTTTAGATTTGGAGGTACATGTGTGGGTTTGTTACATGTGTATTGTGCAGTTCTGAAGTTTAAAAATTTAGGGGGAAAAATGAGAGGATGGGAGGTGAGAAAGTAGAGGAGAATTTTGGTGTGACAGGCAGGGAAATGGACAGCGGCAGGAGGGGCACGGCAGTGAGCGCAGGGACCTTTTGCAGATGAGATGATAATTGCTGATGGGGCTGCTTTATGCGTGTTTTTTCTTTTGTAATTTATAAAAAAAAAAAAAAATTGAGACAGGGTTTCGCCCTGTTGCCCAGGCTGGTCTTGAACTGCTCCAGTGATCTGCCTGCCTTGGCCTCCCAAAGTGTTGGGATTATAGGTGTGAGCCACTGTGACTGGCCTTTTTTTTCTTTCTTTCTTTTCTTTCCTTTTCTTTTCTCTTTTCTTTTCTTTTCTTTTCTTTTTTTTTTTGAGACAGGGTCGCCCTCTGTTGCCCAGGCTGGAGTGCAGTGGTGTGATCATGGCTCACTTCACTGCACCCTTAACCTCCTGGGCTCAGGCAATCCTCCCACCTCGGTCTCCCAAGTAGCAGGGACTGCTTGCATGCACCACCACATCCAGCTAATTTTTGTATTTTTTGTAGAGATGGGGTCTCGCTGTGTTGCCCAGGCTTGTCTCAAACTCTGGGCTCAAGCAATTGGCCCATCTTGGCCTCCCAAAGTGCTGGGATTACAGGTGTGAGCCACTGTGCCTGGCTTGCTTTATGCTTTTATGTGGACCAGTACTTTGCAAGTGTGAGCCTGGCAGGCTCTTGCTGCAACCAGGAACATGCAGATTTTCCAGATGGGCAGGAACCTGGGCTCCTTTCTGAGCCTCCACATGTCCTGGGTGAAGACCCCAAGGTCTGGAGAGACTGACTGACTCACCCAAGGCCCAATGGCTGTGAGCAGGAAGCTAGGAATCCTCACAGCACCAGCTTCTTCCATGCATTCCAGCCCATCTGCAGAGCCCGGTCAAGCTCAGGGGAATGCCACCACTGAACCAGAGAGGCAGCCGGGAGGAGGGGGTCTAGATAGAGAAATCTGGAAAAAGCAGCTGATTCCAGAAATTTCCTGCTTGGCCTCGATTAGGCCATGCTGGGGACTGGCTGCCCCTTGCCCAGTGGGTGCTGGGGCATTCAGGCTTGGGGTCTTTTAGGTCAGCCCTAAAAGTTGGTTTGATGCCGATCGCTGGTACTTACTTCAGCTTTCCTTCTGGTTGGAAGCCTTAATTAGTGGAGGTTGCTGACACTGTTTATGCACATCAGGTTTTTTTTTAGAATGTGGAGCGGAAGAGGTAGGCTTTGGAGGACTGGCTAAATCCAAAGAATTTAACTGGCCATGTATTTTGGCCACTGTTGCGGCCTGTTAAGATCTTGGAGTATGGGTTTGCACCTGTATTTAGAGGTGCACAAACCCATACAAATTCAAGGATAAAGAACATGCTGTCCTGCTGCACGCGAGCCACTCGTCTGTGACGAATGGAGTAACACGTACCACGGGGCGACCAGGAAGCCTTCATCAGTGGTGGTAATAGCCACCGATGCATCATCCATGTAGGCGTCACGAGGGACAGCTGGGGCAGAATCAACAGAACGTGAAAATGAATTGTTTGTAAATAACAATCAACAATTTTGTGTTCGTGAGAAAGCCATTCATCATTCAGAAACCACCTTTAGTAAAAGATGCACCTGGCTTCCCGGTGAGACGGGGCCATCAATCCCTCCCCAGTCACAGGGTCAGCTCGGGGCTGCCTAAAACCCCAGAGAACAGACACACATATTTATTCTTATTTGAAAATAAGAGTCGTTAAAAAAAAAAGAGCCACTGAGAACATTAGCTTGCCGGGAGCATGGTAGAAGGAGCCACGTGGAGACAGAGAGAGCTCTTTAAAGCCCTCATCTTCTGGGTGCCCTGACAGGCCCTGGTGGTGGGCCCTCTGTAAGCAAGGAGCACCCAGCCTGCTCTGGGACCTTCCTGGGCTGTGTGTGCTCATGTCCCTCCCGGGTGCTGAGGTGCTGAGTGTGCTTGGGGAGGGAGGGAGACGCCCATGGTTGGCCTGCTGGCTTCTGGAGAACTGCACTTTTCTGGCAAATAAAAGGAAAAGATTATGGGGAAAGGGAACACATGATTGTCCTCGGAATGTGGCAGAGTGGCCTGCTGTGGGCTTTCTTCTGGTTGCCAGTTTCATCTTTAGGATGGCACCTTGGTGAGGGTGCCCCGGGCACAGTGCGCTGGGTGTCTGCAGTGGGCACTTACCGGCACTGATCCCGACAGCTGGATGCACCTGTGGCGTGTTTTATACAACTGAAGCCACCCATGGCCTTCTGTGGTCCAGCCTGGTGCAGAGCCCACCGCCATAGAGCAGTGAAACTGGAACGGGTGTGAGGGTTGCTGGTGGGTTCCACGGGGCGGTGGGAGGAAGAGGTGTATAGGACTCAGACACTATTTTGGCCTTGGCAGCTCAGAGATGGCTGGTGTGACCACCAGATGGGGACGGTTTGGGAGGAGAAGGTTTCCGTAGGCAGAGCCTTGGGTTCGGGATGCTGGGCTGGAGCTTCTGTCACACAGCTCAGGGGAAGGGTCCTGAAGGCTGCTGAGTCTCGAGCTCAGGGGCCAGGCTGGAGGCCAAGGTCCACACTGTAGATGTCTTTGCTATACAGTTGCTGGGGACAGAGTGCCAGGATAGTTCACGACAGTGGGCCCAAGGAGGAGGGCAGCAGAAACAGCGTCAGGTGGCCCCCAGGAGCCCAGGGAAGAACCAGTTCCAAGGGAAGCCAGTGACCAATACATGCGCCATCCTGCGCCATTGACAAGAAGACCAGGCAGCCAAGAGTGGAGGAGGCCGGTGGGGACCCTGTTGGAAGTGGTCTCAGGGGGCTTTGAGAGTGAGACCTTTTCTTTTTGAGACAGGCTGTCTCACTCTGTTGCCCAGGCTGGAGTGCAGTGGTGTGATCACAGCTCACTGCAGTCTTGAACTCCTGGGCTCAAACAATCCTCCTGCCTCAGCCTCCCAAGCAGGTGGGATTACAGGCCTGCGCCACCATGCCTGGCTCATTTTTGTATTTTTTGTAGAGACAGGGTCTCCCCATGTTGCCCAGGCTGGTCTCGAACTCCTGGGCTCAAGTGATCCGCCTGCCTCATCAAAGTGTTGAGATTACAGGCATGAGCCACTGCGACCAGCCAAAGAATGAGAGTGCTTTAATGGGGATTAAAGTGAGCCAGAAGAGCAGAAACGGCCATAGGGAGTGGGCACACCTGAATTCTGAGGACAGGTGCAGTACTGTTTGTGGGGCCAGGGGAGGGCTGATGGGTGGCTGGCCTTTAATAGGAGGCGTGACGAGTTCAACCACCGTAACAGGAGAAAAGATGGAGGGGAGCAGAGATTTGGTGGGTGGGGGGCACAGGCGGGACAGATGCCGTGTTGGGAGTGTGGGGTACCTCTGTGGATTGTTCCCAGGTGTCAGTGACACAGGATGCAAGGCCTCTGCCTAGAGTGGCCAGGGAGGGGAAGCGGGCACGACGGGCTAAGGACAGGGGCCGGGGCCCAGCCAAGGTACATGGAGGCTCAGAAGACTGAAGGTTGGGCTGGACCAGGGCTTAAAGGGAAGGAGAGGGGCAAGGGCCAGCCCCATAGTGGCTCGGATGAGGATTGTGTCTCGCTGAAGTATTGTGATGCACACACAAGAAAAAGGTTCTTTTTTAAAAAATATTTTATTTTATTTTATTTTGAGATGGAGTCTTGCGGCCAGGCATCATGGCTCATGCCTGTAATCCCAGCACTTTGGGAGGCTGAGGCGGGCAGATCACGAGGTCAGGAGATCGAGACCATCCTGGCCAACATGGTGAAACTCCGTCTCTACCAAAATACAAAAAATTAGCTGGGTGTGGTGGTGTGTGCCTGTAATCTCAGCTACTTGGGAGGCTGAGGCAGGGAAATCGCTTGAACCCAGGAGACAGAGATTGCAGCAGTGGGCCGAGATCGCGCCACTGCACTCCAGCCTGGCGACAGAACAAGACTCTGCCTCAAAAAAAAAAAAAAAAAAAAAAGACGGAGTCTTGCTCTGTTGTCCAGACTGGAGTACAGTGTTGCGATCTTGGCTCACAGCAACCTCCATCTCCTGGGCTCAAGAGATTCTCCTGCCTCAGCCTCCCGAGTAGCTGGGATCACAGGCACCCGCCACCACACCTGGCTAATTTTTGTATTTTTAGTGGAGACAGGGTTTTACCACGTTGCCCAGGCTGGTCTCAAACTCCTGGCCTCTAGAGATCTGCCCGACTCTGCCTCCCGAAGTGCTGGGATTACAGGCATGAGCCACCACACCCGGCCAAGATAAAAGTTTTTAATTCCAAGGACTGTTAATCATTTGTGACCTAATCTAGATCCAGTCTGGATGGAGTCTCTGATATCATTACTGAATACCTTGTTGTCGGACATTTTTGGATACAATTGATAGTTTTTGAGCCCGCCCCAGACAGTCAACTGAGGCCAAGGCTTTTACCCCAAATCTGAGCCCGCCTAGGCATAGCTACCCTCGAAAATGTACATCATCAGGAAATATGGATCATCTATTTACCAAGCAAAAGAGGGGGCATTATTCAGTGGAATCAAAGCCTTCTTCTCCCTGAAAACCTGTTTCTATTTTCCACGTGTGACTAATTTTTAATCTCGGTGACTGAGCGGTAATGGTGTTGTCACTGATGCTGACGATGGGCTTTTTAAAAAGCATATGATCTATGTTGCCTTCATAGTATCCTTTTTTGGTTATTGTTTCTGTGGCTTTCTGAGTAAAATGAGCTCAGTGTCAGTGTGGCTCTGGCAACCCCGGCGCCTTTGTAGAGATGCCATCTGCATGCAAAGGTTCTGCGGTGCCTGCTCCACAGAAGGCTGCCTCGCCTGGCCATTACTCACAACAACAGGAAAACAGCTATCTGCCTAAGTCCATTTGTTAAGAAGGCAGTAACATGGCATCTTTAATAACCTCAAACAAATGCACTAAAACTTATCACAAAATAGCCAAGTTGTAAAGTGAAGGAGTGTTTGTAATAACCTCCTCTGTCTTCCCCAAGTGTACATTTTCCAGGCAGTTCTCCTTACCGTGACAGGGCTTTAGGGCCAGAAGACAGCGCCACTCACCCGACCACCCAAACTGGAAACCTGGGCACCATCCTCAACTTGCTCATTCGCATTCCCACACCCTACTAATTATCAGACACCTCCCCTCAACCTCTGCAGGCCTGCGGTTTAGGCTCCTACTGTCTCTGGCCCGACCAAGCCGTTTCCTCCTGACCTGCGAGCAGTGTGCCCACTGGTGCCATCATCTCTCTGCAACATACAGGGGATCATGTGGGGGTGGGCTCCCCGGTGCCCGCACCATCGTGTCCACACGCGCCGGCCCTTCCCCAGCCCCAACACGCACACACATGCAGTGCGGCTGACGCTCCAGCACCCTGCCTTTCCCCTGCACCCCAACGCCCCCTCCCGCCCCCCCGCACCTGCAACTTCCTGCCTGAGGGCTTTTCTCAGTGCTTAGGGGTGCTGGCCTGTGCCCGGGGCCTGCTGGAAGTACAGTTGGCAGAGGTGGGGGCGGCGACGATGGCCCCTAGAAACCAGAGCAAACCCACTCGGAACTGTGTCCTGTGCTCTCCCAGAGGCCTCCAGGAAGACTAGTCCAGGGGCCCCGGCTCTCACCTGCTCCCCAACACGTGTGCTTCCTGAGTCCACCTCCCGGATAAAATACCTGCAGGAAGAGCCTGCTTTGGAGGGAGCCGTACTCCACGCTGGCCACCTGTGGCCACTTGCTGTGCCCTTGTCCACACAGCTGTGCCCTTGTCCACACAGCTCCCTCTCGGCCTGGGGGCCTTCATCCAGCCTACTACCGTGCCCACATCCGCTCAATTTTCCAGACTCATCCTCTGGGATCTCACGTCACCCCAGACCCACGCACCCCGACGTGGCGCGTCCTGCACCCCTATGTTCAGGCTGAGTGGAGACTTTCGCTAGCAATGTGCAGGCTGCTAAGCAGATGCGACCCGGTGACAGCTTGCACCTCAGGCCTTGCTCCTTGAGCTCCTTGCTCCATCATCTTTTCTCAAAATACGATCCTCTTTATCTTCAGAGTCGCAAAAGCGCTGCAGGGACTGGCGAGGCTCCACCACGTGGCGGAAGCCAACAGCACGGCGGCCCCGGAACGCCCCTCCACCCTGGCCGGCCGCCTCCCACCCACCTCCTGGGTGCTCGTCAGCACCGCGGCCCGCGGAGCGCGCGAGCCCAGGGGCCCAACCGAGCGCAGCCACCAGATGCCCCGCGTGGCCACCGCGTGGGCCTCTCCTGCGCCTGCGCAGCCCGCCCCCTTCCCGGCAGCACCTGCGGCGTCAAGGCCAGGCACGTGGCGGCGGCTGCGCATGCGCGGGCTCGGGGCCTTCCCAGCGTCTTCACGCAGACCTCGGGGAAGCGGGGTCCGGTGGAGCCGTGGTGGAGTGGCTCCGCATAGGTCCTGGAAGAGCTGCAGAGGAGGTGGGACTCGGCCTGAGGGCGCGGGGCCGCCAGGAGGGAGGGGTCAGACGGTGCCCTCAGCGGCCCTCTTCCTGTGGGTGACCCAGGTCACGCTCTTGGTGACGACCTCCCACATCCCTCGCCGTTCCGCGACTCCTCCGTGTACCTCCCCCTCCGTGCACTACGCCACCAACGTGTCCCCTCCTCCTCCTCCCCCGCCCCTCCTCCGTGTCCCCCCTCCATGTGCTTCACCCCTCAGTGTTTCCTCCACCTCCGTGGGCCCTCCTTTGGTGTCCCGCCTCTAGGCCCCCTTGTTCTCTTCCCCCTTCGCTTACCCCTCCCCCGCCATAGCCCCTCCCCCTCGCTGTGCTCTCCCCCCGCTGCCCCACCCCTCCTCATCGCTCCCTTGGCTGCTGACTTTCTGCTTGGCCCTGCACCTGACCAGCGGTGGCGCTCTGGCTGCCTAGGAAGAGGGTCTGGAAACGGCCGTCGCTGATGGGATCCCGCTCTGTCTTCTGCCCCAGAGTGACGGCTTTGGATGTGCTTTGTTCCAGGGCCTTTCTTCATGGAGTTAGCTTTTTCCCTGCCCTTCTCTTCTCCTGGTGCGGTGACCTGCCTCCCTTCTCCTGGATCACTTTGCTGGCGGCCACCTTGTAACACCTCAGGTTTGCAGCTGTTTTTCTTTTTCTTTTGGTCTGACGCATCTAAAGCCATAAGTTCCCAGCTAAAACCCACGAACAGGCTATTTTCAGGGGAGTCTATGCAGCATTCAAAATAGTCTACTTAAGGGCCAGTGCGGTGGCTGACTCCTATAATCCCAGCACTTTGGGAGACTGAGGCAGGAGGATCTTTGGAGCTCAGGGTTTGAGACCAGCCTGGGCAACATAGTGAGACCCTGTCTCTAAAAAAAAAAAAAAAAGTTTTACTTAATAGTGATTTAAAAAACATGAACATGATGGCATATTACACCCAGGAATATACTCCAGACCGGCTAATGGAAACTTTCCAGTGAGCCTGGTTGCGTAGTGATGGGGTCAGGAATAAGCATCATCCATTGGTGGTTGGAGCCAACAGAGGCTCGTGGCCGGTTGCCTCCTGCTGTCTCAGCTGCTGCTGTGTTTTTGGTGTCACTCCAGCCACAGGTGCAGCAGTGTCCCTGCTGCCTGGGTCCAGGCTCACCTCTGTGGAACGGTCCTGCCGCTCACCCCAGGGCCCTGGGGACATGTGTGTTTTCTTGCAGGTGGGGACACTCAGTTGCAGATAGGCGACGGGAGACCGTCAGGGGCCCAATTTGAAGCAGTTGCCAGTGGATGATAAAGTTGCTCTCAAGAGGTAGCAAATAGTTTTGGGAAGCAGTGGCGTTTGCATGTTTATGATGATGGATTTTGTTGCTGGGGGTGCTTCACCTGCTTGCCCAGCTTTTCTAACATTCAGGTCTAACCTCATCACTACAGCAGTAGAGAATGGGGTGGGAGGAGCTGTCTTGGCTGTAGGTGGTGCCTGAACCACAGCCCAGGATCAGAACGGGAGGAATGGGAGGGGCGTGATGTCACTGCTTTCCTGTGAAGTTTATGTTTCTTCCTGTCAAAAACATCATTTTGGGATTGGTGTTGCTGTTTCTTCTTTGGAGTTACAGGAGCATGTTTCTTTGATTAAAGGAACAGAGAGAGTACTGGACAGATAAGGCTGGAAAATGCAAAGAAGCTCAAAGTGAAGGAGCCAAAGCAGAAAAATCAGGGAAGACAGGGCGAAGACCAGGTTCCAACCTTTTATTTACTGCGAATGTTTCATTTTTATTTATTTATGTTACTAATTTTGTTTAGAGACAGAGTCTTGTTGTGTCACCCAGGTGGGAGTGCAGTGGTGATCATAGTTTACTATAACCTCAAACCCTTGGGCCCAAGTGATCCTCCACCTCAGCCTCTCCAGTAGCTGGGACCACAGGCGTGTGCTACCATGCCCAGCTAATTTTTTTTTTTTTTTTGAGATGGAGTTTCGCTCCTGTCACCCAGGCTGGAGTGCAATGGTGCAATCTTGGCTCACTGCAACCTCTGCCTCCCGGTTTCTAGCGATTCTCCTGCCTCAGCCTCCTGAGTAGCTGGGACTACAGTCGTGCGCCGCCACACCTGGCTAATTTTGCATTTTTAGTAGATATGGGATTTCACCATGTTGGCCAGGCTGGTCTAGAACTCCTGACCTCAGGTGATCCGCCTGCCTCAGCCTCCTAAAGTGCTGGGATTACAGGTGTGAGCCGCCGCACTTGGCCTAATGTTTTAATTTTTATTTTTGTAGAAACAAGGCCTCACTATGTTGCTCTGGCTGATCTTGGACTCCTTGCCCCAAGCAGTCCCTGCCTCAGCCTCCCAAAGTGCTGGGATTACAGACGTGAATCACCACACCTGGCCTTAATGTTTCATTTTTAAACTCACAATCTTCAATATGTTCAATATGTTGTATTCTTAATTTTTGTCTTTACTCATGAACTTTTTTTTTTTTTTTTTGAGACAGGGTCTCACTTTATTGCCCAGGCTGGAGTGCAGTGATGATCATAGTTCACTGCAGCCTCAACCTCTTGGGCCCAAGTGATCCTCCCACCTCAGCCTCCTGAGTAGCTGGACTACTGGTGTGCACCATCACGCTGGCTAATTCTTTTTAATTTTTGTAGAGATGGGATCTCCCTATCTCCCTAAGTTGCCCGGGCTAGTCCACAACTCCTAGGCTCAAGAGATCCTCCTGCCTCAGCCTCCCAGAGTGCTGGGATTACAAGTGTAAGCCACCGTGCTCAGCCTTTTTTTTGAGATGGAGTCTCACTCTGTCGCCCAGGCTGGAGTGCAGTGGCACGATCTTGGCTCACTGCAAGCTCCGCTTCCGGGGTTCATGCCATTCTCCTGCCTCAGTCTCCTGAGTAGCTAGGACTACAGGCGCCCACCACCACGCCCGGCTATTTTTTTCTGTTTTTTAGTAGAGATAGGGTTTCACTGTGTTAGCCAGGATGGTCTTGATCTCCTGACCTCGTGATCCACTCTCCTCGGCCTCCCACAGTGCTGGGATTGCAGGCGTGAGCCACTGCACCCGGCTGTTTTTTTTTTTTTTTTTTTGACACAGAGTCTCACTCTGTTGCCTGGGCTGGAGTTCAGTGGTGCGATCTCAGCTCACCACAACTTCTTCCTCCTGGGTTCAATCTATTCTCCTGCCTCAGCCTCCTGAGTAGCTGGGACTACATGTGCACGCCACTGTGACCGGCTAATTTTAGTATTTTTAGTAGAGACGGGGTTTAACTATGTTGGCCAGGCTGGTCTCAAACTCCTGACCTTGTGATCTGCCTGCCTCAGCCTCCCATAGGGCTGGGATTACAGGCGTGAGCCACTGCGCCTGGACAAACCTCTTTTAAATGAATATTTTACAAGTATAAAAAGCTTTTTTGATCATTTACTTAGATAAATTTAAAAATACGTACTTTGTGTTCACACGAGGTGCATTTATGTCAGATTTCAGGAGGGTTGGATCTGCTGCCAGCATGCTGCCTGTGTTGTGTGTGGGGTGTAGAAGGAGCTGGAGTTAGGGGGACTGCACGCTTGTCCATCCTGGGAGGATTGGTTACTGGTTATCTGGAATCCTTTGACGGCTGCTGCCAGGCTTTGGTGGAACTGTAACGGCAGCAGCCGTGGGCTGGGGAGTGAGTGGCCTGGGCCTGGCCGGCCCTGTCCTCAGAGTTGTGTCTGTCTGCCCGCTGGCCACATGCAGGATGCTATGGTGGGGTTCATCCTAGTGTTTTCACAGAAGTTCTGTTTATTATGACATGGAAATGTCCTCAGCGTACCCGTGTTCTCTTGTGACTTATAGCAGTGCTTGAGAGAAGAAAATAAATTCTCCATTTCAAAAGAAAATCCAGGGCGGGACAATCTTACTGTCAGGTAAGGTTTGTTCTCTTTATCCCTTTTCTAAGAGCGAGGTGAAATGGGGCGGTGAGGGAATGGGGGGAGCGAGGGCACGGGGTGAGATCAGCTTTCGTCCTGAGAGCCTGGCCTTTGCAGTGGAATTAGGACCTGCCTCCTGTTCCTTTTCCAGTCTTTGTTTCCGCTTGAGTGGAGTTAGGAATCCACAGGACTGTGGAGCAGGTTCGTAACGCGAGCCGCCTCTGACGGGTGCAGAAATCCAGCTCTTGCACATTTGTGTCGGGGCCCAGATGTAACAAGGGGGTCTGGCATCTCCCTCATGTGCCAGGGGCCCTTTCTGTTTGTTTTTGTTTTAGATAAATGATCTTGTCAGATTGTTTACTGTGGTAACAATCAGTGTGACCACATCTTTTTCAAAGATTAGAACCGAAAAAAGGTTGAAAGGCATTAGGCCTGCAGTCCTCACTCACCTTTCTCTCCCTCTGCTCTCTTCTCTCCTGCTTTCTTGTGTCAGATAATCATGTAAATAGCTTTCTGTGTCCAGCAGAACAAAGAAAAGAGCTCGATGGAAAAATGGTTAGCTTTTGCTTTTGAGAAATGTGGTACCTCCATGGCTTGATGGCAGGCTGTGTGCATCTGTTCACGGTGAGTAGAATCTAAGGTAGGATGAGTCAGTTTGAGCTAATTGTGTTGTTTTAAATAAGGTTTCCATAGATGAACTAAGCAGCTGGCCTTGGAACGCAGGAGTTGTTTAATGTGGTGTTTGCTCTGCGTCATGTCAGATCGTGTTTGCTGATTTCCGGTACCTGCCCTCTGGTGAGGAGCTGGGCCGTCCCTGGTTGTGTCTGCCATATGCCGCTTCTGCGCTCTCCTGCCATCCCGGCTGTGAGCTGGGAATGTAATTCTAAGTAGGCAGGTGGTGCACAGGCCACACCTCCCAGGTTGCTGAATCTGTTCAAATGAAGGCAGAAATGGAGACTTTTATGGTGAAATATCCCAAGCATTAAATGTTGCTGCAACTTCACAAACTTGCGTGGCTGTTTTCTGTACGTCACTTTCCTTTTTTCTTTTCTTTTTGTTCTGTTTTTGTCTTTCATTTTTTGTCACTTTTTTTTCTTTCCGTAAGTGTGGTCTGACCACGCAGCAGCCCCGGACTCGCTCTGGACCTGTTCTGGTTCTGGGAGCTTCCCAATTCTCGGATGACTCTTTGCTCAGTTAAACTTTGTTAAATTTAATTTATCTGAAATTTTTCTTTTTCTTTCTTTCTTTTTTTTTTTTTTTGAGATGGAGTTTCGCTCTTGTTGCCCAGGCTGGAGTGCAATGGCATGATCTCGGCTCACCGCAACCTCTGCCTCCCAGGTTCAGGCGATTCTCCTGCCTCAGCCTCCCTAGTAGCCGGAATTACAGGCATGTGCCACTACGCCCGGCTAATTTTGTATTTTTGGTAGAGACGGGGTTTCTCCATATTGGTCAGGCTGGTCTCGAACTCCCAACCTCAGGTGATCCGCCCACCTCAGCCTCCCAAAGTGTTGGGATTACAGGCGTGAGCCACCGTGCCTGGCTGAAGTTTTTCTTTTAATGTTCCCATTCTCCGTTCCCCCAGCCCCTGGCAACCACTAATCTACTTTCTATTTCCATGGATTTGCTTATTCTGGATATTTCCTGTAAACAGAATCCTACAGTATTTTTCCTTTTGTGCTTGGCTTCTTTCATGTCAGGTGTTTTCAAGATCCATCTACACTGTGCTGTGTTAACACTTCATTCCCTTTCACAGGTGAAAACACCCTGCTGCATGTATATCTGGGATTCGTTGATCCGTTCATCTGTTGATGTACATTTGGGTTGTTTCTACCATTGGGCTATTGTGAATAATGCTGCTACAAGTATTTCTTTATAAGTATTTGTCTGAATACCTCTTTGCAGTGTTTTCGGGTACATACCTAGAAGTGGAATTTCTGTCTCCTATGGTAATTTCATGTTGAATTTACTGAAGAACCAACAGACTTTTTTTTTTTTTTTTTTTTGAGATGGAGTCTCTCTTTGTTGCCCAGGCTGGAGTGCAGTGGCGCGATCTCGGCTCACTGCAACCTCTGCCTCCTGGATTCAAGTGCTTTTCCTTCCTCAGCCTCCCGAGTAGCTGGGATTACAGGCACCCGCCACCACGCCTGGCTAATTTTTGTATTTTTAGTAGAGACGGGGTTTTACCATGTTGGCCAGGCTGGTCTCGAACTCCTGACCTCAAGTGATCCCAAAGTGTTGGGACAGGCGTGAGCCACCATGTCCGGCCCCAACAAACTTTTTTAAAGCAGCATTACCATTTTACATTCCCACCAGCATTGTACAAGGAGTCCAGTTTTTACACATTCTTGCCAATACTTATTTTCTGTCTTTTTCATTACGGCCATTCTGGTTGATGTAAAGTGATAACTCAGTGTAACTCACTGTAGATTTGATTTGCATTTCTCTAGTGATTAGTGATACTAAGCATCTTTATCTTTTCATGTGTTTATTGGCCATTTGTATCTCATCTTTGAAGAAATGTTTATTTACATTCTTTACCTTTTTTTTTTTTTTTTTTTTAAAGAGACAGGGTCTCACTTTGTTGCCCAGGCTGGAGTGCAGTGACACCATCATAGCTCACTGCAACCTCGAACTCCTGGGCTCAAGCCACCCTCCCACTTCAGCTTCCTAAGTAGCTGGGAATACAGGTGTGCGTCACCACGCCCAGCTAATTTTTTAAATTTTTGGTAGAGATGGGGTCTCCCCATCTTGCCCAGGCTGGTCTCAAACTTGTGGGCTCAAGTGATCCTCCCACTTTGGCTTCTCAAAGTGCTAGGATTACAGGTGTGAGCCACCCTGCCTGTCCCTTTACCTGGTTTTAATTGGGTTATTTGTTTTTTATTGTTGAGTTTTAAGAGATTTTTTGTATATTCCGGATACTAGACGCCTATCTGTGGATTGTCTTTTTGCTTTCTTGATGGTGTCTTTTGAAGCACAAAAGTTTTCGGTTGATCTGTTTTACCTGAGTTCAATTTATGTGTTTTATCTTTGATTGTTTGTGCTTTGCGTGTGTGTGTTTTTAAAAAACATTATCTGCCTATGATCCCAGCACTTTGGGAGGCTGAGGCAGGAGGATCACTTGAGGCCGGGAGATTGAGACCAGTCTTGGCACTGAAGTGAGACTGTGACTCGACGAAAAATTTAAAAATCAGCTGGGCATTGTGGTGAGCACATGTAATCCCAGCTATGGTAAGCTGAGGTGGAAGGATTGCTGGAGCCCGGGAGTTCAAGGCTGCAGTGAACTATGATTGTGCCACTTTACTGCAGCCTGTGTGACAGAGTGAGACCTGGCCTAAACAAACCAACCAACCCAAAAACCATGATCTAATTCAGGGTCATAAAAATTTATACCTATGTTTTTTTCTAAGAGTTTTATAGCTTTGGCTCCTACATGTAGGTCTTTGATCCACTTTGAGTTAATGTTTGCATTTGATGTGAGGAAGAGGCCTAACTTCATTCTATGCATGTGGACAGTTAGCACCCCTTGTTGAAAAGACTGTTCTTTCCCCATTGAGTGGTCTGACATCCTCGTTGAAATCAGTTGCCCACAGGTGTGTGGGTTTATTTCCAGACTCTGAGTGGACCCACCGATCTCTGTGCGTGTCCTTCTGACATTGCCCCGCTGTCTTCATCACTGTAGCCCCGAAGTTTTGAAATCAGGAGGTATGAATCCTCTAATTTGTTCTTTTTGAAAGATTGACCCTGGGTCAAACAATCTGGGTCCTTTGTGTTTCCCTGTGAATTTTAGGATCAGGTTGTCAATTTCTGCAAAAACACGAGCTGGAATTTTGATGGGGATTGCATTGAGTTTTTCGATCTGTTCGGAGAGTATTGCTGTCTTTTATTTATTTTGAGACAGAGTTTCACTCTTGTTGCCCAGGCTGGAGTGCAATGGCACAATCTCGGCTCACCACAACCTCCCGGGTTCAAGCGATTCTCCTGCCTCAGCCTCCTGAGTAGCTGGGATTACAGCATGTGCCACCACACTCAGCTAATTTTGTATTTTTAGTAGAGAGGGGGTTTCTCCATGTTGGTCAGGCTGGTCTCGAACTCCCGACCTCAGGTGATCCACCTGCCTTGGCCTCCCAAAGTGCTGGGATTACAGGCATGAGCCACTACACCTGGGCGAGTATTGTTGTCTTAACCATATGAAGTTATCTAGTCCATGAACACAAGATAGCTGTTCATTTATTTAGGGTGTCTTTAATTTCTTCCGGCAATGTTTTACAGTTTTCAGGGTATAAGCTTTATATCTCTTTTGTTAAATTTATTGCTCAGTATTTGATTTTTTTGATGCTATTGTAAATGGAATTGTTTTCCTTTCCTTTTCTTTTCTTTTTTTTTTTTTTTTTGAGACAGGGTCTCACTCTGTCCCCCAGACTGGAGTGCAGTGGCATGATCTTGGCTCACCGCAAGCTCTGCCTTCCAGGCTCAAGTGATTCTCCTGCCTTTGCCTCAGCCTCCAGAGTAGCTGGGATTACAGGCACACGCCACTACTGCCAGGCTAATTTTTGTATTTTTAGTGGAGATAGGGTTTCGCCATGTTGGCTGCGCTGGTCTCGAACTCCTGACCTCAGGTGATCCACCCACCTCGGCCTCCCAAAGTGCTGGGGTTACAGGCCTGAGCCACCGCGCCTGGCCAAGCAAGTTTTTACAACACTTGTTAAAGATGGTAAGGCAGACTTTTCCAGGAGAGGCTGCTGTAATGGGGTTTTGCAGTAGGGGAGAGAGATTGAGCTCAACTCCAAATACAACAAAGACATGGGGATGTACAGCCAAGAAGCAGAGTTGGAAAGTTACCATGAGGAGACATCCGGGGTAGGGGTTCTTGCTGAAGGCAGGCCAGGGTGATGAGCTGTAGAGGCTGAGGGAGGAGGAATTTAACCTGATGTTGAAGGAGATCAGATACCAAGGTGGGCGTTTTCACTGAAGCGACCAGCAGGAGTCTTGCTGAAACCGGACTAAGTAGGCCAAGGACTAAGCCAAGGTCAGGGCCTGGTCGAAGAGGAGGACCCAGGAGCCAGACTCAAGTGTGGTCGAGGACAGGCTCTGTCAGTGGGGAGTGCTTATAATTGTACTGCATATGCTTGAAATTTTCCAAAATAGTAAGTTTTCTAAAAATTTAAATTGAAGTAGATTACATTAAAAATAAAAAGAGACCAAAAAGTCTATTCAAATGCATTGGACTTTGTTTCAATTCTGATATACAGAAAGATTTTTTAAATGATGAGACAATTAGGGAATTTGAGCACTCCGTGGATATTCGATAATAAGGAATTTGTTTTTTAAAGTGTGATAGTAGGCCGGGTGCAGTGGCTCACGCCTGTAATCCCAGCACTTTGGGAGGCCTAGGCAGGCGGATCACTTGAGGTCAGGAGTTCGAGACCAGCCTGGCCAACATGGCGAAACCCCATCTCTACTAAAAATACAAAAATTAGCCAGGCATGGTGGCAGGCGCCTGTAATCCCAGCTACTTGGGAGGCTGAGGCAGAAGAATCACTTGAACCCAGGAGACGGAGGTTGCAGTGAGCTGAGACCGTGCCACTGAACTGCAACCCATGTGACAGAACGAGACTCAGTCTTAAGAAAAGAAAAGAAAGAAAGAGTGATGGTGTGTAGTGGTTGTGTTCTTTAATTGTTTCTGTGGAGAGCGTAACGAATTTGCCTGTCATCCTTGCACAGGGGCCATGCGAATCTTCTCTGTATTGTTCCACTTTTAGCGTATGTGCTGCCAAAGTGGGCACGTGGTTGTGGTCTTTAAAGAAGAGTTCGCATCTTTGGACATAATTGGAAATGTCTGTGGGTGAAACGATGTGCTGTCTTGGAGTTGCTTCAGAATAACCCAGTGGGGAGAGAAGAGGGTGGGCACTCAATGGAAAGAGATGGGATGTAAGCTGATAAGTTTTGAAGTGGTATAATGGGGTTGTGGGAATTTATTAATACTTGTCAAACTCAAATGAAAATACATAGATGAGGCCCAGCACGGTGGCTCATGCCTGTAATCCCAGCACTTTGGGAGGCTGAGGTGGGCAGATCACCTGAGGTCAGGAGTTCAAGACCAGCCTGGCCAACATGGCGAAACCCTGTCTCTACTAAAAATACAAAAATTAGCTGGGCGTGATGGTGTGTGCCTGTAGTCCCAGCTACTCGGGAGGCTGAGGCAGAAGAATTACTTGAACCCACGAGGCAGAGGTTGCAGTGAGCTGAGATCATGCCACTGCACTCCAACCTGGGTGATAGAGCAAGACTCCGTCTCAAAAAAAAAAAAAAAAATGTGTACAGACGAATCTCTAAACAAAATGTTTTATTTGGAAAAACAGAATTGCAATTCAGGCATACACAGAGACCAGAGTGGTCTTTGGTCCCAAGAACAAAGAGCATGCTGAGGGGTTTATTGGAAAGAGAAATGTTACCTGTTGTTTTGAAAGAAAACACATTGGCACTAGTGAAGTTTTGGGGAGCTGGCAAGCTCGGGTTGGTGAAAGACACAATAGGTAAACCTAGTCTTTGGGTCAGGTAGGTTGTTCTGGCAGCCATTAGGTACACCCGGTCGTAAGGTTGCAGCAGTTCATTTCAGCAGGTAGATTTGCGGGGGGCAGGGGGGTGGAGGGGGGCTCTGGGAGCAGGTGCCGTGTGCCTGAGAGCTTTTCCTGGGTCCCTCGACTCTGATTTGGTTGGGTGTGGTAGGAAAAGCTCAATTTGTATAATGAGTTTTCATAAGCCTTTCTCTCTCTGTTTGTGTGTGCTTGAGATTTTCTCTAATGAAACATTAAACAGAAGAGGCTCTGGCCCGCCTGTTGGCCTCTGGTGGGTGGTTTTGTGGTGAGGAGCTGAGAACCTGCCTCCTGAGGAGAGGCTCCTCAGGTGATTTGGCTGCTGCCCTGGAGACCACGGCTCTGCCCTCTAAGCCAGCGACGAGCGTTCTGTGCAGGCGATAAGCAACGCCTGGCCATAGCTCACAGTTCTGTAGGTCAGATGCTCAAGTGGGTTTGGCAGGATTCTCAGCTTAGGGTGAGTTGGGGTGTGCTGAGCCAGGGTGCGCTGGCCGGGCTGGGCTCCTGCCTCAAGGCACCAGGCTCCTGGGAGTTGGGTCAGTCCCTGCAGCTGTGGGACCAAGGGCCGTTTTCTTGCTGGCTGTCAGCTGGGGTCTGTTCTCCGTGCCCCTCCATTTGGCCCTTCATCCTCACAGCCAGCAGAGGCACCCGAATCCAGTCTCTGACTCTCCCTGTCACCACCTGGAGGAAACTGCTTTTCAGCGGCGCATGGGGCTAGATCAGGCCCACCTGGAGGGCCCCCCACCCCCACACCCTGGCTGGCAGTGAGTACAAGAGTGACACAGGGTGAAATGTGCTGGTCTTCTTAGGACCCTCCTGCCATACCCCTGCAGGGCACCCCTTTACATGGCAGGATTAACAGGCTACGCAGGTGGGCTTGTGGGGGAGGTCAGTGGGGGGTGTCTATCAGGTGAGTGTGGGACAGAAGGGCCACAGGGTCACGTGGAGTCCTGAGCTGTAGCTGCGGGTCAGGGCATGAGGTCCTGGGCCCTCACAAAGCCGTGACTGGGTTTTCTGTCAATCCTCTTGTTGCCCCGGGTGGTCTCATGGCCTTACCACCCCTTGTGCTGTCCTCTGTGTGGACATTTTCTTGTGATTTTCTCACACGTCTGCTGCTCACTATTTGTGACAACGACTGAGGGACTTTGGAGCAGGGAGCTGGTGGGAGTGTCTCTGGATGGGGAGGGCCTGGGTTTACCAGTGGCCTTTGTCCTGAATGGGGCCTCTCCAGGGTGGTAGGGCTTAGGGGGCAGGACTTTCCAACTCCAGGAACTCCACTCTTAGCACAGAAGGAGGCCCTGGGTGGAGGTCCCCTCTGGTTTGCAAGGCTGCTGTGGGATGCAGAGGCCCTGGTCAGGCCCCACATCTCCTGGGCACCCTCCATGGCAGCCGCTCCTCGTTACCCTCCTCAGCGTGGGGAGACCCCTGGCTGCTGCAGCTGCATCACAGAAGAACCTGCTGAGCTCCAGGCACCCGTCCTCACCTCGGTGCCTGAGCTTTGAGGCCTGGCCTGCTGTGGGGCTCGAAGCGGTGGTCCCGCGCAGCCCACCTTGGACTGAGGGTGGCTCTGCCCTTTCTCCCATTGTGCTTTATAAAGTTCCTGGATTGTTTCAACTCTTCCCGCTGGCTGGCTGGCTGACTGGCTGGCTGCTGTGGTTTCAATGTTCCTTCTAAAACTCAGGTTGCAATTTAGTTGCCACGTGTAATACTTAATACTAAATAGTAACTACTTTTAAGAGGTGAGGCCTGGCCAGGCACGCCTATAATTCTAGCACTTTGGGAGGCCCAGGCGGGTGGATCACTTGATGTCAGGAGTTCAAGACCAGCCTGGCCAACATATAGTGAAACCCCGTCTCTACTAAAAATACAAAAATTAGCCGGGAGTGGTGGCTCACGCCTGTAATCCCAGCACTTTGGGAGGCCAGGGCGGGCGGATCCACGAGAGGTCAGGGAGATTCAAAGGACCCATCCCTGGGCTAAGCATGGTGAAAACCCCCGTCACTCGTACTAAAAAAAAAAAAAAAAAAAAAATACAAAAAAATTAGTTGGACATGGTGGCGGGCACCTGTAGTCCCAGCTACTTGGGAGGCTGAGGCAGTAGAATGGCGTGAACCCAGGAGGCAGAACTTCCAGTGAGCAGAGATCGCGCCACTGCACCCCAGCCTGGGCGACAGAGCGAGACTCCATCTCAAAAACAAAACAAAAATCAGCCAGGTGTGGTGACGCATGCCTGTAATCCCAGCTGCTTGGGAGGCTGAGGCAGGAGAATCGCTTGAATCTGGGAGGCGGAGGTTGCAGTGAGCCAAGATCGCACCACTGCACTCCAGCCTGGGCAACAGAGCAAGACTCCATCTCTCAAAAAAAAAAAAAAAAAGAAGTGAGGCTTTTGAAAGGTGATTTGACTCTACCCTCATGAATGGACAATGTTGTTATCTTGAGAGTAGATTTCTTACCATGGGAGTTGGTTCCTGATCAAAATCGTGAGTTTGCTCAGTGTCCTCCCTCTGCCCTGTGCACTAGTTCATCTTCTGCCCCTGGGGTAATGCATCAAGAAGGTCCTTGCCAGATGCAGCTTCTTTATCTTGGCCTTCCCAGCCTCTGGTGAGCCAGATAAATTTGTGTTCTTTATAAATTGCCCAGTCTATGCTATCTGTTACAGCAGCAGAAAATGGACTAAAATACATCCCTCTTCCTTCTCTTTTTCTCTTTTTTGGAGATGAGGTCTTGCCGTGTTGCCCAGGCTGGCTTCCAATTCCCGGGCTCTAGTGATCCTCCCACTTCAGCCTCCCTAGTAGCTGGGACTACAAGCATGCTGCCACACCCAGCACAGCCCCCTTTCTTATTCTCCAGTGCTGCCTTGTTTAAGTTATATCTTTTTTAAAAAATCATTTTGGCCAGGCGCGGTGGCTCACGCCTGTAATCCCAGCACTTTGGAAGGCCGAGGTGGGCAGATCACCTGAGGTCGGGAGTTCGAGATCAGCCTGGCTAGCATGGTGAAACCCTGTCTCTACTAAATATACAAAATTAACTGGGCATGGTGGCGCATGCCTATAGTCCCAGCTACTCGGGAGGCTGAGGCAGGAGAATCGCTTGAACCCAGGAAGCAGAGGTTGCAGTGAGCTGGGATCACACCACTGCAATCCAGCCTGGGCGGCAGAGTGAGACTCTGTCTCAAAAAAAAAAAACAAAAAAAACATCATTTTGTGGGGTCTTGGCAAGGGAAAGCAAATTTGAGGGGCAATACCTGGTCCAAGAACCAAGTTCCTGGGTGTCTCAATGTCCCATCTGTTGGGTGGTAAAGGTCCTCCGTGAAGATAACCCCTCTGGGTGTCCTGTTCTTGCACTGCCTGGGAGGAGTTTGGAGCAGCCGCATATTTAGGAACCTGGCATTTCCTCCTCACTCCTGAGCTTCAGGAGGCCTGGCATTGCCTCCGGAGCTGTTCTGGAGGCGAAACAAACCCTTGGCCAAGAGCCAGAAGAGCTTTCCATTCTCCTGGGCTCTGGAGTCACACAGGAGCACTTTGTGAGAAGTGAACTTTACAGACACATTATCTGCACGTGATAAATTGTACTCGTTGACAGTGACCATTGGATGAGTTTTGGCAGAATTGTCCCTCTGCAAAGCCACTGCCACACTCAGATTACAGACATGTCCACACACACTTGGCCATCACCCCTGCCCCCAGCATCTCCCTGGTTATGACTTTCTGCAGATGTTTCCTGCTGACGTGGTGATAGGGCAGAATCAGACCCCTCCAGAGTCTACCCCATTACCAATGGGTTGTTAGATAACGGTTTGTTTGAAAAGCAATGCAATAATAAATGCTTTGTGGGACTTCAATTTAGAAAAAGTGTTGATGATTTGGATTTTGCCATTTTACTGATGACTGACTTTATCAGTATAGTTAAAGTGTGAATTACTTTATCTCTTTTCTGTGTTCTGGTACTATGTAATGTATTCTTATATATTTTATGAAAGCCCTGAGTTGGTGCTAAACTTTTCTACTAAATTAATGCAAGCCTTATCTGTATTTTAATTTAAAACAGTGAAAAACTCCCTGCTGAAGTGCCAGCCAGAGGTGTGGGAGTATAGCCCGAGAGGCCCTGTTCCACGTGGGGTGTGAGTGACACCTCCCAGCCGCGCATGGCAGCAGGAGCTGGAGGGGCCAGCCTGCTTCTCTCTGTCTGTGTAGAGTTTGCAACTGTGTCCTCCAGAGCCCAGCAGATGCCTCGGGCTGGCATTGCTGGGCTCCTGTGCCCAGTGCTGGTTCAGACCTTTGAGCCACCAGGGACGCCCTGTGGACCTGCCTCCTGCAGGGCTCTGCCAGGTCAGGCATGGGGGTGACCTTGGCTGCCAGTGGGCTTGTGGGCTCTGCCTTTCAGTGCGTGGCTCCGCCCAGTAAGGGCAAGCTCCTCGGGAAGGACTGGCTGGTGCCTGCAGTGTGGTGCATGTCTGTGTTTGGGGACCAGGACCTGTCTATGGGGAGTCTTCCACGGGTACCCTTTTTACCAGCCCCTGTGCTGTGGCCCACGTGGAGCCGGAACTGTGTCATTGAGTTGGGTTGAGGTAGAGAATGAGTTACCTTTTAACATGGCCCCTGGGTCTCTTACCACTTAAAACTTTAACGTTTCCTTCTTTCCGATTTTTCTACCCCAGGCTGCAACCTGTGCTGATGACTGTGGCTGTGATGAATTCGTGCCTGTGACCACAGCAGCTCTCCAGGTGCTGGGCGGGCTCTTCCCGTGGCGCCCATCCATTCTGTCTCCTGCTTGGCCTTGTTCACGGTTGCTCACCTCGCTCAGCTGAGGTCGCTCCTCCTCCTCTCCTCCGCTGTTTGGTGTCCTTGCCAGTTAATTACCCTTAGGTGCTGGGCCCTGCACTTACGGACAACATGGAGCCTGGCTTGTTGACAGGACAGCATCTGCGCCTCTCCGTCTACAACCCCCACGACAGGGGTTACTGGGGAGGGGGCATCTGGAAGTGACAGGGGTCGCTGTGGGGTCCATGTGACCATCAGCTGTCCCTGTAGCTGGGGAATGGTGCTGCACGGCGGGTGGGTGGCACAGTGAGCAGCTGCAGGTCCTTGCTGAGTAAGGGAGCGGCTGGGGAGTGGGGAGCCTTGCCTTCATCTCCTGGGTGGGCATGGGGCTGGGGGAGTCACGGAGACCTGGAGGACCAGCTGCTGCTGGCCAGTGCGGGGTGGTGTCTCAGGGCCAGCCCAAAGCCTCCTGAGCTCCTGCCACTGCTCCTGAGTGCTTCCTAGCCTGTCCCTCTGGTGTATCCCCTCCTCCTCCTCCCTCAGGCAGGAGGGCTGGGCTGGGCTGGGGCAGAGGGGGCCTCCCACGGCTTCCCCGTGGGACTCTACACCTCTGCAGTCAGCACATCCCGAGAGGAGTGTGGGTGTCTGCCGCCCTTCCCTCCCTAGTCCTCTCGTTTCGTTGAAGCGGCTCCTTCTGTCTTCTCAAGCACAGACCTTGGTGTCATCTTTGAGGGCCCCATCCTTGAGGGCCTAGATTCCCCATGAAATCCATCTATTAATCCTGCTTTCCAGCTGTGTTATGACAGGGCCTCCTCTCACCTTTCTCAGCTGGCCCAGGCCTCTGCCTCAGTAGGGCTCTAACGTGATTTTCAGAAATCTCAGGTTTTTCCTTGCAAGACACGCGTTTCACTGTGTCTCCTGTCTGCATTGATGTGGGTGTGTGTTGTGATGTTCAGGTGGTGGAGTGAGAGCAGCTGTAGGGTGAGGTGTGGGTGAGGGTGGGCAGTCAGCCGATGAGTGGGCAGGTTCAGACCGGGGCGCCTGGCGCCCCCATAACCTCCTTGGGGTTCCCGGGGACAGCGCCTCTGACCCAGCGTGCAGCCCGAGATGGGCCCCGTGCCATTCCCACTTAAGCGAAGTGTCTGTTCCTCTCTCTGTTCAATGTGGGTTTTGTTTCTGAATATATTTTCTCACACTTCTTCAAAAGTTACTTTGGAAGGACTGTTTTTCCAAATTGATTATTTCGGAACTGCTGTGGCTGGTGGGGACAGGGACGGGCCTAGAGGGGACCTGGGAGCTGCCTTTTACTGCCCACCCACTCTTCCTGGCGGTCTGGAGGTGCCTGAGATGTGCTGGCAGCTTCTGGCCTCGGGTGAGGACTTCCACCACCAGCTGGTGCTGTGCTCAGAGTCAGAGGCTCCTTGATGCCCCAGCACGTAGGTCACCAGCAGCTTTGCCAGGTGTACTTTCTAAAAATGAGAAAAGGGTCATTAAGAGCGTGGGAGGGTTCCATGAGGTGGTTTTGACTCTGTTGTTAAAACGGCAACCCTAAATGAGCTGCAGAGTTACATATTTATGTATAAATTTGTATTCTAGATTTGCACAGATCACCAAGCCAGTGAACACTAATAACCATGAAAAGCCACCCAAGAAGAAAGGCCAAGTAAGCATCTCAAATAGTAAATAAACGTGTGACGGGCACTCACGCCTGGCGAATGCTTATTCTTGCAGATATGAGAAAACAACAAATGAATAGTGTCTGATTTTCTTCTAAGATTTTATTGTGAAATAAGTTAGCAGGCCAGGCGCGGTGGCTCATGCCTATAATCCTAGCACTTTGGGAGGTGGAGGTGGATGGATCATCTGAGGTCAGGAATTTGAGACCAGCCTGTCCAACATGATGAAACCCCCTCTCTACTAAAAATACAAAGTTAGCCGGGTGTGGTGGTCGGGAGGCTGAGGCAGGAGAATCGCTTGAACCCGGGAGGCAGAGGTTGCAGTGAGCTGAGATCACGCCATTGCACTCCAGCCTGGGTCACAGAGCAAGACAGAGTCTACATGCTGTGTAGACCAGTGCTGGGAGGGGGGAATGCTGTGGATGATGATGATGATGATGATGATGCTGATGATGATGATGATGATGCTGCTGCTGCTGGGAGGGGGGAATGCTGTGCATGATGATGATGATGATGCTGGAGGGGGAATGCTGTGGATGATGATGATGATGATGCTGGAGGGGGAATGCTGTGGATGATGATGATGATGATGCTGGAGGGGGAATGCTGTGGATGATGATGATGATGATGATGCTGGAGGGGGGAATGCTGTGGATGATGATGATGATGATGCTGGAGGGGGAATGCTGTGGATGATGATGATGATGATGCTGGAGGGGGAATGCTGTGGATGATGATGATGATGATGCTGGAGGGGGAATGCTGTGGATGATGATGATGATGCTGTGGAGGGGGGAATGCTGTGGATGATGATGATGGTGATGCTGGGAGGGGGAATGCTGTGGATGATGATGATGATGATGATGCTGGGAGGGGGGAATGCTGTGGATGATGATGATGATGATGCTGGGAGGGGAGAATGCTGTGGATGATGATGATGATGCTGGGGGGGAATGCTGTGGATGATGATGATGATGATGATGCTGGAGGGGGAATGCTGTGGATGATGATGATGATGATGATGCTGGAGGGGGAATGCTGTGGATGATGATGATGATGATGCTGGAGGGGGAATGCTGTGGATGATGATGATGATGATGATGATGATGATGATGCTGGGGGGGAATGCTGTGGATGATGATGATGATGATGCTGGGGGGAATGCTGTGGATGATGATGATGATGATGATGCTGGGAGGGGGGAGTGCTGTGGATGATATGATGATGATGATGATGCTGGGAGGGGGGAGTGCTGTGGATGATGATGATGCTGGGGGGAATGCTGTGGATGATGATGATGATGATGCTGGGGGGGAATGCTGTGGATGATGATGATGATGATGCTGGGGGGGAATGCTGTGGATGATGATGATGATGATGATGCTGGGAGGGGGAATGCTGTGGATGATGATGATGATGATGCTGGGGGGGGAATGCTGTGGATGATGATGATGATGATGCTGGGGGGGGAATGCTGTGGATGATGATGATGATGATGATGCTGGGAGGGGGGAATGCTGTGGATGATGATGATGATGCTGGGGGGGAATGCTGTGGATGATGATGATGATGATGCTGGGGGGGAATGCTGTGGATGATGATGATGATGATGCTGGGAGGGGGGAGTGCTGTGGATGATATGATGATGATGATGATGCTGGGAGGAGGGAGTGCTGTGGATGATGATGATGCTGGGGGGATGCTGTGGATGATGATGATGATGCTGGGGGGGAATGCTGTGGATGATGATGATGATGATGGGGGGGAATGCTGTGGATGATGATGATGATGATGATGCTGGGAGGGGGGAGTGCTGTGGATGATATGATGATGATGATGATGCTGGGAGGGGGGAGTGCTGTGGATGATGATGATGCTGGGGGGGAATGCTGTGGATGATGATGATGATGATGGGGGGGAATGCTGTGGATGATGATGATGATGATGATGCTGGGAGGGGGGAGTGCTGTGGATGATATGATGATGATGATGATGCTGGGAGGGGGGAGTGCTGTGGATGATATGATGATGATGATGATGCTGGGAGGGGGATTGCTGTGGATGATGATGATGATGATGCTGCTGGGGGGGAATGCTGTGGATGATGATGATGATGATGCTGGGGGGGGAATGCTGTGGATGATGATGATGATGCTGGGGGGGAATGCTGTGGATGATGATGATGATGATGCTGGGGGGAATGCTGTGGATGATGATGAGGATGATGATGCTGGGGGGGAATGCTGTGGATGATGATGATAATGATGATGCTGGGAGAGGGGGAATGCTGTGGATGATGATGATGATGATGATGCTGGGAGGGGGAATGCTGTGGATGATGATGATGATGATGCTGGAGGGGATTGCTGTGGATGATGATGATGCTGGGAGGGGGGAATGCTGTGGATGATGATGATGATGATGCTGGGGGGGATTGCTGTGGATGATGATGATGATGATGGTGATGCTGGGAGGGGGGAATGCTGTGGATGATGATGATGATGATGCTGGGGGGGATTGCTGTGGATGATGATGATGATGATGATGATGCTGGGAGGGGGGAATGCTGTGGATGATGATGATGATGATGCTGGGAGGGGGGGAATGCTGTGGATGATGATGATGCTGGGGGGGAATGCTGTGGGTGATGATGATGATGCTGGGAGGGGAATGCTGTGTATGATGATGATGATGATGGGGGGGAATGCTATGGATGATGATGATGAGATGAAGAAGAAGGAGGAAGAAGAAAAGAAGGAAGAGGGAAGAAGGAGAAAGAAGAAGGAAGAAGAAGCAAGAAGAAAGCAGTAGATGGGACAGTGGTGTCGGGATAGTGCAAGAAGAAGAAGTAGGCAGTGGATGGGGCAGTGGTGTCAGGATGGTGCTCTGTGACCTTCCCTTTCTGGTGTTTTGTGCCTGGGTCAGGGTTGGCCTACTGCGGCCTGCACCTGCTCCAGAGTTGGGAGCGGCCCCAAGCTGACCCCTGACCCCTTTGTTCACTGTCCTTGGTTTCTGCTCCTGACAGAGACCACAAGGGCTGAGATCAAGAAGCCATTTTCCAAAGCTCAGTTAAAAGCATCTGTTAGGCCCATGGAGGGCAGTTGTTGCTGGGGTGGGGAAGGTGAACCTTCCCTCCTCCTCTGGCGTCTCCGGGCAGGTATGTTTGTGGCCCTGTGGCCCCTCTCATGGTGTGTACTCTCTGTTCTGGGCAAGGTCCCAAGGCCCCATGGAGGTTCCTGCAGACGAGATGAAGATGGCCCTCGGTGGATGTGCCTGGGGTCCTGGCACCCAGGAGAAGAGATAGAAGGACACAGCCCTGCAGGTGATACCCAGCCGGAAGGGGGTTCTGGAAGAGGACCTGGACTGTGAGCTCACAGACACTGGCTGGGGCAAGGGCTGTGTGGAAGAGGGGCACAAACCGAGAAAAAAGAAAGAATATCTGAAGAGAAAGGGGAGAAGGGGCTTCAGGACAAACGTGTGGGGAGATGCACTGGGGCGGCAGCACGAGAAGGGGGTGGCGGGGACGGGAGGGGCAAGCCTGAGACCCTCAGCTGTGGGGAGCAGAAGAGGGCAGGGGCCGCATTGGGAGCTGGGGAGGAGCGCGCTCTGGGCGGTGGGGATAGACAGAGCGGCCTCCACAGGAGAGGTGCGAAGCGTGGCCAGGAGCAGGTGCACAGTGAGGGCGTGGTGCTCACCCCAGCACGGAGGATGAGGCGGGGCCACACTGAGGAGAAAGGAGAGTTACGGGCCAGGAGACAAGCACAGAACGAGGACGAGGAGGGAAAAGAAGTGTGGGTGGGAAAAACCAAGAAAGAAGAAAGTGACAATTTAGGTAGTGGCACAAAAGTGGGACAGGAGGCCTTGGTTTCCAGAAAAGAAAAGAAAAGGGAGACAGACAAAGCTGGGGAAGAAGGGACTCGAAAACCAAAGAAATGAAAATTAAAAGCTCAGGACCTGGAGGAAGACAGACAAAGCTGGGGATGAAGGGACTCGAAAACCAAAGAAATGAAAATTAAAAGCTCAGGACCTGGAGGAAGACAGACAAGTGCAGTGTGGGAGTGAGCTGGACGGGGCGCCACAGCCAGCGGCAGGGCCTCGCCATTGCCCTGGGGCAAAGGGGGACTGGGAGGTGGGGGGCCTGGTGAGGAAGCCCCAAGAAGCAGAGAGAAGTGGAAGGAGGAGGAACCAGTTGATGCTGGGGTATCCAGAGGGAAAGAAGAAAAATGGCCAGGAGGCACCTAAGCCGCAGGAGGAGAGCCAGGAAGGGTGGGAGAAGGCCGAAGGCAGCAGGTGGAAATGGTATGTACCCCACCCCACCCCTTCTCTCCCTCCATGTCCCGATGGGGTGGTGGGAATGCTGTGTAGACCAGTGCTGGGAGTAGGGGAATGCTGTGTAGATCAGCGCTGGGAGCGGGGGAATGCTGTGTAGACCAGTGCAGGCCCACCTCCCCTCCCTGTCCCTGGTGGGGGAGGGTGGGAATGCTGTGTAGACCAGTGCTGGCCTTTGCCTGCCCACTGTAGGTTGCCAGGGAGCCTGGGTGCCCCCCAGAGTGCCCTCTTGCATCGGCAGCTTTGAGCTGTGGGTTGTAAGGTACCAGGAGCAGCCAGCAGTGAGCGAGTGTTTGCTGTGTGTCTGGCATTGCTTTTGAAGTAGGTACTGCTATGTCCATTTTTCAGATGAGGAAACTGAGGTACAAAAAGGTTAAGTAACCGGCCCAAGGTCACACGGCCACAAGTGGGCCACACTGCAGTTGTAGCCGTCACCCCTGCTCTGTCCTGTACGCAGCCACGAGCTGCGCAGCTCTCCCAGTGCAGACGTGCTGGGGGTGTGACACGCACGCCTGCTATGAGAAGAACGATGCGTACCATCGCATTAGCATATTATGTTGAAATGACAGTATTTTGGTTGAAATAGTTGGAATTAAGTATATTGTTAAGGTCAAAGTCACTGTTTCTTTTGCAGTGTGGCTTCTGGATGGGCTAAACCACCGCTGCTCGCAGCTGTGTCTGCCGGGCGGCACTGCCTCCCACGTGGGCAGTCCCTGCATAGCCTTGGAGCTCCGGCTTCCGGGTGGGAAAGGTCTTTATGGGTATCAGCTCCTGCATTCAGCACCTGTTTGATTCTGGGAAAATTCTTAAAATTTTCTAAACCTAGTTTCCCTCATGCGAAACAGGAGTCCTCCTACCTGCTGTGAGGAAGAGTGCGTGAAGCCCTGCCCCCGCTCCCTTGGGCAACCCCTGAGTGGCCTGGGGAAGAAGAGGGCACAAGGGGAGGAGGCGCCAACCCCAGGAATATTGGCAGACAGTTCATAGAAACCCTTTCTGGTCTGCAGGCCCAGACTCCCCAACTGTGTCTCTGGCCTTGTGCAGTGGGTGCTACTTTTCCACACCCTTCCCAGCATGTTGACCTGCAGCCACACAGGTGTGAGGTGACCTCACTGTGGGTTGGATTTGCATTTCTCCCATGGCTGATGATTTTGAGCATCTTTTTACAGGATTGTTGACCTTTTGTATCTCATCTTTGGAGAACTGTCTATTTAGATTATTTATCCCCCTTTTTTAAATTAACTTTTTTTTTTTTTTGAGACAGAGTCTCACTCTGTTGCCCAGGCTGGAGTGCAATGGTGCAATCTCAGCTCACCACAACCTCCGCCTCCCGGGTTCAAGTGATTCTCCTGTTTCAGCCTCCCGAGTAGCTGGGATTACAGGCATGTGCCACCACGCCTGGCTAATTTTGAATTTTTAGTAGAGACAGGGTTTCTCCATGTTGGTCAGGCTGGTCCTGAACTCCCGACCTCAGGTGATCTGCCTGCCTCGGCCTCCCAAAGTGCTGAGATTACAGGTGTGAGCCACCAAGCCTGGCCAAAAAAATTTTTTTTAAAAGATGGAGCCTGTTGTTCAGGCTGGAGTGCAGTAGCCTGATCATAACTCACTGCAGTCTTGAACTCCTGGGCTCAAGCAATCCTCCCACTCAGCCCCCTGAGTAGCTAGGACTACTGTAGCAGGACGGGTTGCAGACAGAACCTCTCGGACACCAGTTTTAGGGAGGAAGAGGCTTTAATCAGCTGGGAGCATCGGTAGAATCGCGTCTCAAGATCCGAGCTCCCCGAAGTCAAGATTCCTGTCCCTTTTAAGGGCTTACAACTCTAAGGGGTCCATGTGAAAGGGCCGTGATACATTGTGCAAGCGGGGGCTGGGTAACTGGGGCCGCATGCACTGGTGATCAGAACACAACCAAATAGGGAGTTACACAATGCTTCCTCATACGATGTATGGAATCTATAGATAACATAAGCGATTAGGTCAGGGGTCGATCCTTAACTACCAGGCCTGGGGTGTGGTGCCACGCTGTTTGACTATTGAATTTCACTTCTGCCTTTTCTTTAACTCCTACTTTTTCTTTCCTTTGAGGCGGAAGTTAGACAGAAGACAAAATGAGAGGTGGTCTCCTCCCTTACTACAGGTGTACACCATCATGCCGGGCTAATTTCAAAATCTTTAGTACAGATGGGGTCTTGCTGTGTTGCCCAGGACAGTTTTGAAGTTTTGAAATCAGCAAATATGAATCCTCCAACTTTGTTATTCTTTTTCAAACATTGTTTGGCTATTCTGGGTCCCTTGTATTTCCCTGTGAATTTTAGGATCAGGTTGTCAATTTCTGTAAAAATGCCAGCTGGAATTTTGATAGGGATTGTATGAGTTTTTGGATCAGTTTGGGGAGTATTGCTGTCTTTTTTTTTTTGAGACGGAGTCTCGCTCTGTTGCCCACGCTGGAGTGCAGTAGTGCGATCTCAGCTCACTGCTAGCTCTGCCTTCCAGGTTCACGCCATTCTCCTGCCTCAGCTTCCCAAGTAGCTGGGGCTACAGGCGCCCACCATCACACCGAGCTAATTTTTTTGTATTTTTAATAGAAACGGGGTTTCACCGTTTTAGCCAGGATGGTCTCGATCTGACCTCGTGATCCGCCCGTCTTGGTCTCCCAAAGTGCTGGGATTACAGGCATGAGCCACTACGCCGGCCAATGCTGTCTTAACCATATGAAATCATCCAGTCCATGAACATGGGATGGCTGCTCATTTATTTAGGCTGTCTTTAATTTCTTTGGGCAATGTTTTACAGTTTTCAGAGTATAAGCTTAATACTTCCTTTGTTAAATTTATTGTGCAGTATTTTATTTTTTGATGCTATTGTAAATTATTTTCTTAATTTCATTTTCAGTTTGCATATGGCTACTGGTTAGAAATACAACTGATGTTTGCATATTGATCTTGTACCCTACAATTGTGCTGAATTAATCTATTAGCTCTACTAGTTATTGTGGATTTTTTTTAAATTTTATTTTCTATAGAGATAGGGTCTCACTGTGTTGCCCAGACTGGACTTGAACTCCTTGGCTCCAGTGATCCACTTGCTTTGACCTCCCAAAATGCTTGGATTACAGGCATGAGCTATGGTGCTCGGCCAATTTTTGTGGATTCTTTGGGATTTTCTATATACAAGATTATGCCACCTGCAAATAGAGATAATTTACTTCTTTCTTTGTGATCTGGGTGTCTTATTTCATCTGCTTGCCTGTTTGCTCGGTTAGGGCCTCTGCTACCATGTTGAGAGGCAGTGGTGAGAGTGGACATCCTCGTCTTATTCTTGATTTCAGCAGGAGCGTCCAGTCTTTCTTCTGGCATATGAGGTTAGCTGCGGGGTTTTGTAGATGCCGCTTTCAGGTTAAGTTTCCTTCTGTTCTGTTCTTGAGTGGGTTTTCCATCCTGTTTATCATGAAATGGTGCTGGATTTGTCTGCTGCTTTTTCTGCATCTACTGAGAAATCTTAGGGTTTTTGTCCTGCCACACTCCCTCTTACAAAACCTGAGGAACCAACTGGGCATGGTGGCTCACACCTGAAATCCCAGCACTTCGGGAGGCCGAGATACTTGAGCCCAGGAGTTCGAGACCAGCCGGGGAAACATAGGGAGGCCCCATCTCTACAAAAAGCAAAAAACAAAAAATGAAAAACCCTTAGAAACCTGAACTGGAAAACGCATTGACCTCGGGATTCTGTTGAAGGAATGGTGGGCCTGGGCCAAGGCCCTCTTCTGGTTTGTAGAAAGGGTTATCTGAAAAAATATGCATCGCTGTTCCGCAGCCCCTGGGAGGAGGTGGCCCACCCGGAGAGTCAGCTGCTGTGTCCTGGTGTGTGTGTACCTTCCATTGCTGAGCTGCTCATTGTGAAATGATGGGACATCTACCAGGTCTGCCTGGGCCCTGAGAGCCAGCGCTCGGCCTCTGCCCGTGGCTTCCAGCAGCTAGATGACATGGACACTTTGTCAGTTGGTGGCAGGGGAGGGTCGCTGAGGGTGTGTGGTGGCAGCCCGGACTCCTTTCCTGCCCGTGTCTACCGCATTCCCACCAGCGGTCACAGTGAAAGTGCGGAATGCATGTGAACTCATCTGCTTCCCACGGTCCTGGTGTCTCGGTTTTACTGGAGAAGACCAAGGCTGCAGTGCTGCTAGAGGTGAGCGGTGTGGCCTGTTGTGGCTCAGGGCCTGTCACCAAGTGCTGGTCTAGAGGTTTTGCCCCTTGGCCATGCTCCCCAGTGAAGACACTGGGTTTAAACCCTGGTCAGGGTCAGCAGTCACGCTGGGGACCGAGTGCAGGAAGGAGGCTCCAGCTGTGCCTGGTCTCTTGTCTCCTTGGGAGTGAGAGGCTGGTTGGCAGAGATGATTTTGCAGGACTTCCTGTGACCTTTGTCCAGAGGCAGCACCTCTGAGGGGCTGCTGTGGGCTGGATAGCAGGTACTTCTGCCTGTTTCTGTGTCCTGGAAGTGCTGCCGTTTGTAGGGGATGAGGTAGGGGCCCATCTGAGCCTGTGAGGTCCCTTCTCCCGAGCAGCGGAGCATGTACTTAGGAAGGACCTGCCAGGTGCCCCTGCCCTCAGAGGCTCTGGGAGAGAGCTGTGTGCAAGCCCTGGGCAGGAGTTCACTGGCCTGGTCGTGTGACCTGTGGGGCATCCTGACAGCCAGCCCTGTGCTGCAGAGGTCAGTGGGACTGGGTTTGGATCTGGGTCCCCGCCCCAGCGTGAAGGGGCGCTGGACCACGAAGGCAGGGAAACCAGGGGGAGGCCGGCAGGACAGTCAGTGGTCCTGCTGCCGCACCCCCGTGCAGGCCTAAACCGCCCAGCCTTGGGATGAGCGCCGCTAGGGGCGGAGGCCGCGCCCGGGGGCGGGGCTGGCCGCTGGGGGCGGAGCGGGGCGGGCCGCTGGGGCGGGGCCCAGCTTGTCTCCCTTTCCCGGAGGCTGGCAGATGCGCGTGGTGCGGCTGCTGCAGCTCCGGGCGGCTCTGACGCTGCTCGGGGAGGTCTCCCGCCGCCAGGCCTCCCGGGGCGTCCCGGGCTCGCGCAGGACGCAGAAGGGCAGTGGAGCCAGGTAAGGTGGCCCAGTGAGCAGGCGGCGAGGGCCCTGAGCACCGGGCTGGCGTAGGTCCAGAAAGGGGAGTGACAGGCCTCGTGGGACGGCCTTGCCCTGCTTCCGGTTTTCCCAAAAGTCGGGCCAGGAGAGCATGCGTGCCGCGGTGTGACCGGCCCGCCTTCTCCCCGGGGTGTACAGGCCCCGCCATGACGTCGCCCCTGCTTCCCCAGGCACTACCCCACCAACCCTATTTGGGGAAATCTCCCCTCTTTTTTTCCGCTTGTGGTTTCATCATTTGTGTAGCTGTGCCTGGGCCTCAACACTGTAGGGTTTGGTTAGGTGCTTTATAAAAAGCTTATGTTGCTGTGCGTGGTCTTCTGAGACCCGTTCTTTCCTGGAGTCGGTTCCCGGGTTGTCTCCAGGACCGATTCTGCATGACCGCGGGCACTCACTGTCATATCTACATCACCAGGCACACGCCGCATGGATCCAGTGGCCATGGTGGCCGTTGGTGGTCCCAGGCGCTTTCCTGGGGGACATGTGAGAAGCCCTGCCGGCGCATACTGGGCCTGGGGTAGCCGCATGGGGATGGGTCTCTGCGCATGAAATGCTGGAGGTTTCCGAAGAGCTGGAGAGTTGACAGCCTCACTGGTGCGTGGGAGATCCTGCGGGAGTTCCCGCCAGTTCTCACGGTTTACCATCATTCACTTAGTGCTTCCAGCGCGGCGTGTCTCTGTGACCTGGTGGTGCGCTATCAGCATATCCATTCACAGCGGAGGGCCTGCACAGCTGCCTGGGGCCATGTTGCAGAAATGTCCTGTCTGCCTGCAGGAGCTTGGGACCCAAAGAGAGCCCAGATGGGGGAGGGTGTCTTGAGAGGAGGGAATTCTGGCCTGTGCGTGGAGCTGGGGCTGGCTGTGGGCCCTGCACTGAGGCACATCTCTCCGAGGGTGCACAGGCAGGTAGGTGCTTTCCAAAACGTGCTGCTGAGCTACAGTCGCCCAGGTGAGACAGGTGGGTTTGGAGCAAGATCTCTGGCTTTGAAAGCTAGCTTGTGTCTGATGATGGTGCTTGGTATCCTGGTCTCTGCAGGGGTGAAAGAATGTCACTACAACGTGCAGCCCTCAGCTGGGCTTGAGTGCACACCCAGCGCTGCAGCCCTGCCTGGCCGCTGCTCAGCAAGTTGTTTCACCTCAGTGTCTTCATCTGTGAAATGAGACTGATGGTGTGACTACCCTAGAGGCTTTGTGGAGAACTTGGCAGTCAGGGTTACTGGCAGTCAGTTCTTTATTTTTATTTTTATTTTTATTTTTTGAGACAAAGTCTTGCCCTGTCACCCAGGCTGGAGTGCAGTGGTGCAATTTCAGCTCACTGCAACCTCTGCCTCCTGGGTTCAAGCGATTATCCTGCCTCAGCCTCCTGAGTAGCTGGGATTACAGGCGCCCGCAACCACGCCTAGCTAATTTTTGTATTTTTAGTAGAGATGGGGGTTTTGCCATGTTGGCCAGGCAGGTCTCCAACTCCTGGCCTCAAGTGATCCACCCACCTCGGCCTCCCAAAGTGCTGGTATTACAGGCGTGAGTCACCGCGCCTGGCTCCTATCAGTTAGTTCTGAGATACATGTGGTTTCACATTTTCTCACACCCGACGTGATCCATCTTCCCTTATTCTCTAAGAAGGCGTTGTCTAGGTTTGCATCCTTCAGGCACTTAGTGGTGCAGCCTCCTATCAGCCCCACCCTAGACATGCTGTATTAGGGCTGGTGGGCTCTCTGGAACTCCTAAAACCTGTAAGAAAGTTGAGGCTGGTCTCACCTGACGTGGAAAAGCTCTGCAGAGTCAGCAGAACCCCCCTCCCCCCGACTCTCCCTCCAGGCTCCAGCTGCCTGCAGTATCTGCCAGCTAGTTGTTTTGTACTTTCGCCATGTTTGCCAGGCTGGCCTTGAGCTCCTGAGCCTGCCTCAGCCTCCCAAAGTGCTGGGATTACAGGCGTGAGCCACCACGCCCGGCTCCACCCTGGAAGGTTCTTGAGCCCGTTAACTTCTCCCTACTTTATCAGCTCTTCTTTATCAGTCTTTACCTCTTCTAACCCTGCCCATTCTCTCCTCTACAGAAACAGCCAGAAAGGCCCTTTCAGAAATGTCTGTCGCACATGCTTTCCCCTCTCAGACCCTTCAGAGACTTCCTGTTGCTCCGAGGGCACTCATCCCAGCCGACCAGGCCCACCAGGCCCCCAACAGCACTACCTGGCTGGGGTCACGTGCGGGTTTCCTGGCCCTGGCAGGTGGGGGTGTTCTCTGGAATCTTCTGTCCTTATGCATCTGGGGAAGGCTCAGAAGGCGTGCCCATCTCTCCCGCATTCTGATGGCGCTCCCACCCTCCCGCTAAAGCCTCTCCCACAGAGGCCTTTGCACTGGCCATCCTGGGTGCTGGACTTGCTCTTTCCGCAGCCCTGCTGACCGAGCCTGCCCACTGCCTGCCAGCCATGCCCCGTCTCGCTCCTCTTCTCCCAGGCCCATCTCAGTGTCTAGGTTCAGTTGAGCCCTTCGTATGGGTTTTGGTGATCTGCATCTGCAGGACCCAGTGCTGGCTCAGGGCAGGCTTGGGCTTGCCTGGAGCCTCAATGGATAGATGATGACTGGCCTGGAGAGTTAGGATGGGCTGTAGCCGCCACGCTGGCTGTGTCCCTCCACCCCCCCAAGCCCCCCCAACCTCCAGAGCTGGGCTTGCCAGGAGGGGGCGCCCTGGGGAGGGGGACCTTGGCAGGGAGCCCTGTGGAGCCTTATTGTGTTAGTGCCTTACAAAAGGAGCCCTTCCCTGAAAACCCCTGAGGCTTCTGGCTTTAGGGCCTCCCCTCCGTGCCCTGCCTCCTCCACCCTTCCACCCTGCCCGATCCTCTGTGGGTGGTGGTCGTACGCCCTGCTGTGGTGCCTCTCCACTGGCTATACTGCTGGGCTCCTCCACCCAGCTCCTCAGAGGCAGGGCTCTCTCGTAAGCAGCCAGGTCCTTTGTGTAGCAAATGAAATGGTCCCATGGAGAGGTTCCCGAGGATTCTAGACCGGCTCTGAAGGGACCCATCTGGGGAGAGGCCCTAGAGCCTGGGAGAGGCATGTTGCCTTTCCCGCTTTGGCTCGGTGGGATCCGTGACTCAGCAGCACACGGGCCGCTGCGGGTGTGGGGCATGGGCGGGTGCACGGGCATGGGGTCTGAGGTCAGGTGGGGTTGCCTCCCTCTGCAGGCCTTGTTTTCCTGCCCCGTGAGGTGGAGGCCACACTGCTCGCCTGCTAGGAGCCACAGGGAGGAGCCACCGTGGGAGTGGGGGAAGAGGCTCATGCAGGGCCTGGCCCAGGAGAGTGACATGTCCTGTCTCCATCTTTAGGTGGGAGGAGGAGAAGCACGAAGACAGGGTGAAGTGGAGACAGCTGGAGCACAAGGGCCCGTACTTTGCACCCCCATACGAGCCCCTTCCCGATGGAGTGCGTTTCTTCTATGATGGTAAGGATGCAGAGAGCGGCTCGCTCCCTCAGCCCTGCTGCAGGCTTCCGGCCTATGAGTGCTCTGTGCCCTCTTCTTGCAGGTGGTGCATAGGGGCTGCTGACTGACTGACCTGTGCTCAGAGGGTGGCAGTTCGGGGGCTCCTGTCCCTGCCTTTCCTGCTGAGCCTGCACTGGCTGTGCCTGTTGTGTCCAGGACCCTCTGGGCAAGGCCGACCCCCCTTCCCTCCCCCCACACCACTGTGTTCCCTGTGTGTTCTGAGTATACACAGTACGTACACTGCGTGTACGCACGTGGATCGCAGAACGGTTGCTTGATCCCAGCTTGTGATTCTCAGCAAGAAGCGGAGCCCATGGTTGACATGAGCGCTGAGCCACCATCAGAGGCAGGACCCCGGGGCTCTGGGTCAGCAGGGGCCACACACCCCTCCTGCCCTTGAGCCCTCCTCTCTACCCCAGGGCCGAGGAGCTTCGGCTTGGCTCTTGTGCTGCTGATTTTAGCTGCTTCAGCCCATTTTCCTCATCTCTGCTAGAAGGCATCCTTCTCTCCCCCAGGGCGGGCCCCCATGCCATGCTGTGCCCCTCCCACCAGCCCTCCCGTGGGCCCCCTGCCGAGTCACATGCACACTTGAGTTCGCTGAGCTCCTTTGATGCAATTTTTTGTTCAAAGCCTGTTTTTTCGGAGCTGGACTGGAGCTTCCACACATGCACACCTGAGTTTGCTGAGCTTCTTTGATACAATGCTTTGTTCAAAGCCTGTTTCTCTGAAGCGGTGGTACTGGAGCTTCCACAGGGACAGAGGTTCTAGCTGTGTCTGTTGGGGCTGCCCACGGGACGCCATGGGGCCTTACTGAGCATCTCGCGCTGTGCCCCTGGCCTGATGTAGCGGCCGCCTCACCTGCCCCACAGCGGCCCTGCAGGACCTCCCTGGCCAGGAGGGACGTGGCAGGCGAGGACTGCCTGTGCAGGGCCATGGTGGACAGTCCGGGGAGCAGTGGTGTCGCGTGGGTCCCAGTGGGGCCAAGCCTCGACACAGGGGCAGCGGGAGCTGAGCCCCTCGGGCCTGTGCTGCTGGCCTCTGGGCCTCTTGTCCTCTGTCCTGAGAAGCTAGTTTGGGGAAGGATTGCTGCTGTTGATCAGGAATGCCTTCTTCCTTGTTACCAAATGATTACTCATTTATTTCTCTAAAATTTTCTTATGAAAGCTTTTCAGACATGCAGTTGAAAGAATTCCTGGTGAGCACCCTCGTTCCCACCACGAGCCTCTTGCTCTGCTCACCTGGTCCCAGCTCACCCCCTGCATCTCTAAACCATACTGATCTTAGAATAAAACGCAGGGAATGGTGGGACAGAGGCCAGCAGAGTTGTAGAAGGTTACACCTAGTTATTCAGTGTTCTGCTTTGAAGCCTTAACTTTTATTTTGCTTGTGTAATTTTGTGGAAATTGGTGTGTTTTAAAATTGTACATATTCCATTTTCATGTAATATAAATGTAGTAGCAAAGTTAAGTGGTAAAGGAGGAGAAATCAGTAGCGCCTGAAATCTTCTGCAGTGTTCTCACGACCCACTTCAAGATCACTGTGGTCGTCACCTCCACGCAGGTTGATTGTCGTGTGTCATGCAGAACATGCTTCTGAACATACACAATAAGGCCTAGCTTCTTGCTCTTAGCATAGTACGCACGAAAGCGTAGTTTAAAGCAATGAAGTCATGTCAGCTGGAGGCCGAGCCTGTGGCCGCTCTCTCATGCGACGTGTCTTTCGATGCCTGCAGGAAAGCCTGTGAGATTGAGTGTGGCAGCAGAGGAGGTCGCCACTTTTTATGGGAGGATGTTAGATCATGAATACACAACAAAGGAGGTTTTCCAGAAGAACTTCTTCAATGACTGGCGAAAGGTAGGTACCCTGGGCGGCTGCCACAGCTGTCCTGGACCTGGCTGGCCAGGCGCCTGCGGTTCTGCAGTGCTGCCTCTGGACGCCCCTTGCAAGTTCTCTGTGGCCCCTGTGTGACCACTCACAGGTGCGATCATGGAACTTTGCAGCTTCGAGCTCCTGGGCTCAAGCCATCCTCCTGTCTTGGCCTCCTGAGTAGCTGGGACCATAGGCGGTGCTAGTGTGTCCGGCCTAGTGCGCCTCAGACCTTTCCCTTCCCAGGCAGGCTGTGGGTGTGGAGCCTGACTTGTGGTAGCCTTACTCCATGGACCACTGAAAGGACAGGGGTCTGGCATATAAGAAGGAGAGTGGAGGAGGCCACGTGCCATTTGCTAGCCCCCAGAAAGACATGTTTGGCGAGAAGCTCTTTGGAGGGGAGGGTGCTGCCTCAAGGATTTTTCCTTGCTCATTTTCAAGGTGACTGCCCTTCGCCCATGGCCTGACTGGGTTTATGTGTGTGCCGTGGGCTCTGTGCCCTCCGGGGTTTCTGTCTGCACCACACCTGCGAGGCTCGCCCCTGACTTGCTTGTCCCGCAGCATTTGCCTGGCTCTGGCCAGGTCGCGTTTCCTCCATTGTGTGACTCATGCTAGTCCATTTCCCTATTCATGGGTGTTTGATTAATTTCCTTTGCATGTGTAAAGCTGCCATGAACATTCCCACGTGGGTGAGGGCACATACGTGTGAATTGCCTCTGACAGGACTTGGGGTGAAATTGCTGGGTCACGAGCTACATGTGTGTCCAGCTTACTGGAAACACCAGGCTGAACTGTCGACACGCCCGCCGCGGGTGCGAGGCACCTTTCTAGTGGGCACGAAGTGACACCTCACCATGGTGTGGTTTGCGTTTCCCTAATGACAAGTGATATTAAGCATCTTTTGGTGTACCGATGTGTCATTTCAATATTTTCTTTTGTGAACCTTTGTCTATTTAAAAAATTGAGTTGCTTGCATGTTCCTCGCTAATTTATTGGAGTTCTAAAAACGCGTTCTGGATGCAGGTTCTTTGCCAGATGCACATGCTGTGAATATCATCTCCCAGACTTTGCCTTTTCGCTTCTCAGTGAGGTCTCCAAACAGAAAATTGTAACTTAGTTATTCAGTTTATCAATCTGTCTTTTATGGTGAGTACTGTTGTGTCCTGTTTTAAGTCCATTATCAGAAATATGATTTGCAAAAAAATTTTTCACGGTGTTTGTAGTTTCTATTTGCATTCTCTTAACGATGTCTTTGGAAGGTCAGGAGTTTGGAATACTGATGAGGTCCCACGTTTCGTGTTTTGTCACAGGTTGTGCTTTTGTTGTTTTTTCTAAGAAATCTGCTGAATTCAGCAGCACAGAGATTTCCTCCTATGTTTTTCCTAGAAGTTTCGGTTTTAGGTTTCCATCGAGGTCGGCTTGGTTTAGGTGGAACTCAGTTAATTGTGGTTACAGTGTGGGGTAGAGGCCGAGGCTCGTGCGTTGCATGTGGGTGTCTGACTGCCCTGAGCCAGCTGCTGGAGCCTGTGCTTCCTTGTCCCCTGTGTGGGCTCTGCTTCTGGACCCTCTTCCTCTGTCCTGATGCCACCCCCCTGCCTGTCACGACAGCTTTGTGAGGTGGCGCCAGCTGCCTGGCGTCCTCATTCTCCCCCTGGTCAGCACTTCTTCCAGTCACTAGCAGAGCTAGGAAGGGAGGCAGTGTCGCAAAGCAGCAGAACAGGAGTGGGTGGCAGATCTGACGGCCCCGGGAGACGGGGACAGACCCTGAGCCCGCCGTTATAGCCGAGCAGGGCTCTATCCCGGCACAGATGGTGTCATACCTGAGCTCCTCGGAAGAGGCAGATCGTCCCCATCCCACAGCGAGACACGTTTAGCAGCAGCTCCTGAGGTCTCACACGCCTAAGTGGCCGAGCCTGGACTGGGACCGTGAGCTGGTGCCCGCAAGCCTGGGCTTTTGGCCATGGGCTGTGCAGAGCTTTTGTTGTGTAGGAAATGAAAGGAGAAACAGTTGCCTGTGATCTGCGGCTCTCCCTCAGGTCAGTGTCTCCTGTTCCCGTGTCCTGGCTTTTCCTGGGCACTAGTTTTCGTGTGAGTGTGATCAGTGTGCATGTCATGTTTTCCCCACTTAGCATTTTATCCTGCTTAGTCTCCACATGGGTAGATCATCATCAAACTGTTTTCTGTTGTGCTTTCCAAAATTCACCTTGAAACTGAGTCCCCAGCACCACAGGACAGAGGGAGGGCCTTTAGGAGCTGATTGGGCTGTGAGGACTCCGCCTTGCAGCCCTTAGGATTAATTTAGGGCCTTAGGGCAGGGCTGGGTGGAATTAGCTGGGCCCCTTCTGTCCTTCTGTCCCCCTCCACTGTGTGAGGATAGCCTTCAGGGCACCCTCTCAGAAGCAGGGACTGAGCCCTCCACAGACGTCAAATGCTGGGACCCTGATCCCAGCCTTCCAGCCCCCAGAGCTGTGACTGTGATTTATAACTGACCAGTCCCTGGGATTTTGTTGCAGCAGCACGTATGGACTGAGACTTTGCCCTCACGAATCCCGTCACGTTCACCAAATGAGCTCACGACCATGTATCCTGCTCTGTCTGGTCATGGCGTTTCTGCAGTTGCCCTTAGTGCCGTCGTCATCCTGGTTTTCTTAGTGGAGAGTTTATTTAGGATGGATCTCAAAGTGGAATTACTGGGTCAAAGGTTTTAGCCAGTTTTACTACTGACTTGTTGTGAAGTTGCTTTTGGAGAACTGTGCCCTCGGCTGCCCCACCACACTCCACACCTGCAGTAACAGAACCAGCTCTATCTGTGGGGTCTGCGGGGAGAGGCTCTATTCACGGGGCCACGGGACTGTGCGCAGGTTCTGCCTGTCGCATGCACGCCTCCGTCAGACATGGTGAGAGCACGTGTCTGTCCGTCAGACATGGTGAGAGCGCGTGTCTGTCCGTCAGACGTGGTGAGAGCGCGTGTCTGTCCGTCAGACGTGGTGAGAGCGCGTGTCTGTCCGTCAGACGTGGTGAGAGCGCGTGTCTGTCCGTCAGACGTGGTGAGAGCGCGTGTCTGTCCGTCAGACGTGGTGAGAGCGCGTGTCTGTCCGTCAGACGTGGTGAGAGCGCGTGTCTGTCCGTCAGACGTGGTGAGAGCGCGTGTCTGTCCGTCAGACGTGGTGAGAGCGCGTGTCTGTCCGTCAGACGTGGTGAGAGCGCGTGTCTGTCCGTCAGACGTGGTGAGAGCGCGTGTCTGTCCGTCAGACGTGGTGAGAGCGCGTGTCTGTCCGTCAGACGTGGTGAGAGCGCGTGTCTGTCCGTCAGACATGGTGAGAGCGCGTGTCTGTCCGTCAGACGTGGTGAGAGCGCGTGTCTGTCCGTCAGACATGGTGAGAGCGTGTGTCTGTGGTTTGTGCAGGAAATGACGGTGGAAGAGAGGGAAGTCATCAAGAGCCTGGACAAGTGTGACTTCACGGAGATCCACAGATACTTTGTGGACAAGGCCGCAGCCCGGAAAGTCCTGACCAGGGAGGAGAAGCAGGTTGGGCTGCCTCGAGCGTTGTGTGACCTGAAGTGGCCCCTGGGAACGAGAGGCTGGCCTGGCCCAAAGGCTGAGAAAGGCCTGTGGCCTTAGAGAAGCCCCTTCTCACAAAGCTGCTCTTTTCTCGTCAGCCTTAGCGCTCCCGCGTGTGCTTAAGCGTCGTTCCGCTTCCCCAGAGCACATTTGAGAGTAAACCCAGTTTGAAATGGATAAGTAATTTATCATCGTTGATCAAGGGTGGGTTCCCAGATGAGCTGTGGGCTGAGGGCAGGGCTTGTGCAGGCCAGCCAGCTTCTTGCTGTTCTGTGCCGTGCGTCTCCCTACATCTAACAGGAACCTGCTGTGCTGTGATCTCCGTGTGGCCTTCTCAGGGATTCCCTTAGCCCTCCTCCTCCATGGCAGGCAGCCACGCTCCCTCCCCCTGGCTTTACTGCTCAGGCCTACAACGGCTGAAGCCTGTGCAGGGGCGGGGGAGTCCAGGCCATGGGGTGGTTAGGCCATGGCTCTCGGTGCCTCCTGCATGCCCACCTGCACTGTCCCCTGCCCCTGCGACCTCCATGGATTGTGAAGGGCTTTGAGGGTCCAGCTGAGTTAGCCAGAGCAGGGTGGCCCCAGGTTAGCAACAAGGGACTGAGGCCTGTTCTGTTCTCTTCACTGCTAATGTCCACTGACTGTTTTATTAACTCAGAAGCTGAAAGGAGAGGCAGAAAAACTTCAGCAAGAGTTCGGCTACTGTATTTTAGATGGTCACCGAGAAAAAATAGGCAATTTCAAGATTGAGCCGCCTGGCTTGTTCCGTGGCCGTGGCGACCATCCCAGGATGGGGATGTTGAAGAGAAGGATCACGCCAGAGGATGTGGTTATCAACTGCAGCAGGTGTGTGGCCGGGCGGGCAGCAGGCGGGCGCTGGACCCCCACCACCTGGGTGAGGCTGGCTTTTCTTCACCTCCTGGGAGAGGGAGGCACACCGAGAAACGTGTGGTTGGTGACCTCCACACCATGCCTGTGGAGCTCAGCCTGCGGGCGTGGCTGGGCAAGGGCAGCCCTCCCAGGGTGCTTCCCACGGGGTCAGGAGTCCTCGCCTTGCTGTGGCTGAGACTTTCTCCCGCCAAGGACACCTCCGTGTGGTTTTCATATCCCACACCATCTGGATGGCGCAGTAGCATTAGGTGTTTTGAACTTATTGGAGGGACATTCCAAGTGGTGGAGAGGGGACCGCTGGGCCACGTGTTGTACTGAGTGACTGCAGCATGGAGTAGGGACCCTGCCTGCAGGACCCCCAGTGGCCAGGCTGTGTGGAGCAGGGCACTTGTTGTCCCAGTTGGTGCTGAGAGGTCCGTGCAGAGCGGTGCCTTGCTTGGGTGGCCGCCCAGCCTCCTGGTGCACTGTGGCCTTCCTGTGTGTGCAGAGGGTAGATTGAGCGGCTGCTTTTGTCTGAGCTGCCAGGCAGGCCACCTCTGATGCCAGACTCGGTCAGGAGCCATGCCACCACCATAGCCACCACGTGGGACGGTTGACCAGAGCAGCTCATTTGCTCGCATTCCAGAGAACAAGGTCTCCAAGTTATGTTTGGGTCATTGTTCTGCTGCAGGGACTCGAAGATCCCCGAGCCGCCGGCGGGGCACCAGTGGAAGGAGGTGCGCTCCGATAACACTGTCACGTGGCTGGCAGCGTGGACCGAGAGCGTTCAGAACTCCATCAAGTACATCATGCTGAACCCTTGCTCAAAGCTGAAGGTGAGCACGGGGCTTGGCAGGGTGTTTCCTCCCCGGGAGGTCCCCCTGAGGACGCCGGCAGGGAGGTGTGTAAGCCAGGCGCCGGCAGAGGCTTCTGAGATGGGCTGGGAGTTGGCCAGCCTGCGCTGAGGTCATGCTGTGCCAGCAGCCACAAGCCCCAAAGCCAGGAGTGGGCAGGGCATGGGTGCTCACTGCCAGCGTCACCCAGCTGGATTTGCTGCCCCAGCCCCTGACCACGCCACCACCGAGTGGAGAAGCGCAAGGTTTGGGGGAGGGAGAGTTGACAGCCTCCTCTGTTATTTAACAGGAATGCGAATGTTTTCTTTCCTGTTATTTTCTTCGTTTAGGGGGAGAAAGCTTGGCAGAAGTTTGAAACAGCTCGACGCCTGCGGGGATTTGTGGACGAGATCCGCTCCCAGTACCGGGCCGACTGGAAGTCTCGGGAAATGAAGACGAGACAGCGGGCGGTGGCCCTGTATTTCATCGATAAGGTACGCGGCCTTCTCGCCTCCTGGCGGCTCTTCATCCTGGTTCTCCTGGCGAGGACACCCAGTTGGATGGCGCAGTGTGGCGACGTGGGCCTGTGTGGGGTGGAACCTCATTCTGATGGGGGTGTGTGTGCGTGTGCACACGTGTGTGGGTATGAACATGTGTGTAGGGTGTGCATGTGCATTGGTGTGTGCACCTGTGTGTGGGGCATACATGTGTGGTGTGGCGTGCATGTGTGTGTGGCGTGCCTGTGTGTGTGGCGTGCATGTGTGTGTGGCGTGCATGTGTGTGTGGCGTGCCTGTGTGTGTGGCGTGCATGTGTGTGTGGCGTGCATGTGTCTGTGGCGTGCCTATGTCTGTGGCGTGCATGTGTCTGTGGCGTGCCTGTGTCTGTGGCGTGCCTGTGTGTGTGGCGTGTCTGTGTGTGTGGCGTCCATGTGTGTGTGGCGTGCCTGTGTGTGTGGCGTGCCTGTGTGTGTGGTGTGCATGTGTCTGTGGCGTGCCTGTGTCTGTGGCGTGCCTGTGTCTGTGGCGTGCATGTGTGTGTGGCGTGCCTGTGTGTGTGGCGTGCCTGTGTGTGTGGCGTGCATGTGTCTGTGGCGTGCATGTGTCTGTGGCGTGCATGTGTGTGTGGCGTGCCTGTGTGTGTGGCGTGCCTGTGTGTGTGGCGTGCATGTGTCTGTGGCGTGCCTGTGTCTGTGGCGTGCATGTGTCTGTGGCGTGCATGTGTCTGTGGCGTGCCTGTGTCTGTGGCGTGCATGTGTGTGTGGCGTGCCTGTGTGTGTGGCGTGCCTGTGTGTGTGGCGTGCATGTGTCTGTGGCGTGCCTGTGTCTGTGGCGTGCATGTGTGTGTGGCGTGCCTGTGTGTGTGGCGTGCCTGTGTGTGTGGCGTGCATGTGTCCGTGGCGTGCATGTGTCCGTGGCGTGCCTGTGTGTGTGGCGTGCATGTGTGTGTGGCGTGTCTGTGTGTGTGGCGTGCATGTGTGTGTGGCGTGTCTGTGTGTGTGGCGTGCCTGTGTGTGTGGCGTGCATGTGTCTGTGGCGTGCATGTGTGTGTGGCGTGCCTGTGTGTGTGGCGTGCATGTGTCTGTGGCGTGCCTGTGTGTGTGGCGTGCATGTGTCTGTGGCGTGCATGTGTGTGTGGCGTGCATGTGTGTGTTGGATGCATGTGTGTGTGGCGTGCATGTGTGTGTGGCGTGCATGTGTGTGGCGTGCATGTGTGTGTTGGATGCATGTGTGTGTGGCGTGCCTGTGTGTGTGGCGTGCCTGTGTGTGTGGCGTGCATGTGTGTGTGGCGTGCATGTGTGTGTGGCGTGCCTGTGTGTGTGGCGTGCCTGTGTGTGTTGGATGCATGTGTGTGTGGCGTGCATGTGTGTGTGGCGTGCCTGTGTCTGTGGCGTGCCTGTGTCTGTGGCGTGCCTGTGTCTGTGGCGTGCATGTGTGTGTGGCGTGCATGTGTGTGTGGCGTGCATGTGTGTGTGGCGTGCATGTGTGTGTGGCGTGCATGTGTGTGTGGCGTGCATGTGTGTGTGGCGTGCATGTGTGTGTGGCGTGCATGTGTGTGTGGCGTGCATGTGTGTGTGGCGTGCATGTGTCTGTGGCGTGCCTGTGTGTGTGGCGTGCCTGTGTGTGTGGCGTGCCTGTGTGTGTGGCGTGCCTGTCTGTGGCGTGCCTGTGTGTGTGGCGTGCCTGTGTCTGTGGCGTGCATGTGTGTGGCGTGCATGTGTGTGTGGCGTGCCTGTGTGTGTGGCGTGCTTTGTGGGTGGCTTGCCTGTGTGTGTGGCGTGCCTGTCTGTGGCGTGCCTGTGTATGTGGCGTGCATGTGTCTCTGGCGTGCATGTGTGTGTGGCGTGTCTGTGTGTGTGGCGTGCATGGGTGTGGCGTGCTGTGGCGTGCTGTGTGTGTGGCGTGCCTGTGTCTGTGGCGTGCCTGTGTGTGTGGCGTGCCTGTGTGTGTGGGTGTGTCTGTGGCGTGCATGTGTGGGGTGTGTGTGTGGCGTGCCTGTGTGTGTGGCGTGCATGTGTATGTGGCGTGCATGTGTGTGTGGCGTGTGTGTGGGCGTGCCTGTGTGTGTGGCGTGCATGTGTCTGTGGCGTGCATGTGTGTGTGGCGTGCCTGTGTGTGTGGCGTGCATGTGTGTGGGCGTGCATGTGTGTGTGGCGTGTCTGTGTGTGTGGCGTGCATGTGTCTGTGGCGTGCCTGTGTGTGTGGCGTGCATGTGTCTGTGGCGTGCCTGTGTGTGTGGCGTGCCTGTGTCTGTGGCGTGCATGTGTCTGTGGCGTGCATGTGTGTGTGGCGTGCCTGTGTGTGGCGTGCATGTGTCTGTGGCGTGCATGTGTGTGTGGCGTGCCTGTGTGTGTGGCGTGCATGTGTGTGTTGGATGCATGTGTGTGTGGCGTGCATGTGTGTGTGGCGTGCATGTGTGTGTGGCGTGCATGTGTGTGTTGGATGCATGTGTGTGTGGCATGTCTGTGTGTGTGGCGTGCCTGTGTGTGTGGCGTGCATGTGTCTGTGGCGTGCATGTGTGTGTGGCGTGCCTGTGTGTGTGGCGTGCATGTGTCTGTGGCGTGCATGTGTGTGTGGCGTGCCTGTGTGTGTGGCGTGCATGTGTGTGTTGGATGCATGTGTGTGTGGCGTGCATGTGTGTGTGGCGTGCATGTGTGTGTGGCGTGCATGTGTGTGTTGGATGCATGTGTGTGTGGCGTGCCTGTGGTGTGGCGTGCTGTGTGTGTGGCGTGCATGTGTGTGTGGCGTGCATGTGTGTGTGGCGTGCCTGTGTGTGTGGCGTGCATGTGTCTGTGGCGTGCCTGTGTCTGTGGCGTGCACGTGTGTTTTGGATGCATGTGTGTGTGGCGTGCATGTGTCTGTGGCGTGCCTGTGTCTGTGGCGTGCTGTGTCTGTGGCGTGCCTGTGTCTGTGGCGTGCATGTGTGTGTGGCGTGCATGTGTCTGTGGCGTGCCTGTGTGTGTGGCGTGCATGTGTGTGTGGCGTGCATGTGTGTGTGGCGTGCATGTGTGTGTGGCGTGCATGTGTGTGTGGCGTGCCTGTGTCTGTGGCGTGCCTGTGTGTGTGGCGTGCCTGTGTGTGTGGCGTGCCTGTGTCTGTGGCGTGCATGTGTGTGGCGTGCATGTGTGTGTGGCGTGCCTGTGTGTGTGGCGTGCCTGTGTGTGTGGCTTGCCTGTGTGTGTGGCGTGCCTGTCTGTGGCGTGCCTGTGTGTGTGGCGTGCATGTGTCTCTGGCGTGCATGTGTGTGTGGCGTGTCTGTGTGTGTGGCGTGCATGTGTGTGTGGCGTGCCTGTGTCTGTGGCGTGCCTGTGTGTGTGGCGTGCATGTGTGTGTGGCGTGCCTGTGTCTGTGGCGTGCCTGTGTGTGTGGCGTGCATGTGTCTCTGGCGTGCATGTGTGTGTGGCGTGTCTGTGTCTGTGGCGTGCATGTGTCTGTGGCGTGCCTGTGTCTGTGGCGTGCATGTGTATGTGGCGTGCATGTGTGTGTGGCGTGCCTGTGTGTGTGGCGTGCATGTGTGTGTGGCGTGCATGTGTGTGTGGCGTGCCTGTGTCTGTGGCGTGCATGTGTGTGTGGCGTGCATGTGTGTGTGGCGTGCCTGTGTGTGTGGCGTGCCTGTGTCTGTGGCGTGCCTGTGTGTGTGGCGTGCCTGTGTGTGTGGCGTGCCTGTCTGTGGCGTGCCTGTGTGTGTGGCGTGCATGTGTGTGTGGCGTGCATGTGTGTGTGGCGTGCATGTGTGTGTGGCGTGTCTGTGTGTGTGGCGTGTCTGTGTGTGTGGCGTGCATGTGTGTGTGGCGTGCATGTGTCTCTGGCGTGCCTGTGTGTGTGGCGTGTCTGTGTGTGTGGCGTGCATGTGTGTGTGGCGTGCATGTGTGTGTGGCGTGCATGTGTGTGTGGCGTGCATGTGTGTGTGGCGTGCCTGTGTGTGTGGCGTGCCTGTGTGTGTGGCGTGCCTGTGTGTGTGGCGTGCATGTGTGTGTGGCGTGCCTGTGTGTGTGGCGTGCCTGTGTGTGTGGCGTGCATGTGTCTCTGGCGTGCATGTGTGTGTGGCGTGCATGTGTGTGTGGCGTGCATGTGTGTGTGGCGTGCCTGTGTGTGTGGCGTGCATGTGTCTCTGGCGTGCATGTGTCTCTGGCGTGCATGTGTGTGTGGCGTGCATGTGTGTGTGGCGTGCATGTGTGTGTGGCGTGCATGTGTGTGTTGGATGCATGTGTGTGTTGGATGCATGTGTCTGTGGCGTGCATGTGTGTGTTGGATGCATGTGTGTGTGGCGTGCATGTGTGTGTGGCGTGCCTGTCTGTGGCGTGCATGTGTGTGTGGCGTGCCTGTGTGTGTGGTGTGCATGTGCATGCACCACCCACTTTGACGGTTCCCCACCAACTAGCTGGCGCTGAGAGCAGGAAACGAGAAGGAGGACGGTGAGGCGGCTGACACCGTGGGCTGCTGTTCCCTCCGCGTGGAGCACGTCCAGCTGCACCCAGAGGCCGATGGCTGCCAACATGTGGTGGAATTTGACTTTCTGGGGAAGGACTGCATCCGCTATTACAACAGAGTGCCGGTGGAGAAGCCTGTGAGTGCCCTCGCGCCGGCTGCTCCTCCCTACGTGACACGTATTTGCTCTGGATGTCTTTAGGGGCGTGCCAGAGCTGCCGTGGGGTCTGTGGCCCGTTTGCCACGTCCTGTCTGCTGGGTGAGGCCTGCTGTGCTGGGGCTGATCAGGGTGAAGGGGAAGGAGAGGCTGTGCCCCATGGCAGACCCAAGGGGTCACAAGGGAGCTGGTCAGGGGCTGAGCAGGGCGCGTGTGTCACACCAGCTTCATCTCCTGCCCCCTGGCCGGAGCATCTCCCAGGAGTGCTGGAGGAGGGCACTGCAGACCCAGTGGTTTAACCACAGACGTTTATTGTCGCTCAGCCCTGGGGGCCAGAGTCCGAGTCAAGGTGCTGGCAGAGCCGCATGCCACCCACACTCGGGGAGGATCCTCCTGCCTTCCCAGCATCTGGTGGGGCCACGGATCCTGGATGTCCTTGGCCTGAGGCTGCCTCACCCCAGTCTCTGCCTCCGTTGTCACATGGCCATCTTCTCCCTGCGTCTCTGCCCCTGTGTGTTCTCACAAGGACTCTGTCGTATTGGAGTGAGCGTCCACCCCACTCTTTCTATGACTTCATCTTAACAGTCTCTAAAGACCCTATTTTTAAATAAGGTCACATTCTGGCCAAGCATGGTGGTGCACTCCTGTAATCCCTAGTGCTTTGGGAGGCTGAGGTGGGAGGATCACTTGAGCCCAGGAGTTTGAGACCACCTGGGCAACATAATGAGACCCGGTCTCTAAAATAATAATTTAAAGAAACAACCGGGCATGGTGGCTCACACCTGTAATCCCAGCACTTTGGGAGGCCAAGGCGGGCGGATCTCAAGGTCAGGAGATCGAGACCATCCTGGCTAACATGGTGAAACCCCGTCTCTACTAAAAATCCAAAAATTAGCCGGGTGTGGTGGTGGGCGCCTGTAGTCCCAGCTACTCAGGAGGCTGAGGCAGGAGAATGGTGTGAACCCGGGAGGCGGAGCTTGCAGTGAGACGAGATCACGCCACTGCCCTCCAGCCTGAGTGACAGAGTGAGACTCCATCTCAAAAATTAAAAATAAAAATTAGCTGCACATGATGGTGCATGCTTGTGGTCCCAATTACTCTGGAGGCTGAGGCGGGAGGATCGCTTGAGCTTGGGAGGTTGAGGCTGCAGTGAGCCTTGATCACTCCTCTGCACTCCTGCCTGGGCGACAAAATGAGACCTGTCTTTTTTTAATTTTTTTTTTCTTTTTTCGAGACGGTGTCTCGCACTGTTGCCCAGGCTGGAGTACAGTGGTGCGATCTCGGCTCACTGCAACCTCCACCTCCTGGGTTCAAGCGATTCTCCTGCCTCAGCCTCCAGAGTAGCTGGGATTACAGGTGCCTGCCACCACGCTCAGCTAATTTTTGTATTCTTAGTAGAGACAGGGTTTCACCATGTTGGCCAGGCTGGTGTTGAACTCTTGACCTCGTGATCCACCTGCCTCAGCCTCCCAGAGTGCTGGCATTACAGGCATGAGCCACCGCGGCTGGCCGAGATCGTGTCTTAAAAAAAAAAAAAAGAGAAAAGGTTACATTCTGAGGTTCCGGTGAGGATATGAATTTGGGGAACACTTTTCACCCCAGTACACCTGGGAGGGGCTGCCCTCTTTCCTCTGCTGCAGGGGCTAGTGGCTGCCCACCACCCCCACAGCCCCTTGCTCCACCAGCGTCAATGCCCAGAGGGATGAGTGTGGTTGGGAAGGGCTGGGTAAATCTCTGGTCTCCAGACTGGCTTGAAGGAAGATTGGAACCTGGGGAGCATCCTCACCATTGAGTGGCTGTCCTGAAGAGTCACAGTGTCCCCTGTCTGAGTGGGCGCCACACTGCAGTGACGTTGGACAGATCCACGCATGAACTCCCTGCACCTCAAACGCACAAATGTAACTCAGGCCGGGTGCAAGGCCCATGCCTGTAGTCCAGACACCTTAGGAGGGCTCAGTGGGTGGGTTGCTGGAGCCCAGGAGTTGGAGGCTGCAGTGAGCTATGATCATGCCACTGTACTCCAGCCCAGGTGACAGAGCCAGACCTAGTCTCTAAAAATTAAAAAATAAAAATAAAAAAATTAATGTGACCTAACTGTGAGATGGAGTGGAGCCGTTCAAAAACAGAAATGGAAGTTTGGGGACAGGTGTTGAGGGCAGCAGAGAAACAGGAGTCCCTGGCAGGGCCAGGCCTCAGGCAGTCTGGTTGGGAAGTCAATCCTAAGGAATGAATTAATCGGAGGTAGGAGACAGAAGCCAGCACACAAAAGGAAGAGGCAAGGAGGTGCTCACCACAGTGCCCCGGCCGTGGTGAAGCGTCGGCCGCGGTGCAGTCCTGGACGGGGAGTCGCACTCTGTCCAGACAGAGGACCAGCCAGCCATTTACAGTGCACTCGGTAACGGAATGCACGTGATGTAAAGAAAAAGGCGGGACATAAAGCCTCGTCACGATCAGTGGTGTGAAACCAAACGTGTAGAGGAAGATGAGGGAAGAAGCCAGAAGTCGGGAGCTGTGGGCCAGGGCTTCCTGCCGTGTCCCAGTGCCTGTGGGTTTGTAGAATGGGGTTCATCAGCTGTGATGCCAGGCTGGTGAGGGGGCCAGTTGGGGGGTGCGGGGCCTCCTGCCTGTGTCTGGTGAGGGAGGGCTGCCGTGCTGGTGCTGGAGAGAGCAGCGCAGAGGCCACAGCAACCTCTGCCCTGGAGCCGATGCCCAGCACTCAGGGAGGCCGCCTGCCACTTGTAGGAGGACCAGCAGGTGAAACCGAGGGGGAGGGCAGGCACGGGTGCAGGTGCAGGCTGGCGTTTCCTCGGAGCAGGGTTGGTCTCTCCAGAAGGGAATTAATGTCCTCTCCCCAAAGGGACTGGTGGAGGGAGGTTGGACACAGGCACCCTAAGGGCCCTGAGGTCCTGTGATGTCAGATGAGTGTCCCACATTACAAGGGTGTGGGCTCACCTGGTGGAAATCCGGCATTGATGGAAGAAGGAGCCGGGGACTCCACCGCGGTCACCCAGGGGGTTTGCAGGGCAGGAGTCACACCCACCTCCTGAGCACGCCACCTGTGCATGTGGTAGCGGTGACTGCCACACTGGAGGGCGGCGGCCGTGTCACGGGAGGATGCCGACGGGAGACAGCGATGCTGCTCGGGCCACCTTCCTCAGGGAAGCCTCCCGTGGGCTCCCAGGCTCTGCGTAGACGCCCTTCGGGTCCTCACTGGATTCGGGTTGTTTCTGTCCTCTGAAATTCCTTCTTTCTCCTTCAGGTGTACAAGAACTTACAGCTCTTTATGGAGAACAAGGACCCCCAGGACGACCTCTTCGACAGGCTGACTGTAAGCCAGCTTGTGTTTCCTCAGCAGTGGGCGGCGGCAGGACCCAGCGAGAGGGCGTGGGCGCTGAGTCTGGCTCCATCTCTCATAGAAAGGCCCAGGGTTTTGTCCTGACCCAATGGCTGAAATGTCCTTTCCTTCCTGCGGGAGGCTGGGACGGCCCCACAAAACCACGTCATTATAGAGACCATTTCCTCCCCAGACAACCAGCCTGAACAAGCACCTCCAGGAGCTGATGGACGGGCTGACGGCCAAGGTGTTCCGGACCTACAACGCCTCCATCACTCTGCAGGAGCAGCTGCGGGCCCTGACGCGTGGTGAGCAGGCCCCACGCCCACACTCAGCGCGGGGGAACATGGCCCCTGCCCCAGGCCAGGCTCCCCGCCTGGCCCTCGTTGAGCGAGCCTCGGGGTGGGGCTGCTTCTTTGGGAAACGGGCAGAGGTTGTGGGCTGGCTGCTTGGCGGCCTGGGTGGCCAGAGTCCTGGGGAGGAGGAGGGAGGTTCTGGCTCTCGGGACCCCAGGTATCCCAACCATGTTCTCCCTGCGGGCGGCCCCTGCTGCTGAGCCCTACTCAGGCCCCGTGGCCAGGCATTGTTCCTCGGCTGCATCCCAGCCACGTGCTCCCTGCGGGGCAGCCCCTGCTGCTGAGCACTACTCAGGCCCCCGTGGCCAGGCCTGGCGTTATTCCTCAGCTCCTCCTCAGGGTTCTTTCTTGAAGGCCCAGGAGGCCTCTGCACTTTCCAGTGGTTCTGTCCCTCCCGCCCTCAGCTGTCTGAGCACCCGACCTCTGGGCCTCTGTCCACAGCCCTGTCTCAGCTTCAGGGCCCTCTGCTCTTTGTCCCCTGCCATCAACCTGGGGATGCCATCTAAGCTCGGCGAGGGCCTCTCCTCCCTCTGCCCTCAGCGCTGCCCCTGCTCCGTGATGTCCGGGCTGCTGTGTGATGTCCGGGCAGATTGGACGCGCAGACTGTGTCCGGAGGGTGCCTCCCACCCCGGCGCCCACCGTGCTCCCCAAGCAGGGCTTCCTGGAGGAGGCACTGAGGCTGGGTGCTTAGGGGCGCTGACGCTCGGCATGTGTTTTGTGTGCACCTGTGGGCCTCAGAGGCTGGTGCTGTGCTGCCCTGGGGACACCCTTGGAGCTGGGGCAGCATTAGGGCTGTGGGATGTGGAAGAGCTAGCTGGCATCCAGGTGAGAGCCCCAGCAGAGGAGACGCCCCCTCCACCGAGGGAGGCAGAAGATTCTGGGTGAGGGCGTAGGGGCCGAGGCCGGGCCTGGGAGAGGAAATGAAGGTGCCGGGCCCACTGCGGACGCGCTTCCAGAGCTGGGTGGGCCATGCAGGAGGGGCGTGAAGGAGTGGCCGCTCCAGTAGGTGCCTTGGGGCCAGTGCTTACGTTCTCTGAACCTCGTTCTTGACTGGAAAATGGAGACAACATGGTACCTTGAGGGGATGTCGCCAGGGGAAGCTGGGTGCTGGGGACTTGTGACAGGCAGGGACCCACAGACTCGCCAGGGGAAGCCGGGTGCTGGGGACTTGTGACAGGCAGAGACCCACAGACTCGCCAGGGGAAGCGGGTGCTGGGGACTTGGCAGGGACAGCTGGGGGCTGGGGGACTTGTGACAGGCAGGGACCCACAGACTCGTCAGGGGAAGCCGGGTGCTGGGGACTTGTGACAGGCAGACTTGCCTGTCCAGGCGGCTGGGCCTCCTTGCCATGGGGCCTGGGAAGGCCCGGGTGGTGCTACCTGTGCTGTGGCTCCACCTGAGGCCTTGTTGTTGTGGTTAAAGACGCTGGGCCCTGCTCTCGGGGCCACCTCGGAGGGTCACTGACCCTGGGCCCTCGCTCTCCCCATCCCAGTGGGTGCCTGTGTGAGTGGAAGGGGCTGCGCTGTGTGGCGCATTGAGTAAGTCCGGCTCAGGGCAGACAGGGAGGGTGGCTGGCCCCGTGGGTGCTGCTTCTGACAGTCCGTGCCTCTCAGCCGAGGACAGCATAGCAGCTAAGATCTTATCCTACAACCGAGCCAACCGAGTCGTGGCCATTCTCTGCAACCATCAGCGAGTGACGCCCAGTACGTTCGAGAAGTCGATGCAGAATCTCCAGACGAAGGTAGCAGCTCCCAGGAGAGCCCCCAGCCCAGCCCTCGAGGGACCCCTCCTCCTCCCCGGAGCCTCGGCACAGGCCGGGGAGCCAGCTGCGGTGGGCATGTAGGGGGTGGGAGGGTGTGGGCGCAGGGGCTGGTGCGGGACGGGGAGGGGCAGCCCTGTCTGGACCCTTTCCCTGCAGATCCAGGCAAAGAAGGAGCAGGTGGCTGAGGCCAGGGCAGAGCTGAGGAGGGCGAGGGCTGAGCACAAAGCCCAAGGGGATGCCAAGTCCAGGAGGTGAGTACCCATGCCCTCAGATGCCTCCTTCCAGGGCTCTGTCCCAACCTGTAGGGTCCAGCCCCACAGGGTCGGTGGGAGATGACCCTTGTTGCCTCTCCTTGTGCAGAGACGAGAGATTGTAGAAATAAAGACACGAGACAAAGAGATAAAAGAAAGGACAGCTGGGCCCGGGGGACCACTACCACCAATGCGCGGAGACCGGTAGTGGCCCCGAATGTCAGGCTGCGCTGTTATTTATTGGATACAAAGCAAAAGGGGCAGGGTAAAGAGTGTGAGTCATCTCCAGTGATAGGTGAGATGACGTGGGTCACATGTCCACTGGACACGGGGCCCTTCCCTGTTTGGCAGCCGAGGCAGAGAGAGAGAGAACAGCTTACGCCGTTATTTCTGCATATCAGAGACTTTTAGTACTTTCACTAATTTTGCTACTGCTATCTAAACGGCAGAGCCAGGTGTACAGGATGGAACATGAAGGCGGACTAGAGCGTGACCACTGAAGCACAGCATCACAGGGAGACGGTTAGGCCTCCGGATAACTGAGGGAAAGCCTGACTGGTGTCAGACCCTCCACAAGAGGTGGAGGAGCAGAGTCTTCTCTAAACTCCCCGGGGGAAAAGGAGACTCCCTTTCCCGGTCTGCTAAGTAGCAGGTGTTTTTCCTTGACACTGATGCTACCGCTAGACCATGGTCCGCCTGGCAACGGGCATCTTCCCAGACGCTGGCGTCACCGCTAGACCAAGGAGCCCTCTGATGGCCCTGTCTGGGCATAACAGAAGGCTCGCACTCTTGTCTTCTGGTCACACCTCACTATGTCCCCTCAGCTCCTATCTCTGTATGGCCTGGTTTTTCCTAGGTTATGATTATAGAGCAGGGATTATTATAATATTGGAAAAAAAGAGTAATTGCCACAAACTAATGATTAATATTCATATATAATCATATCTATGATCTATCCATAGTATAACTATTCTTATATATTTTATTATACTGGAACAGCTCGTGCCCTCGGTCTCTTGCCTCGGCACCTAGGTAGCTTGCCGCCCACACCAACCCAGATGTGGCAGCTTCAGACGTGCCTTCCCACGGCCAGTTTTGTTTTCCTCTTCAATTGTCATTTTGTGATTTTTTTTTTTTTTTTTTTTTTTGAGACGGAGTCTCTGTTGCCAGGCTGGAGTGCAGTGGTGCGGTCTCAGCTTACTGCAATCTCCACCTCCCGGGTTCAAGTGATTCTCCTGCCTCAGCCTCCCGAGTAGCTGGGATTACAGGCGCCCGCCACCATGCCCGGCTAATTTTTTTGTATTTTAGTAGAGACCGGGTTTCACCGTGTTGCCCAGGCTGGTCTTGAACTCCTGAGCTCAGGCAATCTGCCCACCTCAGCCTCTCAAAGTACTGGGATTACAGGTGTGAGTCACCACTCCCAGCCCCCCCGCCCCCTTTTTTTTTGTGATGGAGTCTTGCTCTGTCACCCAGGCTAGAGTGCAGTGGCGTGATCTTGGCTCACTGCAACCTCTGCCTCCCGGGTTCAAGCGATTCTTCTGCCTCAGCCTCCTGAGTAGCTGGGACTACAGACACACGCCACTATACCTGGCTAATTTTTGTATTTTAGTAGAGATGGGGTTTCACCATGTCAGTCAGGCTGGTCTTGAACTCCTGACCTCAGGTGATCCACCCACCTCGGCCTCCCAAAGTGCTGGGATTACAGGTATGAGCCACCATGCCTGGCCATGTCTTTGTTCTTCCTTGTTGGTGTCCTGTGACACATTTAAGATTTGGATGAGTCAGCGTGTCTGAGAAGGCTTTGCCTAACCCAAGGCCATGAAGATAGATTTCTGTTTTCTCCTAAGCGGTTTATTGGTTTACTCTTACATTTAGGTCATTGGTTCTGAGTTAATTTTTGTGTGTGGTCTGAGGGAAGGGCCCAGGGTCATTCTTTTGCATGTGGACAGCCAGATGTCTCAGCATCCTAGCTCACCATAGTCTCAACTTGCTGGGCTCAAGCAATCCTCCCGCCTCAGCCTCCTGAGTAGCTGGGACCACAGGTGCGAACTGCCACGCCTGGCTAATTTTTACACTAAGAAAATTTTTGTATGTTGCCCAAGCTACTCTTGAACTCCTGGCTTTAAGCATTCCTGCCTGGGCCTCCCAGAGCTCTGAGATTACAGAGCCACCGTGCCTGGCCCTTAGGACTGTATCTATAAAGGCCATATTGTATGCGAACAGAGATAGTTTTACTTCTTCTTTTCCAATCATATGCCTTTTATTTCATATTTTTGCATTATGGACCTGGCAGGAATCTCCAGTACACTGGACATGAGTGGGCAGCCTTGCCTTATTCCTGATACTGGGGGCAAAACTCTCATGCTTTTATCATGGAATATGATGTTCACTGTAGGTTTTTCACAGAAGCTGTTTGTCAAGTTAACAAAATTTACTTCTATTCCTAGTTTGTTGAGGTTCTTTTTTTTTTTTTTTATCATGAAGAGCATTGGATTTTGTCAAATGATTTTTCTGCACCTGTTGAGATCTTGTTTTTGTCCCTTCCTTATATTGATAGGATGTATTATACTAATTGATTATCAGATATGAAACCATCCTTGCATTCCTGGGATAAATCCTACTTGAGCAATTGTGTAATCATTTTTGTCTGTTGCTGGATTCAGTTTGCTGATATTTTGTTGACATTTTTTCATCTGTATTCATGAGCATGTTAGTCTATAGTTTTCTTATGCTGTCATTGATTTTGGTATCAAGGTAATACTGGTAACGAGTTGAATAATATTTAATATAATATCTAATATTTCATGAAAGTTTATGAAAAATTGGTGCCTTTTTAAAGAGAGAGAGTCTTGCTGTGTTGCTCAGGCTGGTCTTGAACTCCTGGGCTCAAGCAATCCTCCCACCTCAGCCTCCTGAATAGCTGAGACTATAGGCTTGCACTGCTCTGCCTGGCTAGGGTCAGTTTGTTAAATGAATTCACCAGTGAAACCATCTAGGCCTGGGCTTTTCTTTGGGAGAAGTTTAAAGTTACTGATACAATCACTTGTTATAGTTCTATTCATATTTTCTATACTTTGTGAGTCGGTTCTGGTAGTTTGTATCTTTCTGGGAATTTGTTTAGGGTGTCTAACTGGCTGGTGCCCAGTTACTCATAGTATTCCCATAGTATCTTTTTTCTTTCTTTAGTGATGTTCCCTCTTTAATTCATTCCTCATTATTGTGGCTGTGGTTCTTTTTTTTGAGACAGTGTCTTGCTCTGTTGCCCAGGCTGGAGTGCAGTGGCATGATCTCGGCTCACCACAACCTCTGCCTCCCGCGTTCAAACGATTTTCCTGCCTCAGCCTCCTGAGTAGCTGGGATTACAGGTGCACGCCACCATGCCTGGCTAATTTTTGTATTTTTAGTAGAGACGGAGTTTCACCATGTTAGCCAGGATGGTCTCAATGTCCTGACCTCGTGATCCACCCGCCTCGGCCTCCCAAAGTGCTGGGATTACAGGCGTGAGCCACTGCTCCTGGCATGGCTGTGGTTCTTAAAGGGTAAGAGCTTTCTCTTCAGGACGAGCATCCCGAGATGCAGGGGTCTGTTTTTAATAGTGGTGTGTGCGAAGGAAATGTCAGTTGGACCAAAGGGTATTCAGTGAAAAATAAGGCTGTGACCCACCCCTGACCTCCTGTCCCCAGAGGCAGCTGCTGTGAAATTTCTTTAGCATTTCCTGGCCAGGCAAGGTTGCTCACGCCTGTAATCCCAACACTTTGGGCAGCCGAGGCAGGCAGATCACTTGAGGTTGGGAGTTCGAGACCATCATGGCCAACATGGTGAAACCCTGTCTCTGCTAAAAATACAAAAAAAAAAAAAAAAAAAAAAAAAATCATGTGCGTGGTGGCACATGCCTGTAGTCCCAGCTACTCAGGAGGTAGGAGAGTCACTTGAACCCGGGAGGCAGAGGTTCCAGTGAGCTGAGATCGTGCAACTGCACTCCAGCCTGGGTGATAAAGCAAGACTCCGTCTCAAAAAAAAGAAAAAAAATTTCTTAAGCATTTCCAGAAGGACTGTGTGTGCGTGCTGGCTCTCCCTCTGTTTTCCCTCCTTTTTTTCACATAAACAGCAGCCCCTCATGTGCCCCTCTGCCCCTGGGGATGTGGCTCATGCTGGGAAGGCACTTCCCAGGGCCTATGCTTCTGGCCTGGCGGGCTGCCCCATTCTTGGCCGTATTTCTGCAGGCGCAAGTGTCTTTCCACGCACATTCGAGTGTTTGTGGCACAAATTCCTAGAAGAGTTGGGGTCAAAGGTTGCGTGCGCGGGTGACGTTGTGGCGTTGGAGGGTGCGAGTAATGTGGAAAGGGCATCTCTGTGCTGAAATTTGCTTTCCCTAAGGAGGCAGGAAGGAGGGCTTAGCAGCTTCCCGGAGGTTAAAGGACATTTGTGTTTGCTGTCTTGGGCCTGGTCTCGCTGCCCTCCTCCTGCTTGGGCCGGCCTCAGTCTGTTGTGTCGAGCATCTCACCCTCCTGCGAGTCAGGTCCTGACGGGCTCCTCACCCTCCGCCCAGGGCCCTCCTCTGTATCTGACTTGGCAGCTGGGGTGGGGCTGGTCTTTTGCTGTGGTGGATGACTGATGACAATGGCAGGGATGGGGCTGCACCGGGAGGGAAGGTGGCAGGGCCGGAGAAGTGCAGGTCTCCTCAGGTGGCACTAGTCCAGCACGGGGCCTCGTGGCCTCCTCTTCTCTTGCCAGTGTCCTGGAGAAGAAGAGGCGGCTCCTGGAGAAGCTGCAGGAGCAGCTGGCGGGGCTGAGTGTGCAGGCCACAGACAAGGAGGAGAACAAGCAGGTGGCCCTGGGCACGTCCAAGCTCAACTACCTGGACCCCAGGATCAGCATTGCCTGGTGCGTTTGCCTGGGGTCTCAGTTCCCATCTGTGGCCTTTGGGGGGCCTGGGTTTTCCAGGAGGCCTCTGTTCAGTCCCAGCATTGCCCGTGTCCCCTGTGGTCAGCACAGGCCCTCCCTGTGACAGGGACCCCTGATGCTGAGTCCCATGTCATCAGCTCTCCCTGCCCTGAACGTTGGGATGTGCAGGGTGAAGTGGGGGTGCTGACAGTGGCCTGGACTCGAGTCATCGGGAGGGCCTGTGGAGCTCAGCCTGCCCACTGGGAGTGGGAGGTGGCTGAGCGCCCTGCCCGGTGGACATCTGGGCCACAGCAGGTTGTCTTTGACACCTCGCTGATGCTCCAGGGTGGCAGCATGCATAGGGTGGGGCTGGCCTAGAGGAGCAGTCCCCAGCTACACCACGAGGCTCTGGTGTCTCTGCTGCATGGACGCTTGCCTTTGCCGAGCGCCCTGACCTGGCCTTCAAGGTGGGTGAGTTGCCTGCTTGCCTGGGCTGACGCTGCCTCCCGCAGGTGCAAGCGGTTCAGGGTGCCGGTGGAGAAGATCTACAGCAAAACACAGCGGGAGAGGTTCGCCTGGGCTCTCACCATGGCAGGAGAAGACTTTGAATTCTAACGACGAGCTGTGTCTGTGTCGAAACTTCTTTGTGTGTGTGTTTTTTTCACTATTAAAGCAGTATTGGGGAATTTTGTACAATAAAACGTTGTGTGCAAGTGTTCATACGTCACTATAGAAAAAGTCCCCAGGCCGGCTGGGCGCGGTGGCTCACGCCTGTAATCCCAGCACTTTGGGAGGCTGAGGCGGGCGGATCACGAGGTCAGGAGATCAAGACCATCCTGGCTAACATGGTGAAACCCCATCTCTACTAAAAATACAAAAAACTTAGCCAGGTGTGGTGGTGGGTACCTGTAGTCCCAGCTACTGGGGAGGCTGAGGCAGGAGAATGGCGTGAACCCAGGAGGTGGAGCTTGCAATGAGCCGATATCGCGCCACTGCACTCCAGCCTGGGCAACAGAGCGAGACTGTCTCAAAAAAAAAAAAAAAAAAAAAAAGGAAGTCCCTAGGCCAGGCACAGTGGCTCATACCTGTGATCTTGGCATTTTAGAGGCCCGAGGCTGGAGGATCGCTTGAGCAGACGTTGAGGCTGCAGTGAGCTGTGATTGTGCCCCTGCACTCCAGCCTGGGCGACAGAGCAAGACCCCATCTCAAAGAAAAGTCCCTGACGCCTGCCGTGTCCTTTGAAGCCGCCACCCCGAGCACGGAGTCTGCTGGGCTGTCACATCCAATCAGCGTCCCAGCCTGGACCCCCGGTTCCTGCTCTACAGGGGAGGAGAAACACCTTGGTGTGCTCTGAGGCTGAGGAGCTTGGGTGAGGATTGCACACGTGTGCAAGTGCCACCCTCTCAGCAGGGGCCTGGGCTCTTCACCAAGTTCTTTAGCGCCTGGAATTCAGCAAGGGCACACTTGCTGCCTGGTCACTAAGGCCAGCGGCCCCCGTTCAGTTCTCATCACATCCACACACTCCGAACGTAGCTCTTAGCTCTTACGATGGCCTTCTGCCTCAGTTTCCCAACCCTGTATCCTCCCAGAGCTGCCTGTCGGCTGCCCTCTCCCCTGCCACGCGGGACCCTCAGCCGCCCTCTCCTCTGCCGCGCGGGACCCTCTGCCGCCCTCTCCCCTGCCACGCGGGACCCTCAGCCGCCCTCTCCCCTGCCACGCGGGACCCTCAGCCGCCCTCTCCCCTGCCGCGCGGGACCCTCTGCCATCCTCTCCTCTGCCACGCGGGACCCTCAGCCGCCTCTCCCCTGCCACGCGGGACCCCAGCCGCCCTCTCCTCTGCCACCCGGGACCCTCTGCCGCCCTCTGCCCTCTCCTCTGCCACGCGGGACCCTCTGCCATCCTCTCCTCTGCCACACGGGACCCTCTGCCATCCTCTCCTCTGCCACCCAGGACCCTCTGCCGCCCTCTCCTCTGCCACCCAGGACCCTCTGCCGCCCTCTCCTCTGCCACCCAGGACCCTCTGCCATCTGCTCCGTGCTTTGCTTTCGGGGCTGCCTCTGCAGCTGTCTCCCTCATGCTGGGGCTCCCGCCAACCCCATGAGGCAGCCACCTGTGTAAGGCTCCTGGTCAGCCGAGAGGGCCCCAGTGCCCTGGAGGCTGCACCCCCACCCTCCTGCTGTGGGGCCCTTGGTGCTTCAGGCCCGAGTCTCTCGCACTGCGGCTCACTGGCTGGGAGGCGGCTGCCCCAGGGGCTCAGGCAGCAGGTCCAGCTCCTCCCGGGGCCTGTGACAAAACAGTTCCAGGGACCCTGAGGCTCTCATGTCCCCACCTGCTCCCAGAGAGGCGCTTCTGTGCCCAGACATGGAACAGCTCCACAGAAAATGAGGGCACTGGCCGAGCAGGCCCAGACTCCAGAAAGGAAACCACTGAGGGTGCAGGCCCGACCCACGTCACCTTGGAGTCTGTCCTCACGGAGACGGTGGAGATGGGCCCTTCCCTCACCCTACAGATGAGGACACACAAGGAGCTGACTTCATGCCGGGACATTAAGCCCAGGAATTCCCAGCCCAGAGCTGGCTCTCCAGGTTGTGGGGTCTGGTCCCAGTCCAGAAACATCTCCCAAGCCACAGCTCAGGACAGAGCAGGGGAGGGGGCGAGGGGGCGAGTGGGAGCTCCAGAGAGAGGCCGCTGAGGCTGTTCCCCGTTATCAGAACTTGCAGGCCAGTGGCCTCTAAAGGCATTCATTAGAGGGCTGTGGACCTCACTTGCCCAAAACCCCGGGCCTGCTCAGCGCATCCTTCTAAGATGTGAGGCTGTGACCACCTGCTGCCTCAGCGTCCCCTTCTCACCCCAAACAACTTGCCTTTAACCCACCTCTCTCCAGACTGACACAATCTCTGCAGACTGTCAGAGCCTCGTTTGGATAGTCACAGACTACCTGGATAAAAGATAAAACATTGCCGGGTGTGGTGGCTCATGCCTGTAATTCCAGCACTTTGGGAGGCCGAGGCGAGCAGATCACCTGAGGTCAGGAGTTCAAGACCAGCCTGGCCAACATGGTGAATCCCTGTCTCAACTCAAAATACAAAAATTAGCCAGGCACGGTGGTGGGCACCTGTAGTCCCAGCTGCTCAGGAGGCTGAGGCAAGAGAATCACTTGAACCCCGGAGGCAGAGGTTGCAGTGAGCTGAGATTATAGCATTATCCTCCAGCCTGGGCAACAAGTGAAACTCCATCTCAAGAAAACAAAAAAAGATAAAACGTGCAGAGTAGAAACCCCAGGTGCACAGATACCAACCTCAGGCAGAGAAAAGCTGGGTGGTGCCATCAACGGGCAACAGTAGTGGAAAGGCCAGCTGCGTGTGCTGGTGCGAGACGCGTTTCCATGATGGAGGATGCCGCGCACTCTGCCTCTCCTGTTACCCTGTGGCCTGGCGAGCCCGCTTTTTTTTGTTTTGTTTTGTTTGAGACAGAGTCTCGCTCTGTCGCCCAGGCTGGAGTGCAGTGGTGCGATCTCGGCTCACTGCAAGCTCCGCCTCCCAGGTTCACGCCATTCTCCTGCCTCAGCCTCTCCGAGTAGCTGGGACTACAGGCGCCCGCCACCACGCCCGGCTAATTTTTTTGTATTTTTAGTAGAGACGGGGTTTCACCGTGGTCTCGATCTCCTGACCTCATGATCCGCCCACCTCGGCCTCCCAAAGTGCTGGGATTACAAGCGTGAGCGACCGCGCCTGGCCTAGCGAGCCCGCTCTTAAGTGCACCAGGAGCAGCGAGGGACTTAGAGCAACTTCATTCACTGCTGCCCAGACAGAAAAGGGCGCACAGGCCCTGCAGCCGGAACTGGGTAACAGGCCAGGTGGAGACTCACACTGGATCCCACTCAGCCATAATCACAAGAACAGAGCGACTGCTGCTCGGGTCTCGCAGGCAACTGACAGCAACCGGGAGCCCCGATGCCTTCCCGACACCCCTTGTTCCATCCACGAACAGGCACGCCCGCCGTTGTTTACAGAGAGTTTTCACATGTCTTCGAGTAATGCTCCATCTCCCCGACACCCCCTGCTCCATCCACGAACGGGCACCCGCCATTGTTTGAGTTTTTACATGTCTGTGAGTGATGTTCCATCTCACCAGCCTGGGCAACATAGGGAGACCCTGTCTCTACCAAAAGCAAACAAAAACCCCCAAAATTAGCTGGGCATGGTGGTGCGCGCCTGTAGTCCCAAACTACCTGGGGGGGCTGAGGCTGCGGTGAGCTGTGACTGTACCACGGCCCTCCAGCATGGGTGACCCTGGCTTAGAAAATTTGTAATAATAACATCCCATCTCTAAGTTTACATGTAGAAATTTTTTTTTTTTTTTTTTTTTTGAGACGGAGTCTCGCTCTGTCACCCAGGCTGGAGTGCAGTGGCGCAATCTCGGCTCACTGCAAGCTCTGCCTCCCGGGTTCACGCCATTCTCCTGCCTCAGCCTCTCCGAGTAGCTGGGACTAGAGGCGCCCGCCACCACGCCCGGCTAGTTTTTTTGTATTTTTAGTAGAAATGGGGTTTCACCGTGGTCTCGATCTCCTGACCCCGTGATCCGCCCGCCTCGGCCTCCCAAAGTGCTGGGATTACAAGCGTGAGCCACCGCGCCCGGCCACATGTAGAAATCTTACACATCTCTCCTAAATATCATCTAAGTCAGTCCCAGGTATGTTACGTCCTCTGAGTCTATTCTAAATGGTTTCTTTTGGATTTTTTTTCCTTTTCTGTCAGATGCTTTAGGTACTGATTTTCTCCTTTCTGCCTGGCTGGGACGTCCATCTGCATCAGACAGGCTTCCTTCTGCACCTGTGACCTCAGAAGGGCTCTCCTTGGGGATGCGGGACCGGAGCAGCCCTGAGCGACCGAGCACAGCCAAGGAACAGGCTCCAGGGAGGCCAGGACCTGGGTCCTCGCGCCTGCGGCCACAGGAGCACCGTGTCCCTGCGGTTCTGAGCCACCAGGTGTTTGGGTGGGTTGTTACTTAGCAAGTGCTAATAGAGAAACTGGGTCCCAAAGTGGGGGCTGCTATAGACTGGATATTTGTCCCCCGCCTCCAGTTCACATGTTAAAGTCCTCACCCCCAGCGAGACGGTGTTGGAGGTGGGGCCTTTGGGAGGGGAGCAGGTTTAGAGAAGCACCCTCATGGGAAGAGACACTAGAGCCTCCTCTCCAGGAGCACGCACGGGGACGTCCACGTGAGCAAGAGGCTGCTGTCTGTAAGCTGGGGGTCCCTCACCAGGAACTGGGTCTGTGGCACCTGGAGGCTGGACTCCCAGCCTGCAGAGCTGGGAGAAAGAAATGTCTGCTGTGAAGCCAGTTGGTCTGTGGAATTTTGATACAGCAGCCTCATCTAAGACAGGTGCTGGCAGAACCAACACCTAAGACGTGGTGCACTGAGTGTGAGTGCAGTCTGGGGCTGGAGGCCAGAAACACGGGGAGGGGACTGTTAGCAGAGGAAACCATGATTAGGTAGTAGTGAAAAAATTGGGTGAAAAAAAATTGCCTTTGGACGCGCGCTGTGGCCCGTGTCTCTAATGCCAGCACTTTGAAAGGCCAAGGTGGGTGGATCACCTGAGGTCAGGAGTTCGAGACCAGCCTGGCCAACATGGCAAAACGCTGTCTCTACTAAAAATACAAAAATTAGCCGGGCATGGTGGTGCGTGCCTGTAATCCCAGCTGCTCAAGAGGCTAAGGCAGGAGAATCACTTGAACCCAGGAGGCGGAGGCTGCAGTGAGCTGAGATCGCGCCACTGCACTCCAGCCTGGGAAACAGAACCAGACTCTGTCTCAAAAAAAAAAAAAAAAAAAAAAATTGCCTTCAGTAACTTGGAAATTAGAAAATGGATCTGGCTAAGCAGAGTTCCAGACAGAGTGGCAAAAAGTTCAGCAGAACGCTCCTCGTGGCACTGGTGAGGCCTGTGAGGGTGAAATGTGTGAAAGGAGGGATCATCTAGTCTGCAGGTGGAATCTGGAGGACATAGAACTGGGGCCTGAACTGGCTTGGGAAACAAAACCATCTCACGTCTTGTCTCTGCAGTCAGCAAAGCATTTTCTTTTAAAAGTTGTTTTAAATTTACTTTTTATTTTTTAGAGACAAGATCTCCCTATATTGCTCAAGGGATCCTCCTGCCTCAACATCCTGATCAGCTGGGACTATAGGGTGTATCACCACTGCCCGCAAAAAATTCAAGTAATAAGTGGCCTCAGGATAAAGATAAAATCAAGGTTGTGGCCATATCCATTGTTAAGGCCCCAGAAAGGTTTACTATCTTGGAGCTGGGTGTGGTGGCTCACACCTGTAATCCCCGCCCTTTGGGTGGCCGAGGTGGGAGGCCAGGAGTTCAAGGCTGCTGTGAAGTGATTGCACCACTGCACTCTAGCCTGAGTAACAGAGCAAGACCCTGTCTCAAAAAAAAAAAAAAAAAAAAAAAAATTAAAAAGTTAGAAGATAGTATATAGTACATATCCTCTCAGCTAGACAGAAGCGTTTCTAAGACCCTAAAGGATGTTTTCCCACAACATGCTAACACATCATACGAAACAGAGAAAACACTGACAAATGTTTATTTTTTGTCTAGTGGATAATATAATCTAAGAAACGCACAAGATTTTGTTTGTTTTTTTGAGATGGAGTCTCGCTCTTTTGCCAGGCTAGAGGGCAGTGGCGTGATCTTGGCTCACTGCAACCTCTGCCTCCCGGGTTCAAGTGATTCTCCTGCCTCAGCCTCCTGAGTAGCGGGGACTACAGGTACGCACCACCACACCCAGCTAAATTTTGTAATTTTAGTAGGGACGGGGTTTCACCATGTTGGCCAGGATGGTCTCGATCTCTTGACCTCGTGATCCGCCCACCTCGGCCTCACAAAGTGCTGGGATACAGGCGTGAGCCACCGCGCCCGGCCCGAAACCCACAAGATTTTTAAGGGCGTTGTATCAGTTTCAATGAACAGAGATGGAGAGTTGAAAATGCAGCCGTTGGGTTCCCTCCTTCTGCAGGCAGTAAGCAGCTAAGAAAGCTGCTTAGCCTCAAATACAGGCTATCGGACATCTAAAAACAGAGGAGACAGACCAAGGGCAGAGCCAAAATCTGAGGGAAAAAAAAGGATAATAATGTCACTTCCAGGGAAAATGGGGCCCTAAAAAGACACAGACTCTGCCCCCTTAATGAGGTCCCTTGGCAACATGCTGTTGACTGAGTCACAAAAGTACTACAGACTGGGGGCTGCAGTGAGTGAGCCCCCACCTCTCTCTTTTTCAAACGAGAGAGTTATTGTGCTTATCCTGGCCCTGTCTTAAAATCCCGTGCTGGGGCAGAGGCAGGTATTTTTTCTTTAGCTTATAGCCTCAAAAGGCATCTCACACACATCCGGACCAGAGGAGAATCATGAGCTGACGGCCTCTGAGCTGAGACAGCAGCAGGAAGAGACCTCTGGGTGGCTTGAGTCGGGGGTGGCGAGCATATTTCACTTGTGGAAGGAAAGTAAGTCACTGTGGCTCCAGAGTGGACTGTGGGAAATATCGGACGGTCCCAGGACACGCGGCTCTCTCTGCCCAGCCCTGGGGCTCCGTTGTCACGTGGCGATGCCCCTCACCACTTGTTTTCTATGAAACCCCCTGTTTACAAGATTCCACTTCTTCCTCTTTTTTTTTTAGACAGAGTCTTGCTCTGTCACCAGGCTGGAGTGCAGTGGTGCGATCTTGGCTCACTGCAACCTCCGCCTCCCGGGTTCCAGCGATTCTCCTGCCTCAGCCTCCTGAGTAGCGAGGACTACAGACACGCGCTATCATGCCCAGCTAATTTTTGTATTTTTTAGTAGAGACGGGGTTTCACCATATTGGACAGGCTGGTCTCGAACTCCTGACCTCGTGATCCGCCCGCCTCAGCCTCCCAAAGTGCTGGGATTACAGCACAGTGGCCAGCCCGACTTCTTCCTCTTTCTTGGTTTGCTCCCTTGATTTGGAGCTCCTCCTTTAGTAGGCTCCTGAAAACATGTATTATGAAAATGAATTTTTAAAAGTAAGAGTTTGCATATCTGAAAATGTTGTCATACTGTCACACTTCACTGACCACTTGGGTAGGTATAAAATTCTAGGTTGCAAATTATTTTCACTTGTAATTTTCGAAGCATTGTTCTGTCATTTTCTAACTTACAATCTGCCCTTGGGAAGGGATTTATTCCTCAGCCTGTGTGTGTGATCTGCGCTCTCAGATCGTCTCTACGTCCTGGACGTCTGATGTTTCACGTCATGCCTGGATGTAGGTCGTTCCTTCCATCTTTGTGTGAGATATCGGTAGGTGCTTTTACTCTGGAGATTCACGTTTCTCGGTTCTGGGGGAAAATTATTTCTCTAATAACTTCATTCCCACCATTTTCTGTTTTTGTTTTTCCCCCCTTGGAATTCCTGTTAGTCTTAATCTTTCTTATCCTGTCACCCACCTTCTTGTCTTTTCGTTCTTTCAAACAGATTTTCTCCACTTCCCACCTTCTTGTGAATTTAATTTTGCCCATTACATTTCCATTTCTAAGACATTTTTATTATTTTTAAATTTTTTTTTGAGGTGGAGTCTCACTGAGCCTGAGTGACGCCCAGGCTGGAGTCAGTGGCGCGATCTCGGCTCACTGCAACCTCTGCCTCCCAGGTTCAAGCGATTCTCGTGCTTCAACCTCCCAAGTAGCTGGGATTTCAGGCGCAGACCACCACACTTGGCTAATTTTTGTATTATTAATAGAGATGGAGTTTTGTCATGTTGGCCAGGCTGGTCTCCAACTCCTGACTTCAAGTGATCCGCCCGTCTCTGCCTCCCAAAGTGTTGGGATTACAGGGGTGAGCCACTGCGCCCGGCCCATCGTTATTTTTGAGTTTCCTTTTTGAAACAATGTTCTGGGCTTCACAGGGCACATGACTGCCTCTCACCTCCAAGGCACCTGAGCTTGCCTTTCCTCCCCTTGGTTGACTCACGCCTCCCCCTGTCTTTCTTCAAGTGTGTGACTCTGGGTCACGGATTTTCCTCCTAACCTTTGTGTGTGTGTGTGTGTGTGTGTATAACAGAGTCTCACTCTGTCACCCAGGCTGGAGAGCAGTGGTGCAATCTTGGCTCACTGCAAGCTCCGCCTCCCGGGTTCAAGCCATTCTCCTGTCTCAGCCTCCCGAGTAGCTGGGATTACAGGTGTGCACCACCACAACCGGCTAATTTTTGTATTTTTAGTAGAGACGGGGTTTCACCATGTTGGCCAGGCTGGTCTCGAACCCCTGACCTCAGGTGATCTGCTCGCCTCGGCCTCCCAAAGTGCTGGGATTACAGGCATGAGCCACTGCACCCAGTCCTAACCTTTACCTGTTAAGCAGTAGTTCCACACAGCTTACTGTGGTGAGGGACATATTTAGTTTTGTTTCCACCATCTTAATTTGCCCAGTTTGTTTCTGTTTTTCTTTTTTGAGAGAGGGTCTCACTCTGTTGCCCAGGCTGGAGTGTAGTGGCACAACTACAGCTCACTGCAGTCTTGAGCTCCCAGGCTCAGGTGACCCTCCCACCTCAGCCTCCTGGGTGGCTGGAACTCCAGGCAGGCTCTGCCGCGCCCGGCTGGCTTTTTGTATTTTTTGTAGAGACAGGTTCTCCCTATGTTGCCCAGGCTGGTTTCAAACTCCTGGGCTTAAGCGATCCACCCACCTTGGCCTCCAAAGTGCTGGGATTACAGGTGTGAGCCATGGTGCTCAGGCCCAGCCTGATTTTTTAATTGACAGAAGTTTGTGTTCTTTTCATTTATTTATTTTATGGGATCTCACTGTGTTGTCCAGTCGGGAGTACAGCAGCACAATCATAGCTCACTGCTGCCTCAAACTCCTGGTCTGAGGATCCATGCTGAGATCCTCCTGCCTCAGTCTCCCAAGCAGCTGGGACTGCATTTTAAATCACAGCATTTTACTCTTTTTATTGGATTAGAGATGTATAGACTGGTTGCACTCTTTTAGTAATTAACATTAAATTACACTATGCACATTTAACACTATCTTACACCCGCTTCCCCACAACCGGAGGGTCTTAGAATATTTCTGTCCCTTCTAATTTACATGCTGTTGTTGTCTAGTATTTTAGTTGACACTATTCTTTTACACATACATATATATTCATATTTGTAATTTTATTTGCTTGCCATTCCACCTTATATCTAAGACCATCACTCAGATCATTTTCCTTTTTTTTTTTTTTTTAAAAGATGGAGTTTTGCTCTTTTTGCCCAGGCTGGAGTGCAATGGCGTGATCTCGGTTCACTGCATCTTCTGCCTCCCAGGTTCAAGGGATTCTCCTGCCTCAGCTGCCCGAGTAGCTGGGATTACAGGTGTGGGCCACCATGCCCAGCTAATTTTGTATTTTTAGTAGAAACAGGGTTTTGCCATATTGGCCAGGATGGTCTCAAACTCCTGACCTCAGGTGATCCACTGCCTCAGCCTCCCAAAGTGCTGGAATTACAGGCATGAGTCACTGTGTACAGCCCTATGTTGCCTAGGCTGGTCTTGAACTCCTAGGCTCAAGTGATCCTCCCTCTTAGGCCTCTCAAAGTGTTGGGATTATAGGCATGAACCACTGCACCTGGCCTATTTTTCATTTCCAAAAGTTCTTTAAGAAGTCCTGCCTATTCATGCGTGACAGTATGTATCCTACAGCTTTCTCTTCACTGTGACTGCACGACTTCTTTGAACACCTCACACGTAACTATCCTCTCACCTGCGTGATGGCAGTTCCAGGATCTGCATTTCTTTGTGGCTGACAGCGGCTGCCTGCTGTTTCTGGTGGCCCTCAGTCAGCTGACGCTCCTTGTGTGCTTGAGGATCTTTGCAAGCTGAGTGCCTGACTGACGAGCAGGGATGAGGCTAAGCCCGGTAAGCTTCCTTCAGGGAGCAGGTGCTTTGACCGCTACTGGTACCTGGAAGGTCACCTTCAGCTGACCTGAGGATCTTGGCTCAGCATGGGAGACACAGGCTCATCTTCCCACCTCACCACTGGCCCAAGAGTCAGGAGCTCAATTAACGGTGGGGCCACCAAATCCATTCTGAGAGCGCCCCTGCCCTGCAGGCTGCACAGCCCCAGGCTCATGCATTTTAATGAAATCGGTGCCAAGAGCCCTCAAAGCGACGGTCGTGGAAGCGGCAGCCAGCCCAGGACCCAGAATGGTTCCCAATCAGCCCTTACTCGGGCATAGAACTGCAGGAGGTGATCACAAGCCACACCCAGACCAGGATGGGTGAATCCCGCAACCGTGCCCCAGGGCTCACGGCTAGTGGGCGGCTCACATTTCCCTCTGTCATCCCAAGAAAAAGCCCACCTCGCTTAATTCATGAGGATAGAGCTTTACTATACGCCCCCAAAAACACTCTCCAAAGAGACACTTCTTTTCTATCTAGGAAATAACATTTTAAAAAATGAAAATATTTTACAGGAAATAACATTTGTACATACTCATAACAGTCTCAGAGAGAAAACGGTTCCTCTACCCACGGAGTGCTTCTGAAATCACGTGTGTGTGAGCCTTTCCCTCCACACCAAGCAGCTCTCCAACTCTCAGACACCAACGAGATGTCCTACAGTTTAACTCGATTCTGACACTAATTGCCCGGCGCTAGTGCAGAACCCACAGGGTAAGGAGTCAGTCCCACGAGACCACCCCTACTTCAGATGCCAAGTGCAGACGGTGCGCCCCGGGGTCCCCACGACCCCCTTCTCAGGTTCCATAATTTTTTTTTTGAGGTGGAGTCTCACTCTGTCGCTCAGGCTAAAGTACAGTGGCCAGATCTCCGCTCACTGCAACCTCCGCCTCCCGGGTTCAAGTGATTCTCCTGCCCCAGGCTCCCGAGTACAGGCGCACGCCACCAAGTCCAGCTAATTTTTGTATTTTTAGTAGAGACGGGGTTTCACCATGTTGGCCAGGATGGTCTTGATCTCTTGACCGCATGATCCGCCCGCCTCGGCCTCCCAAAGTGCTGGGATTACAGGCGGGAGCCACCGTGCCCGGCCAGGTTCCATAATTTTCTAAGCACACAGAAGTCGGGACCATATGAACCGGCTGTGAAAAGGTGTTGAAATACGTGGATGAACCACTGACCGGCAAGGTACGGGGGAGGATGCGAGGCTTCCATGCCCTCTCTGGGCGCCCCCTTCCTAACTGCCCCCCAACCCCGCCTTCACCAACCCGAAGTTCGAGGCCCTCATCTCATGCAGGGTTTTGATGGAGGCCTGGTTCCGGAGGAATGATCGATTCAATCACTACCCCCCAGCAGGAAATGAGACCGTCGCTGCAGCTGAGCGTGGGAGGCGCGGCGTCTCAGCAGTGGGCGGCCGGCCCGGGTCTGGTAATCGCCTCCCGCGGGCAGCGCTCGCCTTCCCCGAGCCCTGTCTCTCCTGACTGCTCCCCAGCCAAGGCGGATGCAGGCCTGGCGAGGCTTTCGCAGCCCGAGAACCGGGCGCGCAGCCGGCTGTTACTTCCTCACCGCGCACGGGGCGGACAGGAGCCTCCCCCGCCCTCGGCCTTGCACTCACCAGACCGCCGGCATCTCTTCCGCCGCAGCCCTGGCTCACTCGACGCCATGCACCCGCCGGTGCTGGATGAGGTGGAAGCTCAGGCGGAAGGCGCGGCCGCAGTCGGTGCAGCGAAACGGCTTCTCGCCCGTGTGGAGCCGCTGGTGCCGGAAAAAGCCCGACAGCGCCCGGAACGCGCGCCCGCAGTGGCCGCACTGGTGGGGCTTCTCCCCGGTGTGGATGCGGCGGTGCTCGCGGAGGAAGGAGCTGCGGCTGAAGGCGCGGCCGCAGTCCTGGCAGGCGAAGGGCCGCTCCCCCGTGTGCACCCGCTGGTGCTGGAGGAGGTTGGAGCTCTGGCTGAAGGCCTGGCCGCACTCCCGGCACTCGTACGGGTTCTCCCCGTGGTGGGTCCGCCGGTGCCGGACCACGTTCGAGCTGTGCAGGAAGCGCTTCCCGCACTCGCCGCACGCGTACAGCCTCTCCCCGGTGTGGGTGCGGCGGTGCTTGGCGGCGTCCGACCTCTGGCCGAAGGCCTTGCCGCAGTCGGCGCACGCGTAGGGCTTCTCGCCCGTGTGCACGCGCTGGTGCCGAAGGAGGTTGAAGCTCTGGCTGAAGGCCTTGCCGCACTCGGCGCACGCGTAGGGCCTCTCCCCGCTGTGCGCCCGCTGGTGCCGGACCACGTGCGAGCTGTGGATGAAGGCCTTCCCGCAGTCGCTGCACTCGTAGGGTTTCTCCCCCGAGTGGATGCTCCGGTGCTTTGCCGCGTCGGAGGAGCACTTGAAGCTGCGGCCACAGGCGCTGCACGGGAAAGGCCGCCCCCTCCAGCTGCCCCCGCTCTTCGCCCCGGGGCCTGCGTTCGGAGGGACGTCTGACTGGCGGCCACTCTGTCCTCCAGTTTTCTCAGAAATGACCGGGAGCCGAGGGGATCCTCCGGGCCTCTCTTTGGCTTCCTCGTTTTTACAAAGGCCAAGAGACCCCAGTGCCCGGGGAGGCCCCCCTCTGTGGTCCTCTCCCTCGGGAGCGCCTGCCTCTGGGGCAGGCTCCGTGCTCTGAGCTGCCTGCACCTCGGCTGACCGGCTGCCACTCGGGGCCTGAGCCAGGAAAGCAGCCTTCACAGCTGAAAAAGAGGCCAGACAGGAACGATTTAGATGTAAGAGAACGTGAGTCGAGGGTGGCTCTGGCAATCGTGGTGACGATAGAGTGACAGTGATGGTGACGTCAGTGTGCCACAGACACCTTTGATTTTGCCCATTCAGTTCCCGCCTAGCTTTTTTAGTTTTTTCTCCTCCTCTTTTTTAACCCCTATGGTTATGAGGTGGGCGAGAATCCTGCACTGCCACTCCAGAAACGGGGCTGTGGGGCTGGGTGTGGTGACTCACACCTGTAATCTCCGCACTTTGGGAGGCTGAGGCAGGAGGACCACTTAAGACTTGGAGTTCGAGACTAGCCTGGCCAACATAGTGAGATCCTGTCTCTTAAAAAAATAGAATTTTAAAAATACACAAACAGAAACGAGGCTAAATGGGGCTAAAACAGGGCTAAACCTCTAGCCTCCGCCCACCCAGTCCTGGGAGGGGAGGAGACAGAAACGCAGGCTCTGGGCACTGCCTTACTCTGCGGGGGCAGCTGGGAAAGCAAAGGAGGCTGGAGACAGCTGGCAGCAAGCCAGGACGGGAGCAAGGCAGATGCAGCAGGAGGCCTGGGGACAGTGGCACCCAACAGAGCCCATGGCCCAGCTCTGCCTTCTGTCTGTCCGTCCTTCCTTTCTTTTTTGTGAGCCAGGGTCTTGCTCTATCACCCAGGCTGGAGTGCAGTGGTGCCATCATGGCTCACTGCAGCCTCAGGGCTCAAGTGATCCTCCCTCCACCTCCCAAGTAGGTGGTGGACCTCCAGATGAGCACCCCCACACCAGGCTATTTTAAAAATGTTTTGTAGAGACAGCGTGTCAATGTGTTGCCGAGGCTGGTCTTGAACTCCTGGGCTCAACCCTCCTCCCACCTTGGCCTCCTAAAGTGCTGGGATTACAGGTGTGAGCCACCACACCCAGCCATGGCCCCAGCTCATTCCTTTTACCTTGGACTCCCTGAGACAATGTGGCCTCCTTAACAACTGCCCCCAAACACCAAACTCTAAGGGCTTCTGTTACGTGCAAACAGGAGCGTCCTCACTCAGACAGAAATCCGGACCAAGAGGCTGGTCGTGGTGGCTCACGCCTGTAATCCCAGCACTTTGGGAGGCTGAGGTGGGCAGATGACGAGGTCAAGAGATCAAGATTAGGTGAAACCCCGTCTCTAATAAAAATACAAAAATTAGCCGGGTGTGGTGGCACACACCTGTAGTCCCAGCTACTTGAGAGGCTGAGGCAGAAGAATCGCTTGAATCCAGGAGGTGGAGGTTGCAGTGAGCTCGCGCCACTGCACTCCAGCCTGGTGACAGAGCAAGACTTTGTCTAAAAAAAAAAAAAAAAAGGAAAAAATCTGGACCAAGAGCTGGAAGCAGCAACCCATGTGGGCTGGGCGGTGGCACGGGCCAGGCTGAACAGCCCCATCCAGCCTGCGTTATCAATGGCCCTTGTCTGGTAGTCAAGCAACTGGTTAGATTTGGTTCCACTGGCTCACAGGGACAAACCACGTGGCCATTTAGAAAAAAGGCTTAAGGGGTAGGTGTGAAACCCTGGGACGTGAGAAATCTGGCAACTGAGCTTGGCCTGCGTAGGAGGCAGGAGGGCTCAGCCAGGAGCAGCAGCAGGAGGAGGGGGGCCGCCGAAGCCAGCACAGCAACTGAGCGGGACTTCTCTGCCTGTAGGCGGTCCGCTGTGGCAGTGGAAGAGAAGCGGCTGAGTCCCGGCTGCACCTCTCAAGAATGTGGAGGGTGCAGATGTGATGGAAACTCCTGTGGAGGTGGGGGTGGGGCAGGAATGTTCCAGGGCAGATGAGAGCAGGCTGCTGTCAACAGTCCCCACCTCTCTCTGCCCTTGCAGACCCATGACACTGAGCAGCCAGGGGTCGGGAGAGGCTCAGGGTGGCGCGCAGAACAGAAGCCCCTTGGCAGAGGCCCAGCCCTGGTCTTGTGGTTTGCAGACTTGGAAGTTCAAGAACTGACCCGAAGGTATTGCTTATGAGGAAAAAGAACCAAAACTACAATGAGAAGGGGCCACATACATGGTGGAGCTCTACTGGGTCCAGCCGGCAGGTCCTGAGGACGCCTTTCCAGTGGAGGCAATCCCGGACTCCACAGCAGGGCCTGCACTGCCCACCCCACCTCCCCGGCTGTTGCTGTGACACACTCTCAGCGTGGCCCCAAAACATAAAGCAGTGTTCTCATGGGGGCGATTCTGTCCTGAGGGCACATTTGACAATGTGTGGAGATGTTTTGGGTTGTCACAACTGGGAGGGGGCCCTACTGACACCAAGTGGGCAGAGGCGAGGGTGCTGCCGAACGTCCCACAACGCACAGGATGGCCCCTCAACAAGACTCATCCATTCCAAAACAGCCACAGTGCCAAGCTTGAGAAGCACTGAGAGAGACCTTCCCACAGGCAGAGCTTGGGGCTGCCAGACTTTCTAACCAAAAGCTCTCAGTTCACTGGCAAAGACAGTCACCAAACAGATGCCTAGGAGATCTGATGGGCCTGTGTTGACCTCGCTCCCTCACCTTGCACCCGAGGACACAGTATATGCTCTGCGTCAGTGACTGAGACATGGTGTTTTTCCTGTATTCCTGTTCAATTCCTTCCCTGGAACTCTGGGCCTGACTGTGGACGTGTCCCCTTACCTGCAAGGGACTCCATCAGGGTACTGCTCTCCTTAGCACCTGCGGGCTCTCCTCCTGGCTCCACCTTGCAGAACACCAGCAGTCGGAACAATTTCTGCTTAGGTAAAAGAAAAGGAAAATAAATCACAGCCAGGGCTAGGTACAGGGGCCAGGGGCAGTGAGGTCAGAATGCCTTCAGGAGACAGTCAGAATAGGCCCTGTGGGAGCTGCATCACCCAGCTGGGCCCACTCCTGTCACTAGCAATCAAGGTCCTGGCTCAACAGACACTCCCAGAAGTGGGTGTTCTGTTCTGTGGGATGCCCGGGAACTCTGGTCCAGGCTCTGCGGGTCCCCTCGACCCAGGGCTGACGCAGAGCACAGGTGGGCGTGGCCAGTTTCCTAGCTCCATGCTGAGCAAGCCCGTGTCCTCCAGCAGTCTTCAAATATCTAGAGAAATTCCCATGGGTTTTAACATTTTCTTGGTAGTTACAAGGATTTGAATATAAAAATGTTAAACCAGAAGAAAAGAACAAATTATTTGAATGGTAAAGTTTTGGACTGAGGAATGATTTTTCTAAGCCTGCCTGACATCAGATGTCTGACAAATTTAACTACATAAAAAAATTTAATGTAAAAAAACCAAAAACCAAAAAGGGAGGAATACGTGCAATGCAAAGATTCATCCCTATCTGATTAATGAGAAAGGAAGGAAAATTGGCAAAGATCATGAATAGGTAACTCACAAAGAAGAAAAACCAGTAGGCAATACATTTTTTTAGGTCTCACCTCAAGTGCAATTAAGAAATGTAATTTGGCTGGGTGCTGTGGTTCACAGTTGTAATCCTAGCACTTCAAGAGACTCAGGATGGAGGACTGACTGAGTACAGGAGTTCCTGACCAGCCTGGGCAACATAGTGAGACCCCGCCTCTACCAAAAATCAAAAAATTAGCCAGGTGTGATGGTAGGCGTCTGTAGTCCCAGCTACTAGGGAGGCTGAGGTGGGAGGATTGCCTGAGCCCGGGAGGTCTAGGCTGGGGTGAACTGAGATTTCGCCACTGCACTCCAGCTGGGCGTTGGAGTGAGACCTTGTCTTAAAAAAATGAGTAAATAAAAAGTGATTAATTAGTAAATTTAATTTAAGCCGCCTGTAATCCCCGCCTGCCAGGGAGGCTGAGCGGGAGGATCGCTTGAGTTCAGGAGTAGGAGGCCAGCCTGGGACACATAGCGAGACCCCGCCTCTTTTGCAAAAAGGTAATTTAAAGTGCAATTTTTTAGTCTGGAAGCAGATTTTTGGAAGTACCTTACCGGCAAGAATTAGGGAACAGGCCCTCCTGTTCACAGCTGGGAAGAAGCTGGATGAGCTGGGCCGTTGGGAAATTTGACAGCTTACAAAGGCCTGAAGACGCGCAGCGGGGACTCAGCTCGCAGGAAGCCCCGCAGGTGTCGGCACCCTGGGGACGCACCTGTATGTAGGGCCGCCTCCCCCACGCCGCGCCCGAGAGCGGCTGGGGCCTGCACTGCAAGGGGAGGGCGGGACGCGCGGGCCAGGGCGGCGTTGACAGTCCCGTTCTCTCGGCCGTGCCCTCAGTCCTCCCGAATTGACGCCCCAGCAAGAGAAGCCGGGGCTGCAGCGTCCAGAGCAGCTGGACTGCACCCGCTACGGTCCCCGCCCCGTCGCGCGCCGGAAACGCCGCAGTCCCCACCCCTGGCCCGCCCCCTCGGCACTTCCGGCGACGCTCTGGGCAGCGGGAGGACAGCGCACTCGGCGGCGGGAGAGCGGAACGGCCCAGCGGCCGCGCCTTCAGCTCCGCGGTTGCTTGCAGGCGCCGGCCGAGTCCTTCCTGCCGGGCAGGAAGCCTCGCCTCGTGGGGGGCAAGGTCGAGCCGTTGGCGCGCCGGGATCCGGCTCGAGCCAACTGAGGACCGGGCCCGGGCACCCGCAGGACGTGTCAGGAGGTGTCGAAGGCCCGCTGTGGGGAGACCACGCGCGTTCCCTTCCGTTCCCCGCGGCGCCCCGCGCTTGTCCCAGGTCCTCCGCTCGGATCACGGGCCCCTCCAGGCCTCCGGGGCTGTGGCAGCACGCGGGTCCCGAGCGTGGGCTTCCTTTGGGGCCGAGAGCTTGGAGCGCCCCAGGAGCTGCCCCCGCCTCCCTGCAGGACGCCGCCCTCGCGTCTCCCTTGCAGAGAAGCCCTTGCTGCCCGCCTCTCGCATGCTCTGGGCTCTTTCTCACCAGGGGCCGAGCTCTCTCATTCGTTCAGCCTTCCCCGGGCAAGATGCACCTCCTGTCCGAGTCTCTCGCCCTGCCGCCTGCCGCTGACCGAAGGTCACCCATCTCCAGCTGGAATGCTGCAAAAGTGACTCTTTTCATCATGGGTGTAAAGTGTACAGCTGCGATGTGGACTTGTTCCCTCTCCCAACGACTAGACAGACCCTCTCTGGGGAGAAAAGAAATGCTGAAGAACCGATCCCCATGAAAGAACCCTAAGAAGACAGCAACAGAGGGCCAGACGCGCCCCTGGAACTGGACCCTGGACTGGGGCGGGGGAGGCCACGGCCTTGGGAGCCCAGGTCCCTGCCCGCGCCTCCGACAGTCCCGCGCCGCCGCCACCGGGCTTCTGTCTCTGGGCCTCCACATCTCGTGCCTGGAACCGCGTTCATTTCGCACTGCACCAGTAAACACCTGAACACTCCCACCACATGCTGCACGTTTATTTGTAACAAATTAGAAGCTGTTGTAAAAGATAAAAATTAAAACACTTAGACCGGGTGGGTGCAGAGGCTCATGAATGTAATCCCAGCACTTCGGGAGGCCAAGGCAGGAGGATTGTTTGAGTCCAGGAGTTTCAGACCAGCCTGAGCAACATAGTTAGACCCCTGTCGACTAAAAAATTTTTTTAAAACTTAGCCAGGCGTGGCGACCGGTCCCTGTGGTCCCAGCTACTCGGGAAGCTGAGGCGGGGGGATCACTTGAGCTCGGGAGGCGGAGGCTGCAGTGAGCCGAGATTGGCACTGCACTCCAGCCTGGGTGACAGAGATTCTGTCGCAAAACAACAACAACAACGCACACCACACACACACACATCTAAAAGAGATGATGTAGAAGTACAAATAAGCGTTTCCCTCTGCATCCCGGTGGAACGTCGTGGGTCTTCTGAAGACCCTCTCTTGCCCTGCAGGCTCCGGTACTCCAAGCACGCGAGCCTGCGCAGGAGGCGCTTCGGTCACCGGAGCTCCTCACTTCCTCCTAGACACAGTACCGGCTCTTTACGCCGGGCGGAGGCTCTTCGCGACGGGGCCCACCTGCCTCTGCATGCCCACTGCTGCCGTGCCAGAAGCCACTGCCCTCTCCTCGCCCCTTTCCAAATGCACCCTGCCTCAGGCCCGTGTCATGCTGTTCCCTGTGCCGCTTTTGCCCTTCCCCTCACTGCCCCCCCAACCAGAACCGGGAAGGTGTAGGGACCAGCCCCACAGGGTCGGTGGGTCTCTCCCTGTGTGCGGCGACGAGAGAGTATAGAAATAAAGACACAAGACAAAGAGATAAAAGGCAGCTGGGCTCGGGGGACCACTACCACCAATGCGTGGAGACCGGTAGTGGCCCCGAATGTCTGGCTGTGCTGTTATTTATTGGATACAAAGCAAAAGGGGCAGGGTAAAGAATGTGAGTCTTCGCCAATGATAGGTAAGGTCACGTGGGTCACGTGTCCACTGGACAGGGGGCCCTTCCCTGCCTGGCAGCTGAGGCAGAGAGAGAGAGAAGGCAAAGAGAAAGACAGCTTATGCCATTATTTCTACATATAGGAGACTTTTAGTACTTTCACTAATTTACTACTGCTATCTAGAAGGCAGAGCCAGGTGTACAGGATGGAACATGAAGGTGGACTAGGAGCGTGACCACTGAAGCACAGCATCACAGGGAGACGGTTAGGCCTCCGGATAACTGAGGGAAAGCCTGACTGGTGTCAGACCCTCCACAAGAGGTGGAGGAGCAGAGTCTTCTCTAAACTCCCCCCGGGAAAAGGTGACTCCCTTTCCCGGTCTGCTAAGCAGCGGGTGTTGTTTCTTGACACCTTTTGCTACCGCTAGACTACGGTCCACCTGGCAACGGGCATCTTCCCAGATGCTGGCGTCACCGCTAGACCAAGGAGCCCTCTGGTGGCCCTGTCCGGGCATAACAGAAGGCTCGCACTCTTGTCTTCTGGTCACACCTCACTATGTCCCCTCAGCTCCTATCTCTGTATGGCCTGGTTTTTCCTAGGTTATGATTATAGAGCGGGGATTATTATAATATTGGGATAAAGAGTAATTACTACCAACTAATGATTAATGATATCCATATATAATCATATCTAAGATCTATATCTGGTATAACTATTCTTGTTTTATATTTTATTATACTGGAACAGCTTGTGTCCTTGGTCTCTTGCCTTGGCGCCTGGGTGGCTTGCTGCCCACAGGAGGGTGGTGCCCCCTTTCCAGGCCCAACTTCGGGCTGGCGCACTGAACCTCTAGGAGTCCGCAGCCTCCTCCGCCCCGGCCTCTCCCGTCCAGCTCAGACCCCAGGGCCAGCAGCCCCGCCCACATGGAAGCCCCACCCATCAGACAGACCCTCGCCCCTCCTGCCTCGGCCCCGCCCTCGCCTCGGCCCCGCCTCCTCGCTGGCAGCCACCAGGCGCAGTCGGGGTCCCAGGACCCAGGCGGGGCCTCCAGCAGGTGCCTTGGCAAAAATCCTGGACTGCATCACAGCCCAGGGTAGCCGTCCCGCGGCCCGGCTTTGGAGCTTTCCACAGACACCCGGGGCTCTGCCTCCTCCGAAATCACCCCTCACCGCTTCCCTCCTGCTCTCCCACAGTGGGAGGCCACACGCTAGGGCCCCGAGAAACAGAATCGAAAACACAAGGCAGGACTCCGGCAGGGACATGGGGGTGGGGGAGTGAACCCAAGCAACTCAGGACGCCCGCGAATAGCTCAGATCCCGCGAAGAGCCCGTGTCCTGGAATTCTGTTTGGTAAGGGGGTCCTCACAGTGTGGGGTGAGACAGAGAGCCGCTGGGCAGTTGCAGGTGGTAAATGTCCATGATAAAGGGCAAGTTCACAGTCTAGAAAATTCTGGATTTCTTGATCCAAAAGTAGCAGAGTCCAGGCCGGAGAGGTGGCTCACGCCTGTAAACCAGCACTCGGGGCGAGCAGGAGGATCATCGAGTCAGAGTCAAGACAGCTGAACAAGTGAAACTCACAAAAAAAAAAAAAAAAAAATAGCAGGATGGTGGTGCTTAGTCAGTAGGGGGGGGAGGAGAATGGAACAGGAGGGGGGCAGAAGCTTCGCACTGCACTCCACAGCGAGACTCCGTCTCAAAAAAAAAAAAAAAGTAGCTGAGTCTAGAATACACCCTCAAGGACTGTTTCCAGCTATCACTTCTTTTTATTGATAAAGTATTTACTATGTTATGATTTATATATTCTATCTAATCTTCTGGTTATTTTTTTTTATTTTTTTTACTGAACAGTATGTTCGTTTTGCCTCAGCCTGGGTGCTGCTGCCACAGGAAGGTGGTGCCCCCTTTCCAGGCCCAACTGAAAAAAAAAGTACGATGAAGAAATACAAAGGCACCCCTGAAAAACAAAGAGAGCTTGGCCAGGCGCAGTGGCTCACGCCTGTAATCCCAGCACGTATGGTAGGCCGAGGTAGTTGGATCACCTGAGGTCCAGGAGTGGTGGTGTGCACATGTAATCCCAGGTACTCGGGAGGCTGAGGCAGGAGAATCGCTTGAGCCCGGGTGGTGGAGATTGCGGTGAGCTAAGATCACGCCATTGCACTCCAGCTTGGGTGACAGAGTGAGACCCTGTCTCAAAACAAACCAATCAAACAAAACAAACAAAAACAAACAAGACCTCAGAGAAAGAGGACCGTTATTCAAAGAAGAGGCTGTGGGTCAACTGAAGCAAGTGGCCACGGAGCCAGGACACAGGTGATACGGAAAGGAAGGACTCCCAGTCTCCTGGCAGAAGGAGCAGGGGAGGCAGAGACCTCTGAGTTACCCCTGGAAGCCGAGGGCCTGACCCCCACAGCCGCAGGATGGAAATCCTGCCACAGCCCGAATGGTCAGGGAAGGACCGCAAGCTCCACAGGAGATCGGAACCCAGGACAGCTTAATGGCAGCCCCAGGAGACCCTGGCAGAGACCTCAGCCAAGCTGTGCCTGGCTCCCACGTGGCAGGATCTGTGAAGTAACGGATGGGTTTTTGGTGAGCAGGTTCCAGGTGAGACACCCCAGTGGCCCTAAGAGGAGAAAATGCGAGGGTGGTAGGAAGTGGTGGGTGTACCAAGACCTATCGGCCAGCACTGACTGGTACCTCGGTGCTGTGCGGTCAAGGAGAACTGGCCCAGGACATTCACTCCTGCTGCGCTGGGCACCAGGGACACCCCCGATGATGGACAGAGTACCACGGGGGCTGCCCTGGGAGCTCACGAAAGAGAAGGGAGAAACACAGAGGCACAGCGGGCACCGCCTGCCAGGTGCTGGAAAGCAGCGCGTGGAGACCTCATTAGAAGCAGAGACCAGGGAGCAGTGACTCAAAACAGCACTACCAGTGGGTCCTGAAGTGTGAACAGGAGTTTGGGAAGGGCACTGAGGTGGGGAGGCCGCTTGGCTCTCAGGGAACCCGGCCTTGTCACACGGATGCTGGGCTTCCTACGCTGGGGCCCTTGTAGCCACTAGGGTGTTCTAACTCAGAAAAGACACCACAGGCTTGGGATTGGAAAAGGGCATGAGAAGCACACAACCCCAGCAATAAAAATGGGGTCAAAGCAAACACTCAGAATGGGAAACCACACGCCGGCGTGGACGGGGCCAACAGACACACGGAACCACCCGGAGTGACCTGTAGCACATCGTGCGGAGCAAAAGGAGTGCCAGGAAGGCGGGCGGACGAATCCATCCCTGAGAGGCCCGATGGCAGACAGGGCCCTCCAGAAGCTAGAATACCCATCAGCTTGGGGAGGGGAAGGGAAGGGGAGGAGAAGCTCTGGAAAGTTCCATGCTGTGACCTGGGTGGATTAGCAAGAGTGTAAACATGTAAACAGTCAAGCCGAGTGCTTAAGATTTGGGCATTTTCGCTATGTACATTATACCCTAATTCAAAAAAAATAACAACACCATATCCCAGGAAAACTTAATATAAAATATTGACACCAGCACAGATCTTGGTGAAGCTATTCAAGGTTATGGATGAGGAGGGAATGACCAAGGCATCCAGGCAGAAGAGGCACGTTTCAGAGAAAGGGCAGAGGCCACGGGCTTCCCAGTGGTGCAGGCTCAGCACAGTCCTGCAAGGAAAAACCCAAAACCCAACCACATGCCCCAAGCCCTTGCTATTCGCCATGCCCTCTGTCGAGTGTAATGGCTACAGAGGGCATTCTAGAGCTTTCAGGAGCTCAACATGCAGCCCCTCTTGCTTGCCCCCGTGGAGCCCTCTCCCCAGATGGGAGCTGGGCTCAGGGTCCTGCTGGATGGGCACATGGACCGAGGTCCTGCGAAGCCGCCTGCTCCCACTTGCATCCTGCCTGTTAATCTCGTCACCCAGACGCTGTTCACCCAGGCTCTGCAGCAGGCGCTGGGCTGGACGCTCTGCCGTGTAAATGAGGGGATTTCCCATCTCACGGGCTGCTTGAGGAGCAGCAGCCGCACAGAATGGCCACACACAGAGTGCAGGGCAGCAGGACGGGAAGGCCCTGCCTGGAGTCAGGCACACGAATGCCGCAGTGGTGGCATGATTTTGCCCACCTGAGACTCAAGGACTGGGAGTTCCCGGCTCATGTATACACATGTCTGGACACCTGTCCCTCCTCCTCCACCCACGCTGTGGGGAACTGCTTGACTCCTCCGGGTAGGGACCATAGCTTTCCGCCTCAACGTACCTGGGGCCCGGCATGCTGCGCTGAATTTTGGAGTGGATGAGGAGTGAAGGTGTGACAGGGCGGCTGGAGCTGTCCAACTGCTGAAACTGCTGCAGGTGCCACAGCGGCCGGCTCCCGGGAAGCGTCCTCCTGCCTCTGAGACCGTAGCGCACGACGGTGCGAGTGCACCTCCGCAAGGCCTGACGCCGCTGCTCCACTTCCTCTCCCCACGATGGGGACACACTTGGCGACAGTTCCAACTGGGGTAAAAGACCCACCAAAAGGTCGCTGGCATGGGCACTCCAGGGACACGAAAGTGGAGTCTGGGAGACCCTGCAAACACCTCGACTTGTGCGGGGAGCATGCCTCCCCAAAATGCTCGTCCACTTCTGGTTACAGCAATATTTGAGGGCACGGAGGGTGGCCAGCAGGAGGCACTGTGGAGCAAGCACGTGGGCCTCGGAATCCAAGCCTGGGTTCAAATCCGGGCTATGGGACATCCTCACCAAGTCTCGATTTCCTCCTGTAAATGAGGGATGCTGGCGCCCCTCTCGCTGTGGGGGAATAGGGCTTCCAGCACTGCTCCCAGCAGATCTCAGACCTCAGGACACGAAGCTTATTTTAGGGACAAGTTAACCATGAAGTCTATTTAGTGTAACAGCAAGAGCTGCTAAAAACGTGCACAGACGTTCCTTGTACAGCCTGAGTATCCCTTATCCAAAATGCCTGGGACCAGAAGTGTTTTGGCGGCCGGGCGCGGTGGCTCACGCCTGTAATCCCAGCATTTTGGGAGGCCGAGGCGGGCGGATCACGAGGTCAGGGGATCGAGACCATCCTGGCTGACACGGTGAAGCCCCGTGACTACTAAAAATACAAAAAAAATTAGCTGGGCGTGGTGGCGGGCACCTGTAGTCCCAGCTACTCTGGAGGCTGAGGCAGGAGAATGGCGTGAATCCGGGAGGCGGAGCTTGCAGTGAGCCAAGATCGCGCCACTGCACTCCAAAAAAAAAAAAAAAAAAAAAAGCTTTGGCTTTTTTTTGGGGAATATTTGTACCATAGTTAGCAGGTGAGCCTGCCAAATTCCCACATCCGAAATCTGCAGTGTTCCAGTGAGTATTTCCTCTGTGCGGCATGTCGGCTGCTCAAACGTTTTGAATTGGGGGTGTTTGGATTTGGGATACTCAGCCCCTAGTGCTGAGGAGAAAATTTCTGTCTCTTCTATTTTTCCTACATTTCCCAAATTTCTTTAAAGAGTATGAATAAATGCTATTGGGGAAAAAGAAATCTGTTTAAAACCTGTGATCTTTAAAGACTTGACCGGGGATCCCGCGCTTGGGGCACGGCTTAGGCCCAGTGAGCCGAGCCCAGCCCGAGTCGGAAGCGCGGCGCCGCCCCCGCAAGCCCCGCCCCGTGCCGAGGGCATTTCCGGGCGCTCTAGGCAGCTCGGAGGACCCGTTCGGAGGACCGGCGGGGGACCCCGGGCGAACCCAAGGGTGGCGGGCCAGGGGCAGGCGCGTGCCTGGCATTGCTCGCGCGGCTGGGGGTCGTGGCGGTGGGGCCTCTCTGGGAGGGGTCACGAGGCTGTGAACCAGCACGGGGCTACGTTGTGGAGGGAGAGATGGGGCGTCATGGAGGCAGGGGGCGCCGGGCAGGGCGTGGCTGCCAGAGGCCCAGAGGCCGAGCTGGGCCCTGCAGGTCGGAGGTGCAGGACCTGATTCTGACCCAAGCAGGGGCGTCCCACGGCTCGAGCTGCCCGTCCAGGTAGTGTCTGAGGAGGGCCTGGGCAGCGGCCTGTGCAGAGGGCTGGCCAGCAGCTCCTGCTTTGAGGGCTTGGAGGAGAACAGATTCCCAAACCTGGCCCATGATCAATGTATTTGGGTATTTGAACTAAATCCAGATTCCCTGGCTTCCCCTGAGGCCTGCTGAATCCCTTGGGGTGGGGCCTGGGAATCCGCGTTTTCCAGCGGGCTTCTCAGGTAGTTGGATGGTCCCTGAGTGGGTTCCCACGACCCCATGAAACAAGACCCTAGAAAACGCAAGGCAAAGCGGCCTGGCGAGTGGCCAATAGTCCACAGGAACTGAATGTGATCAGAGCGAGACCTGGCATCAACTAGGCAGGGGAGGCGCAGAGCCATTCTGAGGAAGAGACCCAGCCGGAACCCAGGGAGGAGCGGACTGTGAAAACTGGGCAGAAGCGTGCGGCGACTCCGAAGACACTGCCAGGAAACCCTCCCCGGTCCTCCTGGTGGGCCCTGTAGCAGCCGCAGGGGTCGGTTCTCACCCTCTGGTCCCAGCCAGGTTGTCTTGGAGTCAGCTAATGGGCAAGGCCCTTAGCTCTCTTAGGATCTGAGGATGGGAGGGGCTGCGTTTTACCAGCGGATCTGCACGTGTGCAGGCTGGGTGTTGAGACTTGATTGGTGTCAGCTGGACTGCCTGCCCGTGATGCACAGAAGCTGCTGTAAGAAACAGGGTCCATGTCTCCAGGGAGCAGGCCCCCGTTCTGAGGCCACAACCCCGAGGGCAGTTTCCGCCTGCAGAGTCCTCCCTCTCGCACCGGCTCACCTCGTGGTGAATCCCTTGGCTACGGTTTGGTGTGAGAAAAGAGATGGGTGTTTCACTCCCTGCTGCATCCCTGGTGACGGCCCTGGCATTTCAGGGCATGAGATCTTTGCTTAAAGGTTTTGCTGTGGTCACTGCACAGGGGGTGGGGTCCCTTGGTGCAATTTATCAGATTCTGCGGAGTGGATGACATCAGCAGGGTTCCTCTCCAGTGGGGATTATCTGAGACCTTTCCACATGCCCGCACCCACAGTCCGCTCCCTCATGGCAGCATGAACTCAGGAGGCGGGTGTTCCCACAGTCATTACATTTGCAGGGCCTCTCTATGTGCACTCTGATGCCTGAGGACCAGCGCTTCCACGGTGTGGCCACGTCCAGTGCTGCTCATTGGCTTCTCTCCTGCGGGAATGTTCTGATCCCGAATGGAGCCTGAGCATGTGCGAAGCCCTTCCTACGTTCACAAGGTGCTTCTCCAGTGTTCCATTACATCTCACCTATGCACACGACGTGCATACAGTTTCCACCGGCTGTGCGTGTCCCCAGAAGTCACATTCACGGCGTTTCTCTCTGGGAGGAATTCTCCCGTGCATGGCTGCTCTGAGCTCTGAGACCGTTTGCACCTGCGGCCACGCGTGGGCTCCTTGGGGCTTACAAACCAGGCTGGACTCCTGAAGCCCTAGCTGCACTTGGCACGCGGCGAGGTTTTTCTACAAAATCTCATCTCAGCCATCTGAGTCCTTCACCATTTATCTTATGAATCCGCTCAAACGTACAAGGAAGGCCTCTCTGCCCTCCTGCTCCAGGGAGGAGGTTTTGACCCTCAGCTCCACTTCTGCGGCTGGCCCGGTCTCCGCAAACCTTTTTCTGCTTGGCCAGCTGGTGCCGTGCTAGGCTTTCCCACTAGGGGCGGCAGAGAAAGCAAGCGCGCGAGGCTGCGGAGGAGAGAGGGGCAAACACTCTTTTCGGTTTGCTTCCGGTTTTTTCCTCAGGCTTCCGGTCTGTTTGGTGCCCTGGTCGCTTGTCTTCCGCACTCTGCTGCTTCGCCCCGGCAAGAGCACTTCCTTCCGCGGCTGCTAAAACCGGTGCGCGGGTTCCCAACTTCGCAGAAGCAGCTTCATCGGCCCCCCGGTAGAGACCTCAGATCGCAGCCATCGACGCCCCGCCGGGGGGTCTGTCCCCACCCTCGGGGCCAGGTCAGGGACCAGAGACCTGCGAAGCCGTCTCCTTAGGGGTTTAGTTCCCAGGCTTTCTGACCCCAGTACTTCCAAACGCTTACCTTTGTTTCCACAGCCCTAGCGTAGCAGCTGCTCCCTGCAGCTTTTGCTTCTGAGATACTTAGAGTTCTCTTTTCAGCTCCTTCGGTAGTCACTTCGTACATAGTGATTCATGATGCGAAATCCTCTCTGTTGAAATAATTGGCGAGGCCTCTGTCTTCTGACTCTCACCCTGACTTCCATGCTCTTTCCACCCTCACTCAAGTACATGCCCAGTCTCCAGTCTGTGGTGCTCCAGGCATTGCCTCTATGGCGCTGTGTCCCCTCCTTTGAACTCTGATCCTTCTGCTCAGGCCCTTTCTCCCAGTCTGAAAGAAGGAGTGAAAAAATGTGAGTTGTTCTAGACATCTGGAAAAGAGAACCCTGAGGCAGGAACAAGTCGTTAATTGCGTGAGCGTTTGTCCACAGCTCACCACGAGTCAGGCCCTGTGCTGTGTGCTGGGATGAAGCAGTGACTTACACAGGCCTGGACCTGTCCTTGTGAAGAGTGCGTCTGTGACACAGATACTGTGCCATGTGGCAAAGTAAGCACATGGGACAGCAGAGCCTTGTTTGCCATTAAAGTAATATCACAAGTCTGTTAAGGTTGGAAAATCAAGTGAACATGCTGAAAAGTTATGGGGAACGTAGTCTCATAGCTGGGGGAGCTGGGGGCCTTGTCAATTGGTTCCCCCAGTCTGGAGAGCAATCTGAGAGTAAGCAGTGGCATGTGTGTGCTGAGTGTGTCTGTGGGGGTGTTTTTGGATAAAATTAACATTTGAATTTGTGAACTGAATGAAGCAGAGTGCCCTTCATAATGTGGGTGGGCCTCATTCAATTAGTTCAAGGCCCGCATAGGAACTACCTCCTGCCTGCCTGAACCGGGACTTACGTCTTTTCTTGCCTTCAGACTGGGAGACATCAGCTCTTTGTGGGTCTCAAGTCTGCTGGCTTTCAACCAGCTCTTCTGCTTGAAAGCTGCAGGTCTTGGGACTGCCCAGCCCCCATAACCCTGTGAGTGCATTCCTGATAATAACCCTCTTCCTCTTGCCCTCCCCCACCCCACACCATTGGTTCTGTTTCTCTGGAGAACCCTAACACATCATTTACTAATCAGGAAACAGATTCAGAGACATTAATAACTTATCCAACCTCACAGTTAACTGTAGAGTTGGGCTTGAAATTCCAAGGTTGATTTTCTTAGCCAATACACCATGCTACATATATGTATGTAAAAAACCCTTGTGAACGGAAAAGGGTCCAAACTTAAGCTCATTTTGGTCCTTAATTGCTAATCCATAGGCAAGTTTTGGTCCTTATTTGCTAATCCATAGGCGTGCACACCTGCCCCCAAGGCATGATTAGGTCAGCACTTGGCCCTCCCCTTGTCTGGGGCTGCCAGAAGCTGCCTCAGAAGACCTCTCCCTGCAGCTCCAGTGCTTTAGGGTTCAGCGCCCCTCCAGGGCCTTTATTTCCTTCTGGGCTCAAAAGCAGATACTGTGCCAGATACAGATGATCACTTTCTGGGTTCCAAAACTCACATGCACCCCTTTCCTGGTCCCTCACGTTTGCTGTGACCAACCCAAGCCTCAGGTGGTCCTCTGCTAAGACTATCCACTCACACTGTCGACAGAGCCGTTCCAGGAGCTCTTTTTATGGGGATTTGCTGTGTACCTGGCACTGTGCAAAGAACCCCACCCATGCCGTCCTTCCAGCCGCCAAGTGCGGTGCCGAGCAGGCTGCGCTACCACCATTGTCAGAGGCAGAAACAGGCTCCGTGAGGAACGGTAAGTGTGGGTTGTGGAATCAGGGCCGGTAGATCCCAAACCTTGGCTCCCAGATACCATGGGGTCTTTAGGAAGATCCCTGGTCACTTCGGGGAGGAGGGAGAGGGCGAAGGCTGAGAATCGGGGTCCTGGGTGGGGGGAGGGAGAGGGGTGGTGGTGTGGGTTGGAAATTGGCCGTTGAGCTGGAGATGCTCCAGGTGGTCTGCGTCCAGGTTCCTCTGGGGGCGGGGCGGGGCAGAGCCGGCAGGGGTGGGACAGGGCTCCGAGCCAGCCCCGGGGGCGGCCGCCCGGACAAACGGCCCTCGTGTGATGCAAATGGAAGGAGGATGGGGAGAGGCGTGACTAAGAGGCCGAGCACAGCTCAGGGTTGCAGGCGTCCCAAGAGGGCTCAGGAATTACGTCCTGTTCAACTGCACGCTGATAAACCCGGCAGCCACCACAAGGTAGAAAAATGCCCTTAAAAGTCCTCGCCTGGGTCCTGCCGGGCCGCTCTGGGGTTCCCGCGAAATGTTGAGTGGATCAGATGGCACGTTCGAGATTCAGCCCTGTGCCCGCGGGCTTGGAGAAGGCGCTGAGGACACTGGGAAAGACGCAAATGCCATTTCAGCCCATCTCGCGGGCCCTGCCCGACGAGGGAGGACACAGAGACCTTGCAGAGGGTTTACGACCCGGCGCGGAGAAGCAGCCCTGCCTGACCCGGGACCCGCCGCACCGCACTTCCTTCTCCAGGAAGCCTCCCGTGAGCTGCCGCTGCTGGAGTCTCGTGCGGGCTGCGGAGAGTGCGCCTGGCCCCGCCCCCTCCGCGCCCCTCCAGGAGCTGCGGCCACTTCCGGGACTATCTAGGACGGCGTGGAGGACCGCCGGGCTCTCCTCTCCGGTCGCAGCGGGCGGGAGTCCAGCCCGGGCGCCCTCTCCAGGTCTCACCTCCCCTCCTGCTGTTACTCATCCAGAACCCCGGGCCTGGCCCCCAGGTGTGCCTGTGGCGGGCCTGTGAGGTCACTGTCCTGTTGAAGACGAAGGCTACCGTCCCCGCTTTTTGGCGGTGTCTGCGGGGGCCTGCGCAGCGCGCATCTGATGTCATCAGCCCCCAGCAAGCTCGTTTTCCAGAGAAGAACCGGGAGGCTCCGAGGTGACTTGTGGCTTGCTCGAGGTCACACGATCAGTGACGGCACCAGATGAATCCCCGAATAGAGCCAGCACCTCGGCCTGGCTGCCCACGCTTGTTACTGAACAAGGAGAATGCAGGCGTCCTCACCCTTACCTTTCAGGCAGACAGTCTGAACCCCATGCCCACCGCACACCAGCAAGGACGCCTCAAGTAGGCGCCTGCCTCCCAGCTGACTTCGGACAGACACACTGACCTCCAGCCCGCACCCCTAAACTCGTTCTCACCCGGCGGAGTGGGGCGTCCAGAGCGGTGGTGGCCATAGGGCCCCCAGAGCATGGCCTGGAGAGGGTGGCGGGGGCTGGAGGAGCCTGGGGCCGCCTTCCCCAAGGGGCTGCACAGGGCCCTGTGCCGCAGGCTCCCAAGCCGGGCAGCCGCGTTCCCGGGGCTTCTGAGTTGGAAACGAGGTCCCGCTGTCTCAGCAGAGGCCTGGATGGATGGCTGGTTAGGGAGCTCAGGAATTCATCTGGTGCCGTCACTGATCGTGTGACCTCGAGCAAGCCACAAGTCACCTCGGAGCCTCCGGGTTCTCTTCTGGAAAACGGGCTTGCTGGGGGCTGATGACATCAGATGCGCGCTGCGCAGGCCCCCGCAGACACCGCCAAAAAGCGGGGACGGTAGCCTTCGTCTTCAGCAGGACAGTGACCTCACAGGCCCGCCACAGGCACATCTGGGGACCAGGCCCGGGGTTCTGGATGAGTAACAGCAGGAGGGGAGGTGAGACCTGGAGAGGGGCAGCCTCGGAGGAGCCAGGCTGGGGTCTGGGATCTGCCAGCTGTCCCTGAGGGCACAGGCAGGGCAGGGAGAAGGCGCTAGCAGAATCACTGGCACTCAGCACTTGGAGCCACCCCCAGCTGAGCTCTCCCAGAGCTTCGTGGCCCAGTCTCCCCTGCCCAGCAGCAGTGTCCCGGCAGCTCTGAAGAGGGCCCGGCAGGCCCAGCTGTACCAGCCCACACCTGTCAAGACCTGAACACCCTGGGCCCCCACACCCCAGGGCAAGGGGCTGGTGCAGAGGAAGCCCGGGCCACTGCTGCCCAGCAGGCCCCCCCGCTGAATGGAGGCAGGGGGAGGAGGCAGCAGAGCTGACAGGGCACATGGGGAAGAGCCTACTGCATTTACAGAAGCAGAGGCCTCCCAAATACATAAGGGAACCGAATTGCCAGAGACCCCTCGCCCAGGTGGCAAAAGGCAGCCTGGCTAGGCCTGTGGGCAGTTCTAGACTGGCCCTGTCCTCGACCCCTGCTTTGGGCACCCCCTCCCCCGTCCCATGTTGATGGTGGGGTATCAGCCCTGGGCAAGTCAGGACGCCTCCAGGCCTCAGATTCTCCCCTAGGACACTCGGGCCGCCCGCCAGGCCCCAGGGACACCGTGGCCCTGTATGGCAGGTCTTGGTGGAGCAGCCCCATCACCCCCACCCTGCAGCGGGTCCTCGAGGATGGGAAGCTGCCCCAAGGCCTCACCAAGGCAGGTGCCGGCTCCCACTTCCAACAATCAAAAAGAATTTATTCCGGACACGTGGCATGCGGTGCTGGGCAGTGCCCACCGGGGGGGTGGGTGGGGGGCAGGTAGGAGGCCGAGCCCCGAGCCCCCGCCCGGCTACTCGCGGTAGTGCACTCGCTGGTGCTGGATGAGCTGGGAGCTCTGGCCGAAGGCCTTGCCGCAGGCGCCGCACGCGAAGGGCTTCTCGCCCGTGTGGGTCCGCAAGTGCCGGAAGAAGTGCGAGCGGCCGCGGAAGGCTTTGCCGCAGTCGGCGCACTCGTAGGGCTTCTCGCCAGTGTGGATGCGCTGGTGCTCGATGAGCACGGAGCTCCAGATGAAGGCTTTGCCGCACTGGCTGCAGGCGTAGGGCTTCTCACCCGTGTGCAGCCGCTGGTGGCGCACCAGGTTGGAGCTCTGGCTGAAAGCCTGGCCGCACTCTCCGCACTTGTAGGGCTTCTCGCCGTTGTGGATGCGCAGGTGCTGCGTGAAGTGCGAGCTGTGGCTGAAGGCGCGGCCGCACTGGCCGCACTCGTAGGGCTTCTCGCCCGTGTGGATGCGGTGGTGCTGGATGAAGCCCGACCAGCCGCGGAAGCGCTTGCCGCACTCGTGGCAGGCGTAGGGCTTCTCGCCCGTGTGGATGCGCTGGTGCTTCAGTAGCAGCGAGTTATACTTGAAACTCTTGCCGCAGGCCTCGCACCTGTGCGGCTTGGCCCCCCGCGCGCTGCCCTGCCGGCTCCGACCGAAGTTGACTCCCAGCTCGGCGGCCCGCTCGGGCGCACCCTCGGGCCCGGCCGCTGCTTGCTGCACAAGCGTCACGCGCCAGGCGCCCCGCGGCTGGGCGCAAGGGACGGCCCCAGGCGGCTGGCTCGCCGGCCGCTCCGCGCTGGATTCAGGCCCGAAGCCGGCGCCGCACCGGGCCCTGCGGGGAAGGCTCCTCAGGAGGCTGCGCAGCGCCCCGCCCGCCCCCTCGTCAGGGGCCTGAGAGCCGGGAGAGCGTGGAGCCTGCTCCGGCTCGGGCTCGGAGTCTGAAATGAGAAACGGCAGAGGCGGATAGTACCCGCGTGCCCCCACCGTGGCCCAGAGGGACGGGGATGGGGAGTGAGAGCAGAGCTGGACAGGGGGGCTCAGAGGGGACAAGGAGGGTCCAGGCACCCAGTGGATGGGAGACAAGCGGACAGGGGCTCGGAGTGCCGTGCCCGGGAGGGCCGACATGGACACAGGGGTGGGGAGCATTGCAGGGTGACCCAGAGCTGCTGGGACCATCCACAGTTACCACAGCGGCCGTGCCGGTGCACGGAGTCACAGTGGCAAGACAGACCGTGGGGCCACCCTTAGCCAGGAGGAAGCACTAAGTGTTGGTGAGGACCCGGAACCTGAGGGACTCCAGAGCTCCAGAGGGCGCCTGGAAGCCCTTGCCGAGGATGTGGTCCGTATGGGCACAGCTCCTCATGGGGCTGCCCCAGGCCTCGGTGGCAAGTGCGCTGCTGCCCAGCTCCCATGCCCACCCCAGGAGCTTCCCACGCAAATCTCTGGCCCAGGGTCTCTTTCCAGGGACCTGACCTCAAGACACCTGCTCCCCACCCCAGGGCCGCCCAGGTGTGGGCGACGGCTCAGCACTGTTAAATCCAGCCATATCACTAACATCACCCAGAGGGAACCCTGGGAGCTTCTCAAGGGGGAGGTGCAGGGGACCTGGACTGACACAGCTCCAGCCAGGCTGAGGGGAGGCCATCTAGGGGATGCAGTAGGAGGAGGGGACCCAGGATAACTCTGGTGGATCTGGGGGGACAGTGGTGCCCTGAGCCAGAGGCCCCAGCCCGAGGCAGGTGGAGGGGAGGGAGGAGTTCCTGATTCACTGTGTCCGGCTGGGGCCGCCAGGAGTCCACGTGGGGCCACTGGGGCAGGTGGCCATGGGCTGCAGTCACCACCTCGGGAAGCATCAGTGACTGGACTGGCATTAGAGCGGGGGAGGGGCCGCGGGGCAGAGGTGAGCTGGTGCTAGGGAAGAAAAGCCCCAGGAAGGGGGTGGTGCCAGCATTGGGGATGCCACAGCGGTGGGCGTTGTGAGGAGCCTGGCACTTGCAGAGCTCTGGTCCCCCAGAGCCCGATTCTGCTCACTCACCGGGCCAGAAGGTGTCTCTGCTGATCTCCACTTCCTCTTCGTCTTGGAGATCCAGGTCAGAAGGCTGGGAGAGCACCTTAGGGCTGGAGCCAGGGGAGCCTGCGGGGCAGGGAGGCTGGGGCTCACCTCCACCCTCTGGACCGCTGCCTCCACTCCTCTCTGATCACCACGTGCTTCCAGGCTGTGACCCTGACACAGGACACCTCCTGGCCCTCCCAATCCCAACAGCAGGCCCGCTGCTTGGGCTTCTCTAGCCACGAATGCCCTTTACCTTCCTTCCCAGCTCGGTTCAAGAGCCTCCTCCTCCAGGGGCCAGCAGCGGGAGCTCATTCCCCTTCAGCCCAGTAAGCAGAGCCAAAACCTGGGGTAGCTTCAAAGTGGCCCTCCTGCCGCTGAAGGCGGCTTTGTCACCTTGGTGGGCTGTGGCCGGCCCTCCTCCCTGCCCCACCATCCTGCAACGCTGCCCTGGAGCGGCCTCTCAAAGTGCTGGCCCTGCAGGCTCCCACACCAGCACCTCGTAAAGCCTCCCTCCCTTGGCCCAAGGCCTTTCTGTCCCTCCGGGGCTCTCCGCTGTCCTCGACGAGCATCCAGAAACAGCAGAGGCAGCTGCTTCCAGCAGGCCCAGCGCACTGACCCCTGGCTTCCTCAGGCGGAGACTGAGGAATGGGCTGGGCCCATCTATGAGCCCCTCACCCCTGGGCACACCAGGCTTGGGCACCCAGAACCAAGACCCCCCTCCCACCCAAGACTTGGTGGGGGCAGGGTGGGGGGATGGCCTTAACGCTCTAGGAGCACAGATGCAAAAGGGAGGGGCGTGGGCTCTGCTGCCCGAGGCCAGTGGTCAGCTCTCCTCACGGCGGCAGGGGCACCAGGCCCCTTTGGGGGTCTCACCTGTCTCCTCAGTGCTGTGCCACCCTGGTGCCTCACCTGGGTGAGGAGAGAGGGTGGCTGGGGGCTGTACTCAAGGATGGGTGTGTCTCTTAGCCCCGTGAGGCCGAATCTGGGTGCCCCCAGAGATGACAATGCAGAGATGGGCACAGAAAGACGCAGGGCTGGGGTGGGAAGAGGCTCCTGTCCACACCCCGTTCATAACAGTGCCCGGCTGTGAGCTTTTCCTGGGGCTTTCCAGCCTCAGGCAGACCTGCCCCGGCTGCGGTGGGGTGACCAGCTTGGCCCACCAAGGAGGGTGGACTTCCCCAGTCCAGCCAGCCACTCACTCACCTGACACGCCCTCCTGACCTCAGGTCGGCCCCTGGGAGACCTTCCGAGCTCAGGCTGAGGAGTGAGGGGTGGCCTGACATGAAGGGCTGGGAAGTTCAGCAGGTGGGGGCGGCTGTGCGACGTCCCTTCCTCGAGAGCTGAGGGTCCAGAACTGCTTGGCTGCCCCAAAGCAGGATGTGGGGGGTCCCAAACCACCTTTGGGCCTTTCGGATACACTCCCCATTGTGGAGACAGGCCTGGGGGCACTGGCGTCTCTGGGCTATGACCCTCACCCCCAGCTCATGGCCACCATGTCACCATCCCCTGGCAGCCAGGGGAGCTGGCTTGTTCCACAGATGGCCAAAGGCAGGGCAGGCTCCAGCGCCGTGCTCCTGCAGAGGGGGCGGCGAGGGCACCTTTGCCCTGCCCTGCCCTGGGACACCACTGGAGGGTGGTGTCCACTGGAGGGGACCTGGCAGCACTTTGAGAAAGAAAGCGACCCCGATTCCAGCTTTGTTCCTGGGGCCATGCCCTGGCACTGACAGGCAGGATGTTCCCCGGGCTGTCACTTTAAGAGGGCCAGTGACATTACCAAGATAGGAAGCACGCCAAAGCTGCTGCCAGCTGTAGGGGTGCCCGGAGACACCCTCAGAGTCAAGCAACGCCAGGTGGTGTGCGCTGTCTCCGCCCTGCTGCAGAACAAGCCGACGCCGGATGGCCCTGGCTCCCTGGGAACCTGCCCTGTTCAGGCAGCAAAGCACTTCCTAGGACCTTCTCTAGGGGAGGATGGGGGTGGCCCAGGGTCAGGTGTGGGAGGCACATAGTATGGGTCACTGTCATTCCACTGCCTAACCGTGGCTCCTGACTCCTGCCCACATTCGGGCCATTACTGCAGAGCTCAGTCACCTGCCACCTGCTGGCTGTGCCCGGGCCGTGCCAGGTCTCCACGGGGTGCACACCCAGATGCTGCTCCCCACCCTGCTGGCTCTGTGCAGAAGTACCCCTGCCTCAGTGCCACTACCCCTCACCTGGCCAGCACCCTCCCACTGCTGTGCCACGAAACAGGGACAGTGTGGCCCGAACCGGAGAAACACCAGGGCTGCCCACCTGCTGTGGCTGGTCTTCCAGGTGGAAGCGAGGTGGCTGTACACGTCTGGGGACAGGCGGGAGGCGGGTGCTTTCCTGGCTGGAAGGGCCTTTCTTTGTGTATAAAATGGCACAGCAAGTGCTGTGTGCCCGGGCCTGGACCAGGGTGAGTTAGGGGAGCAAGCTAGGTGCCGGGGGGTGGTCAGTGGGCACCCAGAGTTCAGATCTCAGGTGCCAAGGCCAGGCACTCCATGTGGAAAGATGCTGTGCCTGTCACGGGGTGGCCCTGCCCTGCCCGTGGGGTCCTCCCTACCAGCCTGGGCACTCAGTAACCCCCACAGGGCTGCAAGCCCCCAAGGGTCCCAGGCCTCCCCTCCCTCACTTCCTCCTGCCCAGACTGTCCCTCCACCTGCAGGACCCCTGGGTAAACCTTCCAGAACCGGCCCAGGCAGTGCTGGCTCTGGTGGGCGTGGCCTTGGGGCACAACACAATCCCTGAGAAGCTGTGTGGGGACCCTCAGTCCCCCAAGCCCAGCCCAGCTCCTGATCTGCGCCTCCGCAGAGGTCCTGGGAGATGAGGAACTGTGTCCTGTTCCCACTGCCTGGTCTCCCTGCTCTGCAAGGCTTGTGCTAGGCCATGGCCCCAAGTCCTTTGCTGTGGGACCCCAGCTTCATGTCTGCAGGGACCACCGCATAGAACCTTACCCGGCCACTCCCCATGCCCCTCACGACCCTCCCCACTGATAAACGGCTCCTCCTCGGGACCTCCTCTGCTCCCTGACACCTCACAGCCTGGTGCCCAGCAATGCACCCACCAGAGGCTCCTGAGGTGACCACGTGTGCCTGGAGTGGGCCCCAGGAACCTCGGTCTGGCCCACTGCAAACTTCTTTCTGGGAGTCGGGAGTTCTGCGGCTCCAAGTCCTGTCTTGATCCCTAACTGGCAGGTTGGCCCTGGGCAAGTTCCAGAAACACCGAGGTCTCCCCTGCTTAGGAACCTGTGGCCCCGGGGCATTCCCAAGGAGCAGAGGAAGCTGGAAATGCCCAGAAGCAGCCCCTGCCTTCACCCAGTGTCTGGAAGTTGGGACAGGAGCCGCCCATTGCTGCGGCCTGGCCCCGTTCTCTCTACACCAGGCCTATCAGCATGAAGAGGGGATGAAGGCCACCCCCTTATCTGGCTCTGGCTACCTGACAGCCTTCCCAGGCCCCACTGTGCCTCAGCCACAATCTCTTGCTGGGGGAAGCAGCCACACCCGCTGTTCTCAGGGCCCAGCACGTCTGTCCTCCCTGGATGTTGTTTCTAGCACAGCACGGAGAGGGCGGAAGCTGCTGGTGCAGCCCCCACTCCCTCCCACAGGGCAAAACCCCTGGGGGTTTCAGGGCACTCGGACGTGGCTCCAGTGCCCAGGAGGCTTCCCGGCCTGTGGGGCTGGGGACTCACGCCTGACTTTCTGGGCCTGGCTGCCCACGGCTGGTGGAGACAGGGCCGGGGGTAATGCAACCCTGCAGGCTCAGGGGGCCTGACCCCAGGCCCCTCCATGCTCCCCAGGCCCACCCTCCACCTGGGCATCAGCTTCTTATCCTGCAGAAACTGGCCTGCAGCCACCTCAGCGTGTGTCCTGTGCTGTGCCAAGATGATCTGCTGGGCTGTGCCCTCCCTCAGAAACTGTCCCCCTAGAGAAGTCACACCTCACCAGGCTTGGGGGGGGTGCCAGGGCGTGCCCTGAGTCTGCTGACCTCCTGGCCTTGTCTCTGGGCTTCTGTGTCCCCACTGGTAACGGGACAGGAGGACTTCTCTCAGCCATTGTACAGGTGACATGAGAGGGCAAGAGCGGGCTCTGAGATTCTAAGGGGTGAGGAGCACGGCCCTCGGGGGCATGGGCTGGAGGCCCAGCCACAGTGTGTGCTGTGGGGGCTTGGGATCCTTCCAGGTAGCCCCTGGCCAGGCCCACCAGGACAGGCAGCCCACGGGTGCCCCTTCCCAGCCTCCTCGCAGTCCCTGGGGAGTTGCTCGGGACACAGCAGCGGAGACGGCAGGGCTGCAGGCTCCTGCTCCTCGGGGGAGTGGATGCCAAGCCGCCTGGCTCCCTGCTCCGCTAACTCACCCTGGTCCTGGCTCCTTGGGGGAGCCCCCCGGCCTCTCTGTCCCCATCTGAGTGCCCACCTGAGGGCCCTATGCAGCGCAGCTGCTCTCCACAAGCCTCAGTGGTCCCTTCAGCCACCAGGACTCTGACTCCCCAAGAGGAAGAACCCTGTGCCAGGTTGCCCCCATTCCTGGGCCAGGCACGGGCTCTCCAGGCTTGACCTATGTGGGGCCTTGCCCCTGCTATCAGCAGCTCATGTGCTGGGTTGGGCCACGAGGGCCGAGGCCAGGCCTCCTGTGGAACACCCAGCAGAGATGGAGCTTCAGGATCCCTGACCTCCGAGAGGGAGTACAGCCAGGGGCACCACGGGGCTGGGACTCCCCCACACCTCAACTCCCAGAGCCTGCCATGTGACCATGAGGCCACAACATCGGGGTGGAGCAAGGCTGGCGCTCTGTCCCTGCGAGTCCCGGGGGGTCACACCCAAACCAGCTTGGGAAGGCAAGGACTCTGGCTGCTCCACTTCCTGAATGACAACACAAACTCAGAGGGGCGATGCCTTGCTCCTGGTCACGCTGGATCCAGACTTTGAGGCCACTTTCCCTCCCACACCTCAACTCAGGAAACAGACAATGCGGGGAGCCGTCCCTAGGGACCAGAGCTCAGGCTGGGCCCCAGCCTCAACCACATCCAGCCCCTGGCCTGAGGGTGCAGGAACCCCAGCTGCTGAAGGAGCTGCATACAGTGTCTGGAGGCGCCTCTCAAGTCAGCCAGGGTGGCAGGTCAGGAGGAGACAGGGCAGGGGACGTGAGGGCAGGGGATGCAGGGTGGGGGGCGCACAGCAGGCTGGGTGAGTACCATGTTGATGCCCATGGAGGTGAAGCTGAGGCTCGTGGTGCTGGGCTCCAGGTGTCCCCGGTGATGAGAGACTGACAGGGGACAGGACAGAAGGGGACTCCTGAATGTCCCCTAGGGCTGCCATCTTCCCTGAGACCTGCTGAAGGTGTCACACCTGGGACCTGGGGAAAATGAAAACCATGGCAGATGAGGGGATTGAGAGGAATGTGGGGGGGATGGTGCAGGAAGAGGCAACATGCCAGCTCTCCAAGGGGAGATGGAGGTTGATCCACTCCAGGAGAAGCAAGGATGGAGGGTGAACCCACAGAGACACATAGGCCTGGGGTGAGGCAGTCAGGGGACCTGGCACGTTTATTCAGTAAGGAATAACGCTTTGAGTGGCTGGGTGCGGTGGCTCATGCCTGTAATCCCAGCATTTTGGGAGGCTGAGGCGGGTAGATCATGAGGTCAGGAGTTTGAGACCAGCCTGGCCAATATGGTGAAACCCTGTCTCTACTAAAAATATAAAAATTAGCTCGGCGCAGTGGCGGGCACCTGTAATCCCAGCTACTTGGGAAGCTGAGGCAGGAGAATCGCTTGAACTCGGGAGGCGGAGGTTGCAGTACGCCGAGATCGCGCCACTGCACTCCAGCGTGGGCGACAGAGCAAGACCCTGTCTCAAACAACAAAAACAACAACAACGACGGAGTAATGCCTTGGAAGGAGCGCTTAGGAAGTAGCCACCGCCTGGGCAGCACAGCAGACACCTGTGGGGGCTGAAGCAAAGCTCCCATTCCGGCAGAGGCTCTGGCATCTCCTTCCAACCTGTGGCATCACCCCTCCCCCAGAGAAAGGCATAGAGTCTTCCAGAAAAGCCTCAGCTGCTGGCCCTATGGGAGGGCCTGCTGCGCATGAGTGTTTTGGAGGAAATCTTAACAAGGCTTTTCCTGAACAGCGGAGAAGAGACATTTCCAGAGAGGGGAACCCTCTTCCTCAGACCCTACAGAGCCCTCAGAGACTGCAGGCTGGGATCCCCTAGTCCAGCCCTGCAGCAGCACTGGTAGACTCACTCAGGGCTCCAAGATACCTCTTAGTTTACTTTGCAAAAACGGCTTGAGTCCAATGTGAAAAGTGACTTTTCTTTCATACTGTGATAGAGTAGGAACTCCCAATCTGGGGCAGGGAGTGAAAAAAGGAAGGGGAAGAGTGGACAAAAGTTAACGGATACTCAGATCTAAGGACAGCAGACAGTGCCTGCTTCGAGGAAGTGGGAGAGGCGGCTCCCACACGGCCGCTGCCCCAGTGCCCGGCCTTCTGGGCCAGCCTCTGTCCCCTAATGATGGGAAGGGTCGGGCCACCAGGTAGGTGGCCACTGGGTGCAGGTCCTCCACCCTGAAGTCACATCTCAAGTTACTTAGTTAACTTACTGGGGACATCTGGTAAAAGGGCCTGCTGGATCACCCCGACCCTGGCTTGGCCCCCAGGACTGAGCGGAGGCGGCCACCACAGGGTGGACGCCCCTTCACCCACCCCCAGGGACGCACAAACTCTGAGCTCCAGGCTGAAGGGGGAGGGGCACTCCTGCCAGCGGCTCGGGGGAAGAAGCATCCTCTGCCCCTCTGTTCCCAGCCCCGTGGGAGCGGACCCGATCGCCGGGAGCTCGGCACAGAGCGCGTCCGCCCGGCGGTGCGGCGCTGGAGTCCGGCGGCTCCACGCTCCCGAGCGGCGGGACCTCCGGGCCTCAGTTTCCCATCTGCAGAGTGGGGATGACGACAGCTGCCGTCACTGGGTGCCTGGGAAGGGCGCCCTGCGAACGGACACCCGCGATCGCCAGGGCCGCTGGGCGGGGCGGTCCGCTGCTGCCCCGCGACCCTCAGGAGCCCACCCCGCTCCCCGGGCCTGGCCCGAGGCCAAGGTCACGGCGAGCGGCGGCTGCAAGGGCCGCGCGGCCCGGCTGGGCAGGGCTGCACCGCGGAGTACAGCGCACGAGCTCGGACTGGGCTGGTCCCCTGCGCCCGGAGCCGCCGCCGCCGCCCGCGCCCACTCACCTTCCCAGCGGGAGGAGGCCGCCGCGCGCCGGACGGAAGTGCCCGGCCCCGCCCCACTCCTCCCGGCCGGAACACACTTCCGGGACGCTCTGGGCCCCGGGAGGACCGCACGCCTCGGTGGCCGTGTGGGGGCGGGGCCGGGAGCGAAGAGGAGGCCTTTCCCCGCCCCGCCCCTCCCCTCGTGGGCTGCACCCGCGCGTGGCTTTCGAGTACACGCTGGCCCAGATCCCACCCGCGCCTGCAGAGCGCCCGGGCGCGGGGAGCGGCGCTGCGTGGGGCGCAGAAGCCGGCGCCTCGGAGCCTCCTTCCCGAAGCCCGCCCTGCACCGCCCGGGGAGCCAGCGGGGGGCCGGGCTTCGGGAGATGACGGCGCCATCCCCACGCTGCCCGCGGCCCCTCCGTGCACTCCAGGCCCCCGGGGGTCCTCGGCTGGAGTTGCTTCCACGTTCAGCTCGCGAGTCCATCCCGCTACCCTCTTGGGTTCCCTCCTCGGGATGTGTCCGCAGCGATGGCCACCGGCCGCCGGGAACCGCTGCAAGACGCGCGACCTCCCGCTCCCCTCGCGGGGGCCCCAGCGCCCTCGATTCTGCCTGCTCTCCAGGGGCATCCCCGGGAGCCTGAGGAGGATGTTACAGGTTCCCCAAAGCCCTTTCATGGACTCTTTCCTCATTTTCCTTTTGTTCAGCCACAGTTTCTCCCTCAGTTCTGTGCTTACGACCCGAAAAGAGAAAATTGTCACTTTCTGGGAAAAATAAATGGCCGGGGGAGGGTTCTTTGACCGTTTTGAGCAGCAGTGCAGAGAGCCGAGGCGAGGGGACCCCTGAGCTGGAGGGGCGCGCGGAGCAGAGGGCGGGGGACCCGCAGACGGGCAACAGCTGCCTGGTGCCAGGGTGGACGCTCAGGGCTGTGTGGGTGGAGAAGGAGTCCCCAGGCCGATAATATATAAAAATCTCTAAACTCTACCGTAAGAAAACAAACATTCCAGTTAGAAAATTGGCAAGAGCCGCAACAGACATTTGACCGAAGAGGGCACAGGGATGGCAATAGGCTCTGGAAGGGATGGCTGTCAGGGAAGGGCCGGCCAGCATCGCGGTGGGTGCCACTGCATACTTGCCAGGTGGCTCAGGTAAAATCTGCTAACAAGTGCCAAGCATCACTGAGGTCGCGGAGCAGCTTGGGACATCGCCAGTGGTAAGGCAAAGTGGTGCTGCCATTCTAGAAACTGGCTTGGTAGTTTCTTAAAAAGTTTTAAGTAGTGCCGGGTGCAGTGGCTCACGCCTGTAATCCCAGCACTTTGGGAGACTGAGGCAGGCGGATCACCAGAGGTCGGAGTTTGAGACCAGCCTGACCAACAGGGAGGAACCCCATCTCTACTAAAAATATAAAAAACCACCCGGACACGGTGGCGGACACCTGTATTCCCAGCTACTTGGGAGGCTGAGGCAGGAGAATCGTCTGAGCCGGGAGGCGAGGGTTGCAGTGAGCTGAGATCGCACCACTGCACTCCGGCCTGGGCAACAGAATGAGACTCTGTCTCAAAAACAAACAAACAAACAAACAAACAAAAAAACTAGTACTATATCTGATACTGTTTGGAGGTGAGCCCCCTGCACATCTCATGGAAATGTGGCCCCTGATGGTGGCGGTGGGACCTGGTGGGAGGTTATTTGGGTCATGCTTGGTGCCCTCTCCTTGGTGATGAGAGCTGGCTGTTAAAAAGATCCTGGCGCCTCTGCCCCTCTCTTGCTCCAGCTCTTACCAAGTGACGGATGCCCTGGCTCCCACTTTGCCTTCTGCTGTGAGTAAATGCTTCCTGAGCCCTCCCCAGAAGCCTCTTCTTGTACAGTTTGACCAGGGACAGCAGCACCCTCTGAACCCTGATCTGAACTGAGCCAAGCAAACTTCTTTTCTTATTTATTTACTTTTGAGATGAAGTTGCCGCTCTTGTTGCCCAGGCTGGAGTGCAATTGGTTCGATCTCGGCTCACTGCAATCTCCACCTTCCAGGTTTAAATGATGCTCCTGCCTCAGCCTCCCAAGTAGCTGGGATCACAGGCATGCGCCACCACGCCCGGCTAATTTTGTATTTTTAGTAGAGACGGGGTTTCGCCATGTTGGCCAGTCTGGTCTTGAACTCCTGACCTCAGGTGATCCACCTGCCTCAGCCTCCCAAAGTGCTGGGATTACAGGCGTGAGCCACTGCGCCCAGCTCCTCTTTTCTTTTTCTTTTCTTTCTTTTTTTTTTGAGACGGAGTCTCGCTCTGTGGCCCAGGCTGGAGTGCAGTGGTGCAATCTCGGCTCACTGCAAGCTCCGCCTCCCGGATTCATGCCATTCTCCTGCCTCAGCCTCCCAAGTAGCTGGGACTACAGGCACCCACCAACTTACCCAGCCTCAGGTATCCCTTTATAGTAGTGCAAAATGGACAAACACAGAACTACATCAGGAGAGCGGCAGACGACAATGCAATTGACTCGATGACAGGCTGCAGCTGCATTGCACCGGGCTGTGCAGACTCATTTTTGGGGGCAGCTGTGTCTTTGTATGTAGTTCTTGACTTTCTGTCACACGCACAGGCTGTTGTCACCAGCTCCCTGTACATCCAGTGCATCATGGGAAGCTGAGTCACCGAAGCTACCATGTCGGCTGACCCATAAGAAGCTGTGGAGCGTCTCATTCCCCAGGCCCTTTGGACAGATCCTCAGTCTGGCTGGCTCACAGGAGCGAAGGGAGAAGGGAATGGGTGTAATCAGAGTGGAAGAATCCCCTTCCCCCACCAGGGAGGTGTGAAGGTGATGGGCAGGGCTTTGGAGGGAGTGCAAGGGTTGCTGATTTAATGGGCTCGGAGCCAGCAGCCAGTCTGGTCTGTTGGAGCAGCAGGTCCCCGCTCCTCACCTCGAGCAGGGTTTTGTTGAATATTCACTGTAAATAATCAGCTGGTGTTGGTTATGCTGGGAGGGGGGAGGTTCGAGCCCAAACAGCCCCAGAGCCCCTGGTCCTAAGACACGGGAGTTGGCCCCCAGCCCCCCAGCCTTGTGTCTTGATTTGTCCTCATGGGCTGTGGATTAGAAAAGGCCTCCATGGGCTTCTTTTGTTGAGATCAGGGAATTCAGTGCCTGTTCAGACACCCACACAGGCATGGCCTGCCCCAGCCAGTGCTGCTGGGGTTGGGGTGAGGGTGCCATCTGGACGGGCAGTGCCCTTGTCTCTAGGGGTCCCTGTGGGAACCTTCAAAGCTTCCCTGGCAGGAGGGCTGGTCAGAGCTCCCGAGCCACTGGGGTAGAGAGGCTGAGAGCACTTCCTAGACCGCACCTGGAGATGAGGGGCTTAGAGGAGTGGCCAGGCTTAAGGTCCAAGAAGGCTTCTCTAAGGGGCAGCATCAGAGGGAGATGGGGGTGGGAGCAGGAAGGAGGGAGAGGCGGCGGCAGAAGAGAAGGGCCAGCCCATCACAGAGAGGCGGGAGGGGCGCAGGGGCAGAGGTCTGATGCCTGAAGGAGTTGCCTGGGGTTCGAGTTTGGAAGACCAGGCAAGGGAGTGTGACGAGCAAGGGGAGGACAGAACAGGATGGGGAGGGACAGACCGAACAGTCTTGACGCCTCCACTGGGGGCTCAGACGTCATTCTCAGGGCACTGCGGGGCACAGGGGTCTGCAGGAAGGGAGGGAGGAGAGCTGACAGGCACTGAAGATCTGCCTGGGGCTGTGGGGTAGAGAAGAGCAGGACAGAAGGGACAGGGGGTCAGTGGCTGCAGTCCCCTGCATGCGACACAGCTGGCAGAAGGCCACCTGAGTCCCAGGCCGGGATGTGGACGATGAGGAAGCTTTAGGCCTGGGTTGGTGGGGCAAAGACGGGGCCACTCTGGGTGTTGTCTTCAAGAGTGGAGAAAGGCAGTCGAGCACACTTGCCTCTCGCCAGTGCCAGCCACCGTGTCGCCTTGCTGGCTTGGTTGCGGGGGAGGGAGAGCTGGGAGGGTTCTGGTTAAGTGTGTGAAGGCGTGACCAGTCCCCACATCTCCAGCCATGGCAGAGGCTTGTTCCTGCTCCGCTCCAAGCCTTTCCAGCTTCTGGAACCCCAGGCGTCTCTGGGCTGTTCGTTGGGGCCTTGAGAGCCACCTTTCCCTTACTTTTCTTCATCGTCACAGAGTCTAAATCTGTATCTCTCACCTGCGGCACCTCTGGCGTCTCGGCAGGACCCCCGCACACCCCTGCCTCTGCACACCAGATTCCGGTGGTGCCCCCACCCAGCTGTGACCGCCAGTGCCGAGTGGGCCCCAGCGGCAGAGGTGCCCCTGGTTGAGAGCAACTGCCCTGATGAAGGAGGTGCAAGCCAGGGAACAGAGGATCGGACAAAAGTGAGTGCTGTGTGGAACTCAGAGGGCCTGAAGAGGGGCTGATGACAGGGCCTGAAGAAGGTGTTCAGGACCCCTGGGGCCTCCTCTGGGGCATCCTGAGTGCAGGCACTAGGCCACTGAATGAACCCTTAGCTTCCCAGGTATCCGGGGCCAGAAAGCGTGAGGGCATTTCCGCACTGCAAAGGGTTGCTCCCATCGTGAGTTAGTGAACAACTTTCTCATTTATGTGTCAGTCTTCTGTGAGTCTGGCTAATGGGGAGTGGTCTTGCGGAGACCCATCAGAGGCAGCGACCAGCCAGGGTCTTGCGGTCCTGGGAAGCGGCACCTGCACTGTTCCCTGGGAGGAAGCTGGTAGCCTTCGTGGGGTCGCTGACTGCATCCCCAGAGTGCAGAGAGCTCGATGAAGACAGCACTCAAGTCAGAAATCAATGTTTACTGCACAGAACACAGAAGCCAGCAAGCAACAGGGAAAGGAGGCGTCGCAGCGAGCGTGTCGGGCAGGCTGGGAACCAGCGCAGCGGCCCACGTGGACCGAGGACACATGCAGAGCAAGTCACAGAAAGCGCAGCTGAAAACAAACGCATGCTTATCCCAGATGCACAGGACACTTACCAAGGACTGATGGTCTATCAGAGTAATGCTCAGCAGCTTTGCCTGGCAGGACAGTTAAATTTTGGACAACAGAAAGTAACAGTGGGAAATGGGACATCTGCCACCAACACGAGAGGCCAAGACCACAGCTGTTACAGGAGGGGTCAGTGCCACAGTACATGGGTGGCGGCAGCTGCACATGCGTGCCTGGGAAATGTGAGTGTTCGGACATGCCAGGCGTCCAGCCTCACCAGGAAACAAGCACACAGGGACACAGGCGCAAACACTGAAAACCCTCGCTGAATCCACTTGGTTGAGCGGTGGCCACGGGAGCACGGTGCTGCCCTCCTCACAAACCTGCACCTGGGCCCCAGGGCAAGATGGGCGTGGAAGGTGCAGGGGTGCGGGTGCGGGTAGTGGCTGCCGGAGACGGGGGTGGGAGGTGCAGGGATGCGGGTGCGGGCAGGGGCTGCCGGAGATGCGCGTGGGAGGTGCAGGGGTGTGGGTGCGGGCAGGGGCTGCCAGAGATGGCTGTGGAAGGTGCAGGGGTGCGGGTGCGGGTAGTGGCTGCCGGAGACGGGGGTGGGAGGTGCAGGGATGCGGGTGCGGGCAGGGGCTGCCGGAGATGCGCATGGGAGGTGCAGGGGTGTGGGTGCGGGCAGGGGCTGCCAGAGATGGCCGTGGAAGGTGCAGGGGTGCAGGTGCGGGCAGGGGCTGCCGGAGACGGGTGTGGGAGGTGCAGGGGTGCGGGTAGGGGCTGCCGGAGATGGGCGTGGAAGGTGCAGGGGTGCGGGTACGGGCTGCCGGCTCAGAGGCGTGTCCAGGAACCCCCGTCAGGCCGGAGCCCTGCCCTGAGCCGCCTGCAGGGGTGACTGCGGGACAGCAGCGTTAGGCCTGGTCTAGGCTGTGACGTAGCCCCCACCGCCACGCACGCCCCTCAGGATTCTGTCAAGGTGGGGGCCGTCTGCTCGGCCCGGGCTCCCTGACCACGTGGCTAGGTCTGCGGAGGAAACCAGGAGAGTGCGGACACCAGGCTCTGTAAGCATGAGGCTCCCTGCTGGCCCCATCCCGGAGTTCACCCCCTCCTCCCGGCGTCCCTGGGCCTCAGCTGTTCCTCACTGACCTCAGAGACACCCTGCCCTGCCCCGGCTCCACAGGAGCCCTGCCCACCACCGCCTCAGCTCTGGGGACATCGCCTTTCTCCTGGTGCAGAGGCGCCACTCGCTGCCCCCAAGGCCCATCTTCCTCCATAGCACGTTTTTATGTCAGCTCATTCACAGGAAAGAAACGATCACATCTCAGTGCCCAAATGGGGACCAATAGGAGAGGTCACTGGGAACGAAACCCAGGTACACCCCAGGGTCCGTGGGCTCCCCAGAAACGCAGGTGGACCCCACCACAGCCAACAGGCCTAAGTCGCTGATCGGCCCCTCCCTGCTTCCCTGTGTCAAAGAGGAAACAGAGGCCCAGACGAGGAGGGCTGGCCGGCTGCGCCCCAAGACCTCTGGTCCCGGGGCTGGCTGGGAGCGCCCCTCCCCCTGCTCCCTTCCTGCTCTCCTGAGAAATAGCTCAGGGATGGGGCCTGCGGGGACGGATGCCGGCATAGCTCTCAAAATGCTCGCACAAGGGACACTCCATGGCAGGTCCCTGCAGCAGAGCAAAGTCACAACATTTGAGGTTCTCTGCACTCTGAGGCCCACAGAGCTCGGCTGGCCGAGTGAGGCTGGGAGGATGGTGCCCGCTGGTCAGGGCAGCTGAGTGGGGCTGGGAGGACGGTGCCCACTGGTCAAGGCTGCCCTCTGGGTCAGGGTGGCTGAGCAAGGCTGGAAGGGTGGTGCCTGCTGGTCAGGGTGGCCGCGTGAGGCTGGGAGGGTGGTGCCCGCTCGTCCGGGTGGCCAAGAGAGGCTGGAAGGATGGTGCCTGCTGGTCAGGGCGGCCCAGGAGGTGCTGTCCAGGTGGAGCCCGGGGCTGGTGTGGGTGCGCCATGCTCCTGAGAAGTTTCTGGGTTGTGGCTTTAATGTTCTCCTGCAATGAGAACGCTGACACTTGGCTGAAAGGTCCTCACGTCTCCCCCAGTACACTTCTGAGATGCCAGGAAGGTTCTGAACATCAGGCTGATTCCTGGGACTCCCCTCCAGGGTGGCCTCACCGGAGTCAGGAGCCCCTGCTCCGCGCCCACTGCCCCACTAGGATGGCTCTGCAGTGGCCTGAGGACAGTGAACACTGGGGTCACTGGTGTAAAGTTGCCCACTGCGATGGCTTTCACCTTTGAAGAAGTTTGGGAACCAAGTGAAAGCCCGGGAGCTATTTCTAGGCATTTCAGAAAGTGCTTCCCCGCACGACTTCACAGGGTGCTTCCCCGCACGATTTGAGAGGGTGCTTCCCTGCACGACTTCACAGGGTGCTTCCCCGCACTTCACAGGGTGCTTCCCCGCACGACTTCACAGGGTGCTTCCCTGCACGATTTGAGAGGGTGCTTCCCTGCACGACTTCACAGGGTGCTTCCCTGCACGACTTCACAGGATGCTTCCCTGCACGATTTGAGAGGGTGCTTCCCCGCACGACTTCAGAGGGTGCTTCCCCGCACGACTTCACAGGGTGTTTCCCTGCACGATTTCACAGGGTGCTTCACCGCACACACTCTGGGTGCTTCCCTGCACGATTTGAGAGGGTGCCTCCCTGCACGACTTCAGAGGGTGCTTCCCCGCACTTCACAGGGTGCTTCCCTGCACGACTTCACAGGGTGCTTCCCTGCATGCACTCTGGGTGCTTCACTGCACGATTTTACAGGGTGCTTCACCGCACGCACTCTGGGTGCTTCCCTGCACGCACTCTGCCGCACACCGCCCTCCCTGGGCCAGGAGCCTGCTGCACAGAAGGAGGTTCCTTTTCTTCTCTTTCTAGCGCTTTTCTTCTCCTTTTCTTCATCTCTGCTTCTTCTCTAACTGAGGAATGTGCGAATCTTTTTTGTTAGTTTTGAGGTTGCTTCGTATGCATATTTCATCTAGACCTTCCTGCTTTGGGGGTGATCTGCTCTACTAGCCTGAAAAGGACGAGAAATATCTTCTGAGTACGTGAGAAGTGTGGTGATTACCTGGTTTCTCTGTTGGTAAAGACCACACTCCAAAAGCAAGATGGCTTAAATTTGTGTTGAGTGGAAACAGGCACCTGCGGGCAACGCAGGCCTGGGTTGGGGCGGGGGGGGCCTCAAGATCAGTGGGGGGTGTGGAAGTGGGTGTTAACCCGTGCACCCCAGGGCTGGATGGCACCAGGTTCATGAGGAAGTGCTTCCTGTTTTCTAAAAATGTTAAGGAAGGTGGGAGGGTTTCAGATGCATAAGCTGAGTGTACATGACACGATCCTTTAACTGTGCTAGAGCAAATGCCCACTCACCCTCCATCCAGTTTCAGCATGAAATACCACCCAGGGTCCCTGTGCCGGCCCCTCTCTCCTGAGTTCCGTGTGAACCATGCCTTTGCTTTTCTCTGCAGTTCGACCACACGTATCCCCAAACACCACACTGTTTAGTTTTGCTTGGTTTTGAACTTCGCGGTGGTTAAAATCGTGCCGTGTGTCTTCTGTGCCTTACATTCTCTGCTTAGTGTGTGTCTGACACACATAGGTGTTGACGTGGGTCCTGGCTGGCTGCGTGGCCACTGTGCCAACAGCTTCCCTTGACCAACAGACCATGATTTACCTGCTTCGCTACCGACAGGCATTTGTGTTCTTTCCGGCTTTCCTGACAGTGCACGCCGTGAACGTTGTTGTGTCTCTGGCTGCGCACACACACGTTTCTCAAGGGGAAGTAAACAGGTGGCTCCTGGGTCAGCAGGAACGCACATCTTCACCTTTGCCAGAAAACGGTGGGCTGCTCTCCAGACTGTGCTGCTGCCCACTGCTGCAGCAGCAGATGGACTCCTGCCCGTCCTGTGCAAGGATCCGAATCAGACTTGGCCATCTTTACCACGCTGTGGGGCACAAAATTGGATCTCTTTGTTGTTTTAACTTGTGTTCTCTGATTTTTAAAGAGATTGAGCATGTTTTCAGGTATTTACGAGCCATGGATTTTTTTTCTTCTGTGACTTTTGCCCATTTTCCTTTTTTTCTAGAGATGGGGTCTCGCTGCGTTGTTCAGGCTGGTCTTGAACTCCTGTTTTGGCCATTTTTCTACTTAGATATTTATCTTTAAAAATCCTGGTTCCTATGAATGCTGCACATATTCTGAACGTTTGTCATTTGTTGCTACAGTGGTCAGGGTGAGTAACGGTGGCTGGGGTAACGAAGAACCTCCGCGTCTCAGCGTCTCACTCAGGAGGCCTCCCCTTCTTGCTCACACCACGCCAGGGTCTTGAGGCTCTCCCGAGGGCGACTCCGGGACGTGGCTCCTTCCCTTGGTGTGTGGCTCTGCCATCTCTGAGTCCCTCTCTTTCAGTCACAGGAAGGGAGGACAGTGGATGATCACAGGGAAGATTTCAGGAGGCCAGGCCTGGAAGAGGCGTCCATCATTCCTGCTCACGTCTGCAGAACAGAATGCAGTGATGCAATCCCAGTTCACTGAAGCATCAACCTCCTGGGCTCAACTGATCCTCCTGCCTCAGCCTCCCCAGTATATGGGACCACAGGTGCACGCCACCATACCTAATTTTTAATTTTTATTAGAAATGAAATCTCACTATGTTGCCCAGGCTGGTCTCAAACTCCCGAGCTCAATCTATCCTCCCACCTCAGCCTCCCAACGTGCTGGGATGACAGGCGTGAGCCACTGCGCCTGGCCTGCAAGTGCTTAGTACCTTTGTTCACGTATATGGGTACGAGTGACACTGAACTGTAATTTTGATATCCAGATTATACTCACTTCAGAAAATAACACAGGGTGTGTTTCTTGTCTGTCTCCGAGTCTGGGTAAAACTGGAGCTGTTTCTTGAACTCACGTGCAAAGCACCTGGATCTGGCGTTCTTTGGCAAGACTGAGAATCATCCACACAATCTCTGTCGTGGCGATGGATTCTGTGTGCGTCTCCTCGAGCTGGGCTGCCGCGTGACTTTCCTTCTGATGGTCAAACCGTTTTGGTGGAGTTTTCTTTGTCAGCACAGGCTTTTCTCACCTTTTCAGCGTCGGATGTGGCTGAACTGTCTTCCCTTCTCATTCCTGATCGTTGATTTGCTCCTTTTTTCTTAGTCATTTTGCCACAGGATGTCAATTTTAATAGTCCTTTCAAAGAACCAACTCTTAGCTCTTTTGTCCTCTCAATGGTGTCTGTTTCCATTAATTAATAAGTGACTTTATTTACTTACTTATTTATTTTTTTGAGACAGAGTTTCGCTCTTATTGCCCGAGCTGCAGTGCAATGGCGTGATCTTGGCTCACTGCAACCTCCGCCTCCCAGGTTCAAGCAATTCTCCTGCCTCAGCCTCCCAAGTAGCTAGGAATACAGGCATGCGCCACCACACCCAGCTAATTTTTTTCTGTATTTTTAGTAGAAATGGGGTTTCACCATGTTAGCCATGACTTGTCTTGTCCTCATGTGATCTGCCTGCCTTGGCCTCCCAAAGTGCTGGGATTACAGGCGTGAGCCAGTGTGCCCGGCCTGGGCCCTTCTTTTTCTAACTGTTACACTGGGTGCTTCCCTCCTGACTTCCAGCTCCTCTCCTAACAGCAACAGAAGCACGCAGGGTTGGACACTGCCCTTGGCTTCCACTGCCCCCAGGTGCTCTGTTAAGTCATATGATCACTGAGTTTTAAGTGTCTTATCTTTGACCTGGGTCATGTAGGTTTCCTCTTCCTGGAATAAGAGCTTCATTTAAACAAGACACCAAAGCAGAGGTCAGCCTAGACGGCCTCCGGCTTCAGCTCTTGGTCTTGCTGTGACGTCAGGAGTTCATCTGTCTGTGCCAAATGATAGAGGCAAAAAAGATGGCAGACTGGTTTTGGTATGGTTGTGTGATTTTTCTCGTAACCATAAACGTTAAAAAAATTTCCAAGTGGATTTAAAAAAATGTATCTTTTATTTTTGAGACAGGGTCTTGCTCTGTCATCCAAGCAGGTCTTGAACTCCTGGCCTCAAGTGATCCTCCTGCCTCGGCCTCCCAAAGCACTGAGATTACAGGTGTGAGTCACCACATCTGGCCCCAAAAATGTATCTTTTGTTGTTGTTTTCCATGCCGATTTTGTTGAAGCCAGCTCTCTCATCTTTCCCTTGGAGAGATATCCAAGGCTGTCAGTTTGCATGGCCCCCATTTTGTGTGTGAACCAATATCTGATCTCACTAACACCAGCATGTGGTGCGAGCTCTGATCTCACTAACACCAGCACGCGGGGGGAGCCCTGATCTCACTAACACCAGACGCGGGGGGAGCCCTGATCTCACTAACACCAGCACGTGGGGCGAGCCCTGATCTCACTAACACCAGATGCGGGGGGAGCCCTGATCTCACTAACACCAGATGCGGGGGGAGCCCTGATCTCACTAACACCAGACGCTGGGGGAGCCCTGATCTCACTAACACCAGACGTGGGGCGAGCCCTGATCTCACTAACACCAGACGCGGGGGGAGCCCTGATCTCACTAACACCAGACGCGGGGGGAGCCCTGATCTCACTAACACCAGACGCGGGGGGAGCCCTGATCTCACTAACACCAGACGCGGGGGGAGCCCTGATCTCACTAACACCAGACGCGGGGGGAGCCCTGATCTCACTAACACCAGACACGGGGGGAGATCTGATCTCACTAACACCAGACGCGGGGGGAGCTCTGATCTCACTAACACCAGACGTGGGGGGAGCCCTGATCTCACTAACACCAGACGCGGGGGGAGCCCTGATCTCACTAACACCAGATGCAGGGGGAGATCTGATCTCACTAACACCAGATGTGGGGCGAGCCCTGATCTCACTAACACCAGACGCGGGGGGAGCTAACACGGCCACACAGTTAGTAAGATCCAGCACTGTGCTTACGACATCATGTATTAAGGCTCTGGTTCTCGGCAACCCTGTGGGGTTAAGCACTGTCAGCATTGCCATTTCACACCTGGGAAAACTGAGGCAAAGGTCCCAGAGTTCCAGAGTGAGGGGTCAAGTCCACAGACCCTGACTTGAGAGCTATGCTCTTGACCACCTACGTCCATCCTAGAAATAAAAGACGTCGGATTAAAGTGTGAGTTTAGGATCAGGAACCCACCTGCCTGCTGCTAGAGAGGCTGAGGTGGTCCTTCCAGCCGCGCTTCTGCAGGTGTCTCTGTGGGCATGACCTGGGGCTGGCGTTTGGTGAGATGTCATTCCACACCTGGGGGTCCATCCTACTGGCCCTAAATATGGAAAAGATATTTATTGTGGCATTATTTATAATAACCTAGGTTGGAAACAGCCCACATGCCCATGCTGGGAAGTGGATAAGTCACCTCTGCCTTTTCGATTCAACTGGTCATTGTGCAGGCATTAAAAGTGATGCTTCCTTCCTGGCCAACATGGTGAAACCCCGTCTCTACTAAAAATATAAAAATTAGCTGGGTGTGGTGGCGCGCGCCTGTAATCCCAGCTACTCAGGACGCTGAAGAAGGAGAATCGCTTGACCGCAGGAGGTAGAGGTTGCAGTGAGCTGAGATCGCGCCACTGCACTCCAGCCTGGCAACAGAACGAGACTCTGTCTCAAAAAAAAAAAAAAAAAAAAAAGTAATGCTCTCCACTGTCAGTAATGGGGAAAAGCAACGATTGTACTATCATAAGTAAAATCAAACCAAATGCAGACACCACCAGGGCATGCGTGCCAGTCTCCTGGGCCATCCTAGACAGCTCTGTCCACACTTGCCACCCTTCCTGGCACATCCCGACAGATAGCAGAGGATACCTGCCCTGAGCAGCTCCCTGTCCCGCCCCCTGGTTTCTTTCTTGTGTCCGAGTTCCTGACTTCTGACGCCGGCCCTTTCTTGCCAACAGCTAATTCTGAAGGACACTAAGACACAGAGTGTGCAAGGACTGGGAGTTGTATTAGTTCACTGCGTGTTACTATAAAGGAACACCCGAGGCTGGGTAAGTTTTTGTAATGAGGTTTACGTGGCTGGCGGTCTTGCAGGCTGTACAGGTATCTGCTTGGCTTCTGGTGAGGCTGCAGGGAGGGAGCAAGAGATGGGAAGAGGCACCAGGCTCTTTAATGCAGGAGTTCCCAACCTCAAGACGGGTCCCTGGCCTGTTAGAAGCAGGTCACACAGCAGGAGGTGGGCGGCAGGCGAGCAAGCGTTACTGCCTGAGCTCCGCCTCCTGTCAGATCAGCGGTGGCATTAGATTCTCACTGGACCGCGAACCCCACCGTGAACTGCGTGCGAGGGATCTAGGTTGCGCGCTCTTTATGAGAATCAAATGCCTGATGATCTGAGGGGACAGTTTCATCCTCAAACCATCCACACCACTCCCTGTCCATGGAAAAAACTGGTCCCAGGTGCCAAGAAGGTTGGGGATCACTGCTTTAAACAACTAGCTGTCCCGTGAACCTAAAGAGTGAGAACTCACTCATTACTGTGAGGAGGGCACCAAGCCATTCTCGAGGAATCTGCCCCCATGACCCAAATACCTCCTGCCAGGCCCCCTTCCCACACTGGGGATCACATTTCCACGTAAGATCTGGAGGGGACAGACGTCCAAACTATACCAGGAGCTCTAATGCACCCTTCACCTAGGACAGGATCGGCAAGCAAATCTGGCCCACCTCCTACGTTTGTAAATGAAGTTTTATTGGCACAGCCGCGCTCGTTCATTCATATGCCATTGACATCTGCTGTTGCCCTACATGGCAGGGTGGGGACCTGCTCTTCACGGGACAGCTAGTTGTTTAAAGCAGTGGTCCCCAACCTTCTGTGGTCCCCTGTGGGTGCTAAGGCACAGGCTGTATGGCTGCAGTGCCAAGAATATTTCCTGTCTGACCCTTCATCAGAAAAGTTTGCCAACCTCTGTTCTAGATTCCCCATGACTGACATTTAGCCAGTCTCCTCTGTCACTCTCCGGTGACGTGCACACACTGTTGGCATGAACTGCAGACATCACGCTCTGCAGCTGAGCGCCTCAGTGTGCATCTGCAGTAGGAGGACGTCAGTGAGGACTGCCCCGTCCCTGCTGCGCTGGTGCCGACTGTGCCTACAGTTGACTGTGCCTGTAGTCTACACTCCAGGTCAGCCAAACGTCCCAGCAAAGTCCTTCAAAGCAACTCTTCCAATCCAGGATCACACATCACATGTGCTCTGATGCCTGCTTCTGAACAATTTCACCTCCTGAGATGTCCATTTCTGGGAGTGTGAGTCTTCCTCTCTTGGTAACAGCTGGCTGAGGCCGTCCAGCCTCAGGACATACTGGGAATGGCTGCATAAGGAGATCCGGGCCAGGGGGCCCACCAGGATGTTCTGCCCTGTGGGGGTCAACACTGGCCGTGGTCCACCGGCGGCATCCAGGGACAGTCTATCTAGGTGAGGCCGAGGCTGCCCGCCCCCTCGCTCCCTCACCCCCTCATCCCCTCATCCCCAGGCTGATGGCAGTGGGCTGACTACAGCCCCGGGGAGCCCCACGGGAAGACTGGCCTCCCCAGCACACGCCCAACAGTGTGAGACACAGTCATCACAGAGGCAGGTGCACGACACCACGGGACTTGCCACCTACCTACCCCCATTGGGACCATGGGCCATTGAGAAGCCATGAAGGCCATGCTTCCAGCAGCAACTGTGGCGGCAGGATCATCAGGAGGCCACAGGCGCCATGGCTCCCCTCTGGTGGTTCACCTGCTCACGTGCGCCAGGGAGGCCCCTCCAGTGCATGCGGTCCTGAGAGCAGAACCCCCCCAAGCAACACGTCTGATGAAGGCCAACACAGCCTCAATCCAAACAAGGCAGTGCCCGCAGGCGAGCACAGCCACACCAGCAATGCTATGGGGGCATGGCGGGGGTGGGGCCTTCCGGGTGTGCACCCAGCCCAGGCACTGAGTGTCACCCGACCTCAGAGAGCCCTACAACCATCTGGGAGATGCTGCCCTGCAGGTCAGGATCCAGCGCGAGCAGGTGACGGGCTGGGCTCTGGGACCTGCTATATAGAAAGTTAATCAGGCCAGAGGCAAAGCTAGTGTGGGTGACGGTGTAGTTCTGGGATTTAGGGGAGTTTTATTTTCCAGTTCTAGGCTATTTCTATTGCTGTGAGGAAGGGGAAGTGAGGAGAACCATCTGTCAGTGCAGCCCACGGGCAGTGGGCATGAGAGAGGCCGGGAGCTGAGCAGCCTCCCCATGATACTACAAGTGGCAGCACTCAGGACCCCCTGCCATGGAACAGGCTCCTCTGGCCAGGCCAGCAGCGGGAGCAGCCGGGAGAAGAGACACACTCTGCATGTGGATGTGCTTCCAACAGTCTGAGTGCAGGGATTGAAGCATCCTCCTAGTGGGCGGGGAGGTCTGCCGAGAGGCCCCCTTTCCAAGAGACCCCACAGTGGCCAAGCTGGTATGGGGCCTACACAGACAGGCAGGAATATTACAGCCCTCAGAAAGACCACGGCAGGAAAAATGTGTTAACCCAGTAAACGTTTCCACCCAGAAATGACTGCTCTCCATGATGCGGGCAGTGTGCCCTAGTCCATTTCGGAGACTGCTCAATGGGCAAGGCCAAGGCCACCTCCAGCTCGAATCGGGGCCCTCCTTCCAAGACAGAATCCCCAAAGACTAGGGCCATGGTCAGTGTTCCACGTCGAAACAGCTGAAAACATAGGCACCACATTTCCCAATAAAAAGCTTTACCTCCTGCTTTACAAAGTCATTTGCCACCCTCTTATAAACCACCGTCCCCAGAGAGCACAGGCTCCCGTCCGCACTGCTCCTGGATGGACACAAGGGTGGCACAGGCCTGTGGACCTGCCACGGGGTGGGACAGGACTGGGTACAGGCATGAAGAAGCAGAACTAACCTGAATGCTGGGCTGGTCTGTGGGGCTGGGGCCCACCGCCCATGTTGGAAGGCCGAGAGGCAGATGCAGGCTGGACTGAAGCTGCCGAGGGCACCCCAGGGGCCCCACTGCGTGGCTGAGGCGGGAAGCTCAGCAGGTGGTGGTGTCCAAGGTCCTGAAGAACCTTTGTCCCAGGTCCGTCCAGGTAAGTCAGGCCGCCTCTCTGGAAGGAAGGCTGGGCCAAGAGGGCGCGTGGTGTGGCCCAGTACCGGGAACGGGGGTCTGAGCTCAGGGACCGGCGCTCCAGCAGGAGGAGAGAAGCCAGAGGACCAAGCACAGTTGGGGCACAGAGGCCGGGCAAGGACGAGCGGCCCCAGGCACTGAAGCTGGCTGGGCAGGGACGAGTGGTCCCAGGGCTCGCTGCAGAGCTCGGGGACCCAGAGGGCAGAGAGTCCAGACTGGGACCTTCAGCGGCAGATGAAAGGCTTAAGCAGGTGTCACAGGCAGGTGTCAGCGGGAAGTGCTGGGCTGCCCACCACACCAGGAGCCTCTCCCGCTGGGTGCTCTGAGATGACCCAAACACATCCAATGGATGGCAGTGAATACACCCTGGTCTCTGGTGCTGAGCCCTGTGAGCCATCAAGGAACTGGGAAAATGGTCCATGGCTGCAAGGAGCCTCTGGTGGCTTCTACATTGCTGCAGTGTCTTGATCAAAGAGATTCTCTGCAGTGGAAAGGTCTCTCACTCGTTGGCACGTTCCCATATCTGACTGGGCTGATTTTCCGGGGGTCCCCAGGGCACGGAACAGTGCACACGGCCCTGTGCCCCCATCAGACACTGAACACGAGGGAGCCATGGAACAGGTGTCCGGCGAGGCTTGCACTGCAGGGCCCGAGTCCGCAGACGGCCCCAGCTCAGGGCTTCTTCCGAGGGTGGCGTTTCCGATGGCGGATGAGACAGGAGCTGTAGGCAAAGGCTTTCCCACAGTCCATGCATTCGTAGGGCTTCTCCCGGGTGTGTGTCTTCTGATGTTTCAGGAGATTGGAGCCGCAGTTAAAGGCTTTCCCGCACTCTCCGCATTGGAAGGACTTCTCTCCCGTGTGAGTCCTCTGGTGTTTGGTGACGTCAGAGCTGTGCCGGAAGGCCTTCCCGCACTGTGCACACTTGAAGGGCTTCTCTCCGGTGTGGACCCGCTGATGGCGAATGTGGTGTCTTGTGCTTAAAGATCCGCCCACACTCACTGCACTCATAGGGTTTCTTCCTCTGAAAAGCAATGACCACGGGAACCCCCTCAAAGTCATCTTTAAATGAAGCGTCGAAGGCATCAAAGATGTGCTCTTTGTCTTCAGGACTCAGGCAGGGCTGTGTGCGGGGCTTCCTGGGCACAGTGGGCCTCTCAGGTGGCTTTCTGTCCCCGGACACCTTCTCCTCTCTGAGCGCGCTCTTCTGCACATCTGCCTCCTCCCTTGGGGTGGGCGTCTTCTTTTTTCTGCCTGCAGGCTTCTCCATCGTTCTGTTCCTTGGAAGCGTGAGGGCTAAGGGGCTGCTGACCTCTCTGTTGGCCCCACTTCCTCAAGAACGGCTTGCTTCTCACGCACCTCTCCACACTCCCAGCGCAGGACTGATGCTCTGCACCAGGAGGCCGGGGGCCACCATCCTCTTGGTGCTGGGGAGAAGAACATGAACCTCAGATTAAAGGTTTGCCTTTCAGGGGATGTGGGATTCAGGTGCGGCCCCTCCCTTCCCATGTGTTCCCCCACGAGTGTCTCAAACGGAATTGCTGATCTCCCCAGAGCCCCACCTGACTCTCTCTCCCAGCCTTTCCTTGTCTCGATGAAGGGATCAGTTGCTCACCAAGGAATCCTTGCTCCTCTGCCAGGGTTCGGGGTCTGCACACCGTGTCCACAGGATCTGATGTGCCCACCAACTGCCCTGCGGCTTCCCTCCTCCACCCCTGAATCCCCCTGGTTCCTGCCCTAGTCTCCTTCTCCACCATACTGGGCTTAGGACCAGTCACCGTGCTTTGGAGCTACAGGCTGCAGGGGCCACACACGCCCAGTGGAGGGTGCTTCCATCCCCCAGAGGGTGGGTTCTGAGTTCACGAAACCAGGGCTGACCCCCGACCATGGACCACAGCAACCAGCAGACCCCCTCATGTCACATCCTTCCCACCTCAGCTTCCTGAGTAGCTGGGACTACAGGTGTGAGCCACCATGCCCAGTCATATTCTAAGAAATAATATTCCGTACCCTTCGTATTAGTTCTTGATCAACCAGGCTGGAGTCTGAGGCCAGGGTTGAGCCTAGGTAGAAAGTGGAGCTGATATGCATGTCGTAACTGACACATCTCAACACACAAATACTTTGAATTCTGTTAAGTCGAGAGGAGGTTTGTGGCTTTCCCTCCTCTCTCTCATGAGTGCAGGTAACACATAAACTCACTACAGATTTCCTATCTCAACAAGGAGAGGGTCTGGTCTTTTCTACAGGAAAATGTTTAGATGAATGTGACTCAGTTCCAGGCCAACATCACTTTCTAGGGCTCTATCTAGAGGTGGCGTGTGGGAGGAGGCAGATCAGGTGGGCGCCAGAACCGAAGATGAAGGCTACGTGTGCTGAGGGAGGATGCAGGCATAAAGCAGCATCTCTGCTGCGGTGGGCAGGGGGAGCCCTGGTGCCCAGGACAGAAGATCACAGCCCAAGCTGGCTGGAGTTTGAGGCCGGGGTCCAGCTCTGGTAGGAAACAAAGGTGAGAACTAAGAACCAACACAAAAGACCAGTCGACCAGCTGTTTGCCTCATGGGCAGGGTGGAGCTGGAGAAGTGGCAGCTCTCCAGGGCACGGTGGGAACCTATCTGGTTCTCTGCAGACTCCATTCCACGGCGGGGCAGGGGGGTGGTTTGTGAACCCACTGAGCCTAACGCCTGCTGCCCGGGGCCTGTGTGGGTGTCCTCCGTGCTGTACAGCACCTGACGCCTGCTGCCCGGGGCCTGTGTGGGGGTCCTCCGTGCTGTACAGCACTGTTCCTGCTTCCAGACACTTGTCACTGCACGTGTGGCTGGTTACTGACATAGTAGTCTCCTTATGCGGCAGGGGCTCCTGAAGGTGAGGATCACATCTTTTTTGTCTCCAAATCCTGGTCACATACTGTGCTCAGGGAACATTCTCCATAACGGTTCTGTCGACTCAACTTAGGCTGGCAGGTGCTAACCAGCAGAGACTGGAATGACTCACTTCTCTGCACGCTGCTCATCCTGAAAAATAAAATACTTGTTAAAAACAGAGTGGACTGGCTGGGCGCGGTGGCTCACGTCTGTAATCCCAGCACTTAGGGAGGCCGAAGCGGGTGGATCACGAGGTCAGGAGATCGAGACTATCCTGGCCAACGTGGTGAAACCCCGTCCCTACCAAAATACAAAAAATTAGCTGGGCGTGGTGGTGCGTGCCTGTAGTCCTAGCTACTCAGGAGGCTGAGGAAGGGGAATTGCTTGAACCCAGGAGACAGAAGTTGCAGTGAGCAAAGGTCGGGCCAGTGCACTCCTGCCTGGCGACAGAACAAGACTCCGTCTCAAAACAAACAAAACAAAACAACCCCATACACAAAAAACAAAAACGGATTGGACCATAGCGATTGTCTTGGCCTCACCTCACAGGCCTGTAGACAGGAGTGATTAGCTAGTTACAGACAGCGCAACCCACGCTTGCCACACCACTAAAGACTGGGGTTCTGGTTCTGTCGTGCAACTGCAGCGTAGCTCCGTCGCCTCTCTGGGCCGAGGACCTTTCACTTGTAATATGAAGCTCTGGGTATCCGTGGGCGGTAGGGGCTGCCTAGGAAACCTCACTCTGGAGCCTCCCTCCACTACTTTCAGGGATCTGGGTCTCATGGAGAGACTGGAACATTAGTGGGCTTGAGATTCGAGGGCAATCTGCACTAAAACAGCCTGCTGGGTTCACGGCCTGCCAGAGGCCTGCTAGCTGTGCCAAGGCCTGAGATGCCAGGCATCTGAGCCCGGCGGAGGGGCCCGCCAGGGTCTCGTGCGTACTCCTAGCTACAGGCTCCCCTTTCAACGGCAGAGCCCCGCGGCCCGCGTGCAAAGCTAGGTTGGCCTCGGGGCCGGGACCCGGGAGGCGCTCAGAGCCGGGTCTCGCCACATCCCTGGAGCGCCGGAGTGCGGGGAGGCGGCGGGGCCCATACCGACGCTGCGCGTCCTGGGCTGGAGGCGGCGGGCAGGAGCCCAGTGAGTACCTGGCTGGAGACGAGGGGCGACAAGGAGCTCCCGCTGCAGAGCGCGGACGCGCCCGGGCCCTACCAGGACTGCTGGAGGGCGGGGAGAGGCGCGCGCGATCGCGGGGGCGGAGGCAGGAAAGGAAGGCCTTCTATGCAGGACTCCCCAGCGCTCCCCGTCAGTGCCAGCGTCCCTGTCGGCCCCAGGCACTCGCAGGAAATGCCCGCCCGCTGACCCGCCCCTTCCGGCTGCCGCGCTAGGAGCCGAGGCCGGACTCGGTGATGGTGCGGGTGGTGGAGGGCTTGGCCCGAGCCGCTCCACCCCCAACCGACTCCGCCCCCAAAGACCCCGCCCCGACCAGGCCCCGCCCCCTCAGGCTTCACCCCTGACTGCTGGCGCGCCCGCAGGTTCCTCCCCGAGCTGACCCCGCCCCTTCACAGTCCTCCATGGCAGGCGCCCTCCCGAAGGCTCCGCCCTGATCAGGCTCCGCCCTGATCAGGTCCCGCCCCGAGCGGGCCCCGCCTCCGAAAGCTCCTTCCCGAGCCGGCTTCCCCTTTATGCCCCGCCCCCTCGGGCTCCGCCCTCGTGCCCCGCCCCCCAAAAGCTCCTCCCCGAGCCGGCTCCCCTCATGCCCCGCCCCCAGGCTCCGCCCCATGTCCCGCCCCCGAAAGCCCCGCCCCGAACCGGTACCTCATGCCCCGCCCCCACCAGCCCCGCCCCACCCCCGCCCCGCAAGGCCCCGCCTCCACAGCTCGGCCCCGCCTCCACAGCTCGGCCCCGCCTCCACAGCTCGGCCCCGCCCCCACAGCTCGACCCCCGAGCCGACACCGTCAAGTGGGCTGTGCCCACCAGACTCTCCGGATCCGACGCGCGTGGGCTCCAGCGGGGAGCTCGCGGCCGCGTGCTGGGAGACTTGTCCCTGAGGACGCTCCCCGCCGACCCCCAGCCCCCGCCGACCCCAGCCCCCGCCGACCCCCGACCCCCGACCCCAGCCCCCGCCTCCGCGGCGCCTACCGCGTGCCTCCACGGGAAGTCGCTGCCTCCGCCTTCAGAGCGGAGGGAGAACCGACGCCTCTCCAGGCCGCGGGCCCCTAGCTGGGCGGGCACCGCCTCCATCACCGCCACCGCCGCGTGCGCGCTCGGGCGAGCCGTCCCCACCCCCGCGGCCCCTGCCGCTCCTCCCGCCGCAGGCAGCCCCTCCGGGATGTGCTCCCAGCCGCTGGCTGCGCTCACTCCACTTCCTTCCCGCCCAGATCGCCCTGAGCCGCCAGGCCCGCCGGAGCCCCGCGTGTTAGTTCCCTACGTACCGCAAACTGGGTATCCTAAAACGACATCCGCCTGTTATCTCAAGGCTTCTGTGGGCCAGAAGGCCAGGCTTAGCTGGGTCCTCAGCTCAGGTCAGCTGTTGTGTTCTCATCTGGGGGCTGGACTGGGGAAGGATCACTTCCCACCTCATGCGATTGCTGGCAGAAGTCATGTCCTGGTGCCTGTAGGACCGAGGGCCGGCAGGAGCTGCTCTCAGCTCCTGGGAGCTGCCTACCAGTCCCTGCTGTGTGGCCATCTGCGAGGGTGGGCAGTTCACAGGTTGGCTGCTTCTCCAGGGTCCGTGGGAGAGCCCCACCCCCAGATGGGAGTCCTATGGAACAGAACCTAATTGTGGGTGACATGCTACCCCCTCCACCCAGTTCTACTCAGCTTTAAGTCACAAGTGCCACCTGTAGCCAAGGGAAGGATGGGCATGGGGCTTGCTCTGGGGGATCTCCTTAGGATATCTGCAGCATTCTGCCCCCCAACACTTCCCATTTCCACTTTCTATATGATTTCTTTATTGTATTTATTATTAATTATCCCCTGCTCCCACACTGCCATGCACATCAGCTCTTGGAGGGCAGCCACCTGTTCTTGTTCTGGGTGCCTGATGTGTGCTGGGCCCTTGTGTCGTGTGGACTGAGTGAGTGTGGGTGGAGATCTTAGGTGCTGCTGGTGCTGTGGCACCCTAGGACCTGTGTGCCCCCACCCAGCCCTCTCTCCAGCTGCATCCTGGACTTAGCAAGGTGTTGAAAACCAGGCAGTTCTGCTCCCTCCTTGTCCCACCCCCTCTCCCATCCTGTTGCTTTTACCTCCCAATGTTTTAAACCACCTGCTCTTGTGCAGCCTGCTTCCTCTGTCCCAGTTGGAACCCCATCTCTCACCAGCACTACTTCTGTGGCCTGCCCTGGGGTCTCCCTGCCTTCACTTGAGCTCCGCTGTGCACCCCTCCTACAGCAGCTGGAGGGACTTACTTACAGGGCAAACCCACAGTGGCCCTCCCAGCTTCACGCCTGTCCTGCAGGATGAGGTCTGGGCCCCCTTAGCTGCTGCAAAGGGGCCTGCACGGACTTGCAGGCCGCCCTTCTCACCACCCTTTCCCCTTCCAGGAGACTCAGCAGCAAGTGCTTGCCCTGCCACACACCATCGGCTGCGTGCCTCAACCCTGGGCCTTGAACACCCCCGCTCCGCCTCCGCCTGACAGACCCTTTCCTGCTTTTTAAGACTCCACCTGTTCGAGCTCATCTGTGCCAGCCCTGGCCTCGCCCCTGCCAGCTTCAGGCCGAGGCTTCGTGGGTAGCTGTCCATACAGGTTACATGCTGCACATGACCCTCGGTCAGGGCTTGTCTTTTTCATCTTTGTTTTAGCGGGGGCCAACACATAGCCCATAGCAGGTGCCTAATCCATATTTATTGAGCAATTGATGACTGATGGGGCTGGGACAGAGAGAATAAGAACGGCAGGCTGGGCATGGTGGCTCGTGCCTATAACCCCAGCACTTTGGGAGGTCAAGGTGGGTGGATTGCTTGAGGTCAGGAGTTTGAGACCAGCCTGGCCAACATGGTGAAAACCTGTCTCTACTAAAAATACAAAAATTAGCCGGGTGTGGTGGTACGTGCCTATAGTTCCAGCTACCTGGGAGGCTGAGGCAAAAGAATTGCTTAAACCTGGGAGGCAGAGGTTGCAGTGATGCTGAAATCATGCCACTGCACTTCAGCCTGGGTGACAAAGCGAGACTCCCTCTCAGAAAAAAAAAAAAAAAAAGCAGAGGAAGGAGAAAGGTGTCCTTCCCCTATCTCAAAAGAGACAGCCCCTTGCCTTCTAAATGAGCCTGGTGGCCCCTCCAGTCCCTTCAGGCATGGTGGTGGCTGGGCCGGCCCACCAGAGACTCTATTTGGTGCCAACACCATTGGTGTGTGATATGTGGGCAGAGGCTGTTTCCCTGGCCCAGAATCTCCCACTGTCACCAGACCTCCCGCTCCAGCTGCCCTATAAATATGGAAAGAAGCTCCAAGGGCTGAGGACCCTTTTCCTGCAGAGCTTCCCACAGAGGCAGCCTCTCTGAAGAGGGGCTGGGAGCCCCAGGCTCTGCTGCTTCTCTGCTCCTCATTTCTCTCGCACATCCCTGTTTTGTGCCCTGCCTGCGTGCTGCAAAGGCTGGAGCTTCCCGGAAGCCTGGGCCTCTTGTTCTGGGTGGTGGGCTGCCTCCCATGGCTGCCTGGGCACCTCTGGGTCACTGTCCTGTCTTCCGATGTGGGAGTCCTATTGCTAGTGAGTGGGGTCCCAGTCTGCTCTGCAGGGGACAGCCACCAGAGAAGAGGACTGAGGACAGGAGACAGGCACTTCAGTCTCTTGGCTTAGAGAGGGACAGAGAACTGCTTTCCTCCTGAGTGGTTTACTGTCTGGCTTGTTGGATTGAATGGTGCTCTTTCACTTTTCCCTACTGCCTGTACAACCACCCGGGAGCTTTTCCCTTTTCCTCCTCCCCCTCCTCCTCCTCCCTCCCCCTCCCCCTCCCCTCCTCCCCCTCCCCCTCCCCTCCTCCCCTCCCCCTCCCCCCTCCTCCCTGTGGGCAGCAAACTACCCAGGTGCCGAGGCAAGAGACAGAGGACACGAGCTGTTCCAGTATAATAAAATATAAGACAAGGATAGTTATACCAGATATAGATCTTAGATATGATTATATATGAATATCATTAATCATTAGTAGCAATTACTCTTTATTCCAATATTATAATAATCCTTGTTCTATAATCATAACCTAGGAAAAACCAGGCCATACAGAGATAGGAGCTGAAGGGACATAGTGAGAAGTGACCAGAAGACAGGAGTGTGAGCCTTCTGTTATGCCTGGACAGGGCCACCAGAGGGCTCCTTGGTCTAGCGGTGACGCCAGCGTCTGGGAAGATGCCTGTTGCCAGGCGGACTGTGGTCTAGTGGTAGCGTCAGTGTCAAGGGAAAACACCCGCTACTTAGCAGACTGGGAAAGAGAGTCTGGAGAAGACTCTACTCCTTCACCTCTTGTGGAGGGCCTGACATTAGTCAGGCCGCAGTCATCCGGAGGCCTGTCTCCCTGTGATGCTGTGCTTCAGTGGTCACGCTCCTAGTCTGCCTTCATGTTCCATCCTGTACACCTGGCTCTGCCTTTTAGATAGGAGTAGCAGATTAGTGAAAGTATTAAAAGTCTCTGATAAGCAGAAATAATGGCATAAGCTGTCTCTCTCTTTGTCTCCTCTCTCTCTCTGCCTCAGCTGCCAGGCAGGGAAGGGCCCCCTGTCCAGTGAACACGTGACCCACGTGGCCTTACCTATGATTGGAGATGACTCACTCTCCTTAACCTGCCCCTTTGTCTTGTATCCAATAAATATCAGTGCAGCCTGGCATTCGGGGCCACTACTGGTCTCCGAGTCTTGGTGGTAGTGGTCCCCTAGGCCCAGCTGACTTTTATCTCTTTGTCTTCTGTCTTTATTTCTACGCTCTCTCATCTGCACACAAGGGGAGAAACCCACTGACCCTGTGGGGCTGGACCCTACACCTCCCCCTTCCCCTCTTTCCACCTCCCCTCCCCTCCCCTCCCCCTCCTCCCCTCCTCCTCCCCTCCTCCCCCGCCTCCTCCCCCTCCTCCCCCTCCTCCTCCCCCTTTCCTTCCTCCTCCTCCCTTCTCCTTATCCCCTCCCCCTCCTTCCTCTTCCCCTCCCCCTCCTTCTCCCCATTCTCCCCATTCTCCCCCTCCTTCTCCCCCTTCCCTCCCCCTTCTCCCCTCCTTCTCCCCCTTCCCCTCCTCCTCCTCCTTCCCCTCCCCCTCCCCACCCCTCCTCCTCCTCCCCTCCCCCTTCTCCTTCCCCTCCCCGCTCCCCCTCCTCCTCCCCCTCTTCCCCCTCCTCCCCTTCCCCTCCTCCTCCCCTTCTCCTCATCCCCTCCCCTCCCTCTCCCCCTCCTCCCCTCCTCCTCCTTCTCTCCCTCCTCCTCCCCCTCCTCCTCCCCCCTTCTCCTCCTCCCCCTCCCCTTCCTTCCCGTTCCCCTTCCCCCTCCTCCTCCTCTCCTCCTCCTCCCCTCTTCTCCTCCTCTCCCTCCCCTTCCTTCCCCTCCCCCCTTCCCTCCTCCCCTCCCCCTCCTCCTTCTCTTCCTCCTTCCCCTTCCCCTTCCCCTCCTCCTCCCCCCTTCTCCTCCTCCCCCTCCTCTTCCTCCTCCTCCTCCTGGCATTTTTTTTGAAGTCATGCTATTTCAACTTTGTCAGAGCACACACAGCACATATGGTTCTTCCCCTCTCGCCTGCACCTCTCTTTCTATGTCAGATTTGCCTTTCAATGTATCACCCCCGTGGGTCTTACAGCTGAGGTTCTCCCAGCAGCTTGTGGTTGGAGGAAGCCCATCTAGGAGGTTCCTCCTGATGGGCCTGTAGTTGCAGGACCCCTGAGCTCTGGCAAGTTTGAAGCTGCTCTCCTGGAGCTGTAATCCTTGAAGGAAAGCTTGAATGGCTGCACAGTTCCTGGTTTTCTTCCTTTTCTTGAGATTTTTGAAAATGCTGCTTCGTTGTTGCTTTGTTCATTTTTATTGATTTTGAGGAGTTTCAAGCCCATCTAATTCTCCTGCTCCTGAATGTTATTTGATGTTTCTGCCTGGAAGCCCTGATTTTTACAGTATCTTGTGTAGGGTCCAGCCCCACAGGGTCGGTGAGTTGGGAATTTTCTTTTTCTTTTTTCTTTTTTTTTTCTGAGATGGAGTTTCATTCTTGTTGCCTAGGCTGGAGTGCAGTGGTGGGATCTTGGCTTACTGCGGCCTCCGCCTCCCGGGTTCAAGTGATTCTCCTGCCTCAGCTTCCCGAGTAGCTGGGATTACAGGCGCGCCACCAAGCCTGGCTAATTTTGTATTTTTAGTAGATACACGGTTTCTCCATGTTGGTCAGGCTGGTCTTGAACTCCTGACTGCAGGTGATCCACCCGCCTCGGCCTCCCAAAGTGCTGGAATTACAGGCGTGAGCCACCACACCTGGCGTTATTTTGGGAATTTTCATAAGCTAAATCATCTTTTCATTTTCCCCTTTCTTTTTATAGTGGTTTTAAATAGACGAAGATACCCCTTAGCATATCTGTGGACAGAAGTTTCGGTTATTTTATGAGATTCTTAGTCCAAGAGGGACCTTTCATGTCAGGGTAGCAAGGTATGGTTTCTTTACTTACTGCCTGTTATTTTATTTATTTCTCTATTATTTATTTCTTTTTTGCAGGGGGTGAGGGGAGTCAGTGGGGAAGGGTGGTGTGATGTTTGAATTTTTTTTTTCTTTTTTTTGAGATGGAGTCTTGCTCTGTTGCCCAGTCTGGACTGCAGCAGCATGATCTTGGCTCACTGTAGCCTCCGCCTCCAGGATTCAAGGAATTCTCCCGCCTCAGCCTCCCAAGTAGCTGGGACTATAGGTGTGTGCCACAATGCTGGCTAATTTCTGTATTTTTAGTAGAGACGGGGTTTCACCATGTTGGTCAGGATGGTCTTGATCTCCTGAGCTCGTGATCCACCTGCCCCTGCCTCCCAAAGTGCTTGGATTACAGGTGTGAGCCACTGTGCCTCATTGATGTTTGACTTTTTAAGAAGGTCTTTTGTCTTTCAGCATCTTAATTTCCCCTTCTTGCTTCTTTTTCTCTTTATTACATGGCTTTCAAAGGCTGCACCTCCCTAACTTTTTTTTTTTCTTTTTGAGACAGAGTTTCTCTCTTGTTGCCCGGGCTGGAGTGCAATGGCACAATCTGGGCTCACTGCAACTTCCGCCTCCCGGGTTCAAGCGATTCTCCTTCTTCAGCCTCCCGAGTATCTGGGATTACAGGCGCCCACTACCATGCCCAGCTAATTTTTTGTATTTTTAGTAGAGACAAGTTTTCACCATGTTGGCCAGGCTGGTCTTGAACTCCTGACCTTAGGTGATCGACCCACCTTGGCCTTCCAAAGTGCTGGGATTACAGGAGTGAGCCACTGCACCCAACTGCTCCTCCCTAACTTTTAACCCTCTTCTCTCCTGCGTTACCTTCCCAAGACTGTCTTCCTGTGTCCCACAGTCTTTTACTTTTTTGGCTACCAAGTCTCACTCTGTTGCCTCAGCTGGTCTAAGACTCCTGGGCTCCAGCAGTCCTCCCACCTCAGCTTCCCAGAGTGTTGGGATTACAGGCGTGAGCCACTGCACCTGTTCCATAGTCATTTTAAATTTCTTTCCAAAATGCAGACACTGTTCTGTATTTTGGCACTAAGATGGACTTTCTTTTTCTGGAAAATGTTTTGAGAGCAACCTCAGGCCCACAGCCAGTTCCTTTTCTCTTTTCTATGCAGTTTTCCTGGGTGGCCCTTACTTTGTGAAGGTCTGTGCAGGGCACCGGAGAGAGAGCTCACTGGGATTTTGTGTTTTCTTTTCTTTTCTTTTTTTTTTTGAGACAGAGTTTCACTCTTGTCCCCCACGCTGGAGTCCAATGGCGCGATCACGGCTCACTGCAACCTCTGCCTCCCGGTTTCAAGAGATTCTCCTGCTTTAGCCTCCCGAGTAGCTGTGACTACAAGCATGCACCACCACATCTGGCTAATTTTGTATTTTTAGTAGAGATGGGGTTTCTCCGTGTTGGTCAGGCTGGTCTTGAACTCCCAATCTCAGGTGATCCTCCTGCCTCGGCCTCTCAAAGTGCTGGGATTACAGGCGTGAGCCACCGCGCCTGGCCTGCATTTGCTTCTTTTTATCTTTTTTAACGTGGCTACGAGAACCTTAGCAGTGACCCCAGGGCTGCTGTGCTGAACTCCTGAACTGCAGCATTCACTTCTTTACTGCCCGAGGATAAGAGCGTCAGCTCCACGAGAGTGCTTCGCAGATAGCGGGCGCTCACTTAGTGCATGTGGACTGACCGACTGGCTGACTGATGAGCGAAAACTCTCTCAGCCCTGGGCTGGGGTCCTTCTGGGGCCCAGGACTTGCACTGGAACCCCCGTGGGCATCGAGCCTGGGATACCAGCCTCAGTGGGTGACTGGACCGCTGACACTGCCCCTGGAGAGCCCATCGCCCTGGTGCCCTGTGCCTGTGGCATCCTTCTCCCCAGCGGCTGGCACAGGTGACAGCTGTGGCTGAGATCCTCCTGGCATCCTGGGCATAGGCATCAATCACCTCGTTTCATGCTTGACTCACTGCTGCTGTTGTCTCCACTTTGCAGATAAAACAATCAAGGCTCAGAGGGTTTAAGAAACTCGCCAATTTCAAAGCACTGGGCCTGGATATCAGCACCACTACTGGCTGTGTGCCTTGGGATGGTCAGTAGATTTCCTGTCAAATGGGGCAACATGATAGCACCTGCCCTGTGGGGTCATTGTGAAGGCTGCGTGAAAAGTCCTCACAAAGCCCTTAGCACAGTACCCACTTGCTAAACTTGGCTTGTAATTTATAAGTTATTTTAAAATGGGGGCAATGTGCCCACTGGCTGCACCCATGGCCATCTCGGGAGCTGCCATTGGGAGCGACTGGTGTGGGGCCAATCAGCACCTCTGCCCTCATTTCACTCTCTCTCCAGCCCAAACCTTCGAGGGGCTTAAAGAATCTTCCCACTGGACGGACCGAGCCATCCTAAAACAGCACCACACTTTTAGAAGCCAGAATCTAACTTTTAGAAGTGAGAAAGTTTTGATTCCAGTTGGGCGCGGTGGCTCATGCCTGTAATCCCAGCACTTTGGGAGGCGAAGGCAGGTGGATGATGAGGTCAGGAGTTCGAGACCAGCCTGACCAACATGGTGAAACCTCGTCTCTACTAAAAACACACAAAAAATTAGCCAGGCATGGTGGCGGGCGCCTCTAATCCCAGCTACTTGGGAGGCTGAGGCAGGAGAATCGTTTGAACCCTGGAGGCAGAGGTTGCAGTGAGCTGAGATTGTACCACTGTACTCCAGCCTGGGCGATAGAGCAAGACTCTATATAAAGAAAAAAAAAAAAAAGAAAGTTTTGATCCCAAGGACATTCCAGTCACACTAATGGATCCATCAGGGTTGCATCAGAGGAGCAGAGCCCACAGAGACGGGTGTGTAGATGCAGGCCCATGCTTTGCTTTGTTCCAGGGCTAGGACTTCCCAGGACTGTGGGGCCTGCTGAGCGGCATGCTGGAGCCTGGATGCACAGGCGGGCACCCAGAGTCTCGGACAGCAGGTGGGATGGAGCCAAGGCAGGTGGGTCTGGGTCTGGATTCCAACCCCTGCACCCCACTGCTGATGTGGGCAAGCTCCTCAACTTCAGATGCCCTCAGCGTTCCCACCTGCACAATGTTCAGATGCCCTCAGCGTTCCCACCTGCACAATGTTCAGATGCCCTCAGCGTTCCCACCTGCACGATGTTCAGATGCCCTCAGCGTTCCCACCTGCACATGTTCAGATGCCCTCAGCGTTCCCACCTGCACAATGTTCAGATGCCCTCAGCGTTCCCACCTGCACAATGTTCAGATGCCCTCAGCGTTCCCTCCTGCACAATGTTCAGATGCCCTCAGCGTTCCCACCTGCACAATGTTCAGATGCCCTCAGCGTTCCCTCCTGCGTGACGGGGTAGGAACTGGATCTCATGGGATCTTCAATGAAGACCAAATGGTGTGAAGATGGAGGATGCCCAGGATGGTGTGGGGCATGGCAGGGCCTAGGGAGTGCCCAGGTCTTCCCTGCCTGGCGGGACAGCTGCTACTTTGGTTTTCACACCCTTTATGGCACTGGTTCCTAAACCTGCTCATAATCAGAATCAGTTTGGAATCCTTTTAAGAAATAATAATAAAAAATGGGATTTCCAGACATCATCCAAAAGCTGGTCAAACAGAATGCCATTGGGGTTATGCCTCATAACCTGTAATTTTAGAAGCTTCCCAGTGACTCTGATGATCAGGCAGGGCCTAAGTGGCAGCAGATGGCACAAGCTCCCTGGTGCAGCGGGGCACAGCTCGGGCTGTTCATCTGAAACTCCTAAGAGCTTGGAGAAATGCTGACCAGGCCCTCACCTCTAAGAGGTCCCACCGTACCTGGGGTAGGGGCAGAGGGGCTGGCATCTAACATCAGGGTTTTGGAAAATCACCCCCAGATGATTCTTGTGTGCGGCTGGGGTCTGGAATCTCTGTTTTGGAGCATAGGCGAGGAGACTGCGTGAACAAGTGAACCGGTGAGGCTTCTGGATGCAGAGCAAGCAAGAGACACAAAAATGTCAGGCCACTAAGCAGAATCATTCTTCCAAGAAACCTCAGCTCCTTACCTGTGGGCACATTCCTTAATTATACGTCGCACCAATTTAATTGGAAAAATTAACACCTGCCCCTCGGGCTTATAATGTATGACAAGACTGTGAGCGGCAAGCCACCCAGGCGCCCAGGCAAGAGACCGAGGACACGAGCTCTTCCAGTATAATAAAATATAAAACAAGAATAGTCATGCCAGATATAGATCTTAGATATGATTATATATGAATATCATTTATCATTAGTAGTACTTATTCTTTACTCCAATATTATAATAATCCCTGCTCTATAATCATAACCTAGGAAAAGCCAGGCCATACAGAGATAGGAGCTGAGGGGACATACCGAGGTGTGACCAGAAGACAAGAGTGCGAGCCTTCTGTTATGCCCGGACAGGGCCACCAGAGGGCTCCTTGGTCTAGCGGTAACGCCAGCGTCTGGGAAGACACCCGTTGCCAGGCGGACCATGGTCTAGCGGTAGCATCAGTGTCAAGGAACAACACCCGCTACTTAGCGGACCGGGAAAGGGAGTCTCCTTTTCCCCCGGGGAGTTTAGAGAAGACTCTGCTCCTCCACCGCTTGTGGAGGGCCTGACACCGGTCAGGCTTTCCCTCAGTTATCCGGAGGCCTAACCATCTCCCTGTGATGCTGTGCTTCAGTGGTCACGCTCCTAGTCCACCTTCATGTTCCATCCTGTACACCTGGCTCTGCCTTCTAGATGGCAGTAGTTAATTAGTGAAAGTACTAAAAATCTCTGATAAGCAGAAATAATGGTGTAAGTTGTTTCTCTCTTTGTCTCCTCTCTCTCTCTGCCTCGGCTGCCAGGCAGGGAAGGGCCCCCTGTCCAGTGGACACGTGACCCACGTGACCTTACCTATCACTGGAGAAGACTCACATTCTTTACCCTGCCCCTTTTGCTTTGTATACAATAAATAACAGCACAGCCAGACATTCGGGGCCACTACCGGTCTCCGCGCATTGGTGGTAGTGGTCCCCCGGGCCCAGCTGCCTTTTCTTTTATCTCTTTGTCTCGTGTCTTTATGTCTACACTCTCCTGTCTCCGCACACAGGGAGAGACCCACCGACCCTGTGGGGCTGGTCCCTACACAAGACATTGGTGGTAAATCCATTTATTCTCCAATTACGTAATCTTTCCCATGTTCACCCACTAACAGACTCACTTAGAGGTAACTTATCTGGTGTGGCACAGGCTGGGCAGTAGAGGAAGCTCCCTTCCAGCATAAACCCACTCTCTGAGCTAATTCTAGAACTTACATGGACATACCAAAAGGCTGCAGTTTGTCCAGCTCTTCCACGCTACATTTAAAAGTCCATTCTCATGATCATTGCAAGGTTTCTTTTTTGTTTCCTTTTTTGAGACAGGGTCTTGCTCTGTCGCCTAGGGTGGAGTGCAGTGGCTCCATCTCTGCTCACTGCAGTTTCAACCTCCCTGGGTCAAACAATCCTCCTGCCCCAGCCTCCTGAGTTGCTGGGACCACGGGCGTGCACCACCATGCCCGGCTAATTTTTTCATTTTTTTTTTTTTTTTTTTTTTGTAGAGATGGGGCCTTGCTATGTTGCCCAGGCTAATCTCAAACCCCTGGGCTCAAGCCATCTGCCTGTCTTGGCCTCCCAAAGCATGGGATTACAGGCGTGAGCCGCACACCTGGCCAGGGCTTCTTCCTGTGCACATTATCTGTGTGGATTCTCTGGTGTTGGTAACAGTTTACCTAGACCTGAATGTTTCCGTGAGTTCATTGCACTCACAGGGTGAATGTTCTCCCCTTGGGATTTCATGGGGTTTCTCTGCAGGATGAATCTCCTCACATGGACTAGGGTCTGAGCCCCTCCTAGGGCACTGCCCACCCACCACATCAGGGTTCTTTCCAGGATGAAGTTTATGATGTTAAGTAAGGCAGGGCAGGCAAGAGGAGCGGGCCCCAGGTAGGGTATGAGGGTGTCCGCCGGCCTCAGTCCAGCCCTGGGAAGCAGGTGCATGGCCTGGCTTGGAGAGTCCCCACTTCTCACTGCCCATTCAGTTGAACTCCTAGAAGGGGAGGCCGAGGAGCTGGGTCCAGGGTGGGCAGAGTCCTCTCACCCCACTGCTGGTCCACCTAGAGCAATGGCTGCTGGGTGCCCAAGGAGGCCCCTGTCGAGCTGGTCTTCTGGGAAGCCAGAGAGGAGGATGTGAGGGCTCTGGGGCCCGTGGGTCCTGACTAGGAGTGAGGATTCTACTTTAGGGTCGTCAGAAGCCAGTTCTGATGGTCAAAATGAAAATGAAAATGGAAAGACACCATTCACAACATCAAAGGCATAAAGTAACTTGGAATCAATCCAACAAAACGTGGAGGATCTTCATGGGGAAAATTATAGTGTTTTTGTGAGACGTTAAACAAGACCCAAATAAATGGTGATAAAGTCCAGGCTCGTGAATTGCCTGACTTGATGTTTTTTAAATGTCAGCTCTCAATTTCACCTTACAGATGCCATGCAATTCTGGTCAAAATCCTAGCAAGACTTTTGTAAACTTGAAAAGCTAGGCTGGGCATGGTGGCTCACATCTGTAATCACAGCACATTGGGAGGCCAAGGCAGGAGGATCACTTGAACCCAGAATTTTGAGACTAGCCTAGGAACATAATGAGACCCCGTCTCTCCAAAAAGAAAAAAAAAATTAGTTGGGCATGGTGGCACGTGCTGTAGTCCCAGCTCTTCGGGAGGCTGAGGCAGGAGGATCACTTGGGCCTGGGAGGCTGAGGCTGCAGTGACCCATGATTGTGCAAGTGCACTCCAGCCTGGAAGACAGAGTGGACCTTGTCTTTAAAAAAAAAAAAAGAAAGAAAGTTAAAGAAAAAGGAAAGCTAATTCTGGAACTTACACGGACATACCAATGGTAAGACACAGCAGCTGAGGAACCAACGAAGAACACTGGAAGAGAGTTTGCTCAAAAAGACACAGCCCTTTGGAAGCAACAGTAACTGGCACAGCATGGTCTCAGCACGGGAACAGACAAGCAGCCCAGAGGAAGAGTGGACTGCATGCCTGGGCGGACACCTGACTGTGGCAGTGGTGGGGAAGCGGGGAAGGGTAGGCTTCTCCGTTCGAGGTGCTGGAACAAAGGACATGTGTCCATACTTCGCTTCACACCAGCAGCAGCCCCCCTCGTTCCTGGTTTTGCTTCCTGCAACCCTCAAGCACTGCAGCATGGCCTCAAGGAAGCCTCCTCAGAAGCCTGAAGGAGGGATGGTGGGCGTGCCATGCTGTCTACAGCAGAGGGACTGTCCTGGCAGAGGGACAGACAGCAAGTACCATGTCCCATGGCTGTGTTCTCACGCATACAGACACGGCCATGGAGCGTCTGTCCATGAGGACGCATAGTCAGGAATGTATTTTGGGGGCGTGTTTCTTTACAACCTTCTGTTTCCCATCTCTCTGTCATCTGAGCAGCCAGGACCTGGGACATGGATGCGACTTTTCTTGCAGAGATGTAATGAACTGCGAATGGAAGTGGTCAGTGAAAACGAAATGGTTCTATTTTAAAACCTGGGGCAAAACTCTTGGCCACTCCTCCTATCCAGAGACAACCTCGTTCGCCTCCTTGAGTGTGGCCTGGGCTGAGTGACTCACTTCTACAGACGGAATAAAGTGAGGTCCAGACAGAGTGACTTCACACACAGGTCCTGAGGGGCTCCATGGCATCCAATTGCCCTCACCCTCTGGTCACTTGCTCTGGGAGAAGCTGGCCGCCATGCTGTGAGGAAATCCAGAAGCCTATGGAGGCGCTCATGTAGTGAGAAACAGCCGCCTGTGGAGCCATCTTGGGAGCCAGCCCCAGATGACACAGCTCCGGCCGACGGCATGGCTGCAGCCCCACGAGGGACCCTGAGCCCGAGGGAGCTGCTGAGCTGCTCCTGTGAGCCTGACCCACAGAAGCTTGAGAGAAGTGTTTGCTGTTCCAGCCAGTACATGTCGGGGGAATGGGTTATGTAGCAACAGGTAACAAGTACAAGTTCTGTGGCCGTTTTGCAAGCAGTCACGCTGGCTTTGGTGAATTGGCCATTTGGATAACAGCCAGGACTATGTTAGTCCTGCACCACGTGCCTTGTAGGCAGGGGCTGTGTGTGTAATCCTGCCAGCTCAATGTGGTAGGAGCCATGGACATCATCATTTTACAGATGAAGAACCATGGCTCAGAGAGGGCAGGGGACCAGGCTGATCTGCACAGCAAGTAAGCTGTGGAGCCAGCATTTGACATCAGCCCACCTGGCCCTGGAGACCAGTGCTGCCTCATGATTCTCCAGGGCAGAGACCATCCTGAGTATGGTGCATGGCCAAGGCCTTGTCCACACCTGTTCTGTGCAGCTGGCAGAGGTTGGAAGGCCACTGTGCATGATGAAGCACAGGTGGCCCCACCACGTTGAGGGGGCTGTGGGTAGGGATGAGTGTGTGGACCCAGGAGCCAGGCCACCGTGCTTAGATCCCAGCACTGCCTCAGAATTGCTGTCTGGTCCTGGGCAAGGCACTTAGCCTTCCTGTGCCTCAGTTTCCTCATCTGTAAGATGGGAGTGATGAAGGTCACAGTCATCTCCCAGGGATGTGAAGAGGTCTGTTCTAACATTATTTTTGTCATAGCTATTATGCTTCTTGGAATCCTCAGCGGGGGTGAGCTGTGGTCTTGAGCCAACTGAGCTGCACTGCCCTGGGTCCAGGGAGCTGGCGGGGAAGATACTAGAGTCCTGTGTCTGTGGGGAAGGCAGACACCTGGCCTCATAGTGCCGAGGCCGCCCACATCACAGTCCAGGAGAGATGGGATCCTGGGTAGAAGAGACCTGGGCCCAGGAAGAGACAGACGCGAACCACGGTGCCTGGGGGAGGGTGATATGAGTCTGCCAGAGATCTCAGCACTGGGGTGCATCGCTGTGGAGGAATGTGGGCAACACGGGCAGGGGGTGGCTAGACCAGGGCCCCCAGCACCCGAGGGAGGTCTGTGTGATACTAGGGTTTGTGTGTGGCCTTGGGACTGATTTACAGGACAAGTCAGCACATGGTTAAGACAGAGTTGCTATGACCCTGGTGGTCATGCAGCACTGGCTGGGGGTCCCTCGGGAGTGTGTGACGGTGGACCTCACGGATGCCTGACCTTCGCTGCACACTCATGTGCACCCAGGGCCCTCAGTTGTAGCTGCTGTCCTGGCACGGAGGGAGAACTGGAGCAACGTCCCCGCCTAAAGTACACGCCAGGAACGTGGCAGATCGAAGCCCGGTCTGTCTGGCCTCATGGCCCCAGGGTGCGAGGGCAGAGCGTGAAGGTGGGTGGCCATGGGGAGGAGAACCCAGCAGCCGGCATACAGGATCTTCACTGGGTAGGCACTGTCTCGGCCTTTCGTGCGTCCTCCCTGTGTCTAGAGCTGGCCCTCCCGCGGTGGTACCAGGCACACCCTATCCGCTGGGTGCTCATGAAGTGGGCGGCCTGGGCGCCTTTAGGGAAACACAGGAGAGGGGACCCAGGTTTTCCCATGCCAGTTGGAACCAGTCAGTACATACCTATCTTCTGTTTTCCGCAGGGTTCGACCAAGGGCTGTGCCAAAACACACAATAAAACCAAACCAAACCCAGACCCAAACTACAACAACATGGCTGGGCACTGTGGCTCACACCTGTGATGCCAGCACTTTAGGAGGCCAAGGTGGGAGGATCACTTGCACTCAGGAGTTTGAGACCATTCTCGGCAACACAGCGAGACTCTGTCTCTACAAAAAACACCAAAAAATTAGCCAGGGGTGGTGGTGCATGCCTGTGATCCCAGCTACGTGGGAGGATGGCTTGAGCCTGAGAGGTTGAGGCGGCAGTGAGCTGAGATCACGCCACTGCGCTCCCACCTGGGTGGGAAGGTGAGTCCCTGTCTCTGAAAAAAAAAAAAGAAAAAGAAAAAGAAAAAGAAAAAAACAAAACAACAACAATAGCAAAACAGCACACAACCAGCTTTGTTCGCACGGAGCTCAATCACCTTGACTTTTCCTCCAAGCCGACTCAGCCTTGAGCTCTCAGTCGCTCGCATTCTGCCCACCCCTGAGTCTCCTGGACCTCAGTCCTAACATGTGAGCAAGGGCCTCCATCTCTCTCTTTTTTTTTTTTTGAGAAAGGGTCGCCCTCTGTCACCCAGGCTGGAGTGCAGTAGCACAATCTTGGCTCACTGCAACCTCCACTTCTTGGTTCAAGCGATTCTCCTGCCTCAGCCTCCCAAGTAGCTGGGATTACAGGCGCCCACCACCACACCCGGCTAATTTTTGTATTTTTAATAGAGATGGGGTTTCACCATGTTGGCCAGGCTGGTCTTGATCTCCTGACCTCAGGTGATCCGTCCACCTTGGCCTCCCAAAGTGCTGAGATAACAGTCATGAGCCACCACGCCTGGCCAATGGCCTCTCTCTCTAGGGGGCAGAAGGGCTGGGGCCCGCGCGCCCCCCAGCATGTTCCCACTGCATGACAAGTCCTCCCTCCAAGGAAGATCTTCAGTGCCCAGGGAGGGCTGATCTGCACAGAGCCTTCCATGCACCCTGCCACAGCTTCCCTGCACTGGGCTCCAGGGGTCTGGTGAGCACCTGGCACCCAATTCTCCCCAGGACGCCCACAGGCTCTCCCTCCAGCGGGGCTCCCTGAGGCTTCGGACACCTGCTTTTATTAAAAATAGTCTGCCTTTAGTTTTTTTTTTTAGCATTTTATTTTATTTTATGTTTTGTGAGACGGAGTCCTGTTTTGTCACCCAGGCTGGAGTGCAGTGGCGCGATCTCGGCTCACTGCAAGCTCCGCCTCCCGGGTTCACACCATTCTCCTGCCTCAGCCTCCCGAGTAGCTGGCACTACAGGTGCCCGCCACCATGCCCGGCTAATTTTTTTGTATTTTTAGTCGAGACAGGGTTTCACCGTGTTAGCCAGGATGGTCTCGATCTCCTGACCTCGTGATCTGCCCATCTTGGCCTCCCAAAGTGCTGGGATTACAGGCATGAACCACCACACCCGGCCGCCTTTAGTTTTTGATTAAAAATTGTAATGAGGTCATTGTCGATTCACATATGGTTGTAAGAAATAAGAGAGAGACGTTCATTACATGCTTCGCTCGGTTTCTTCCAAGGGTAACCTTTTCTTTTTTTTTTTTTTTGAGATCAAGTCTCACTCTATTGCCTAGGCTGGAGTGCAGTGGTGTGATCTCAGCTAACTGCAGCCTCCGCCTCCAGGGTTCACGCTATTTTCCTGCCTCAGCCTCCCAGGTAGCTGGGATTACAGGTGCCCGCCACCACGCCTGGTTAATTTTTTTTTTTTTTTGTATTTTTAGTAGAGACGGTTTCACTACGTTGGCCAGGCTGGTCTCGAACTCCTGACCTCAGGTGATCCGCCGGCCTTGGCCTCCCAAAGTGCTGGGATTACAGGCGTGAGCCACGGTGCCCCGCCCAAGGCTATCATTTTGCATAACTGTGGTGCAATATTACACCCTCTGCTGTGGGGAGGGGCATCTGGGAGCCCCTATGGCCACTCATCTGTTCTCTCCGTTTCCAGAATTGTCGCTGCAGAGAGCTGTGCGGAGGAGGTCGTCCTGGAGGCCGCCTGTTGAGAGGCCACTTTCACTCCGGAGAGTCTCTGTAGCTCACCCTGGCGGCTGTGCCATTCAGCGGCGCCGCCTACCTGTGGCTGGGCTGTCTCCCCTGGTGCCCATGGAACCAGCTGAACCCTTTGCCATTGAAGGACATCTGGGCTGCTTCCCAGGTTTTGGCTAAAACAAATAAAGCTGCTGTGAACACTCATGAGCAGGTTTTTGTATGAACATGACTTCCATTTCTCTGGGGTGCGTCATGGGGTCGTGGGAGTTGCATGTCTAGTTTGATAAGAAACAGCCAAGCTGTCTTCCAGAGCGGCTGCTCCATGGTCCACTCCCAGCAGCAGCAGGTAGGTGACCCAGCTTCTCTGCCTCCCCATCAACATGTGGGGTGGTCATGGTTTATTTATTTATTTGATTTATTTATTTTTTTCAGATGGAGTCTCTCTCTGTCACTCAGGCTGGAGTGAAATGGTGCGATCTCGGCTCACTGCATCCTCTACCTTCTGGGTTCAAGTGATTCTTCTGCCTCAGCCTCCTGAGTAGCTGGGATTACAGGCACGCACCACCACACCTGGCTGATTTTTATATTTTTAGTAGAGACAGAGTTTCACCATGTTGGCCAGACTGATCTCAAACTCCTGACCTCAAGTTATCCTCCTGCTTTGGCCTCCCAGAGTGTTGGTATTACAGGTGTGAGCCACTGCAGCCAGCAATGGTTTATTTTTTATTTAGCCGTTCTGATAGGTGTATAATGATATCTCACTGTGAATTTTTTGTTTGTTTGTTTGTTTAGAAACAGGGTTTGCTATGTTGCCCAGTCTGATCTTGAACTTTGGGGCTCAAGTGATCCACCCCCCTCGGCCTCCCAAAGTCCTGCGATTACATGCGTGAGCCATCGCCGCAGCCTCGCTGTGGTTTTAGTGTCAGAACGCTGAGGGTGCATGGTGTTGAACATCTGTTCCTGTGCGCATTTGCCTTCTGCCTGTCCTCGTCAGGGAAATAGCTCTTTACGTTGTTTGTCCGTGTTGTAAGTGGCTTGTTTTTGTGCTGTTGCATTTTGAGATACGTTGTGAATAGATCATAGATTCCAGTCCATTGTCCTCTATGCAATTTGCAAACATTTTCTCCCAGTCTGTGGTTTGTCTTTCCTTCCTCTTCCCTGGGTCTTTTGTGGAGCAGTTTTTGTGTTGAGGAGGTTGTTCTGTGCTGGATTCCTACCCTTCTCCTGTTCATGGGATGTCCCAGCCAGGAGCCGGGTCCAGGCTTCCTGCACCACCAAAGCGGCAGTGAAAGGGCTCACCCCCGTGAGGTCTCTGCTGCTGGAAGCCTGAGTGTCAGGCAGCGCTCCCACCTCCTGACGTCTGGAAGCCCCCCGTGGTATCCAGGGTGGAACTAGCTGAACCCCCTTCCCCTCCCACCTGCAGACCCTAGAGGGCAGGAAGCCTTGGCCGTGCCCTGGTCTGAGGCCAGCCTGAAGGTGCATGACCTGCTTCCATGACAGGAGCTGGGGACGCCTCCCTCCTCTGGAAAGGTCCCGATACGGGCATCTCCTGTCAGGGACCTGGGTGCAGGAGCCATGGCCTCACCCTGCTTCCTGCAGAGCTGACCCATCCCAGTGACCATCAGCTTCTGCAGACCTCAGTGGTCTCAGGAAGGCGTCCCTAGGGTCTGTCTGGGACCAAAGGCAGAGGTTCCTTCCTCAGGAATTTCCTGCTTTGGGGACACTGTCTCCTTCTCCAGCGAGTTCCCACAGACTAGAACAAGGAGCCGGAGGCCCGGCTGGAGATGCCCGCTTCCTGTCCTGGGGGACAGGAAATCCCCAGGAAGACATCAGATTAAAGCAGATCCCCACGTTCTGTCACCTTTCTCTGGGTGAGTGGAGAAGGAGCAGGTGACCCTGGGGAAGGGGCGCGGGCTTGGGACACACTCGGTCTGAGCAGGTGACCCGGGAAATGGTGTGTGGGCATGGGACACACTCAGTCTGGACAGGTGACCGGGGGACGGGGCGTGGGCACGGGACACACTCGGTCTGGACAGACGACCCGGGGGGACGGGGCGTGGGCACGGGACACCCTGGTCTGGGCAGGCGACCCGGGGGACGGGGCGCGGGCACGGGATACACTCGGTCTGGACAGGCGACCCGGGGAACGGGGCGTGGGCACGGGACACACTCGGTCTGGACAGGCGACCCGGGGGACGGGGCGTGGGCACGGGACACATTTAGTCTGGAGGCTGCCATGCTGCAGAGGAGAAGCCCTCAGGGTCTGTGTGGAGGAGGCAGGCAGGCCCTCCCAGACCCTTCCAACAGACTCGAGCAGGGTCAGCATGCTGGGCAGGGCCCCCTCCTCTACCCCTGGAGCCAGGCCCAAGTGCCCCTCACTCCAGCAGCAGGTCACGGCCGCCCTGAGCTAGGAGGAAACAGGGTGTTCTCACTGCACTTGCTCCTGGGGCAGGGGCGGTTCAGGGTCACAGGGGCCGATGCATGGTCACAGGGGCCAGATGGTGGCCCCAGAGCTGGGTTCTGGGTGGGCAGTGAGCCAGCTGGGGATGGGGCTTGGTCCCCGTGGGTTTGCTGGTCCCTCCCTGTTAAGGGTGCATAGGTGTGGCAGGGGTGTGTGAGGAGCCGGGCCTCGGGCAGACCCCATGCCGGAGGAGGGTCAGAAACACTGGCGGGGGTGGGGACGACCAAGGAACCAGAACCCCACTTGGGAAACAGGCTGCAATGAGGCAGGGCAGGGGTCGCCCAGCACATGCCAGGATGTGGCGGCTGAAGGTCAGAAAGTCTTCACACCAATCCCGTGAGATGGGCTTAGTTTTTCCCAGTCTCGTGGACGAGAAACCCGAACACAGAGTGGCTAAATGGCCAGCCCGAGACGGCACAGCTGGCAGGCAGCAGGTCCACACTCCGGTCCCAGTGGGATCTCATTCCAGGCCACACAGGTCCCTTTCTCACCTCGGGGCCCACACAGAGGCGTTGCCCCAGGCCCCAGGCCCTGGAGGTGTTCAGGGAGGGGTGCTCTCTGGACAGGCCCAAGCCTCTGCAGGGCTTGGGGCTGAGAGGCGTGGCCTGGAAGGTCACCAAGGCCTGGCCACCAGGCAGCCAATTGGGGTCAGCGGCAGAGCCCAGCGAGAGCCCGGCTCAGTGAGGCCTGTGCCCGGATGGCGCTCAGAGCCACAGCGAACAGGAGGCACGGGGGCTTGGGAGGAAGCCAGGAGCAGGGTCCGACCGCAGGAGGGGTGCACGTCGACTGAGCACCAGCTCCGGACTCCGAATGCCTTCGAGGGCTCCCTCCATGATCCCACCCAGGGCCCACTGGGAAAGGAAGAGCTCTTCTCATCTACCCGTGCAGGCAGCCACGGCCACCAGGACAGAAAGGGAAGCGGCGGGATCGGAACTCGCTCTCACCCCCGCCTCCCTCTCCCACAGGCACCAACACTGGGCACAGGCTGCCACGATCCAGAGGGGCAGGGAACCCACCGCAGCCCCTGGTGCCCTGAGTGCTCCTTGTGGAAGGGGAGGCAGGTTATGATGGAACGGGAGTAGAGAGAGGAGCCCGGCCCATGCAGACCCAGGTGGTCAGGCCTGCAGAACAAGGTGATATTTGGATTTAAATGACAAAGGAGGCCGAGTGTGGTGGCTCACACCTGTAATCCCAGCTACTTGGGAGGCTGAGGTGGGAGGATCGTTTGAGCACGGGAGTTCCTGATAAGCCTGGGAAACATAGTGAGACCCCATCTCTACCAAAAATAAATAAATTAGCCAGGCATGGTGGCACATGCCTGTGGGCCCAGCTACTCAGGAGGCTGAGGTGGGAGGATCGCTTGAGCCCAGGAGGTTGAGGCTGCAGTGAGCTATGATTTCACTGCTGCACTCCAGCTGGGGCAACAGAGTGAGACCCTGTTTCATAAATAAATAAATAAATGGGAGTTTGCTGAGAAGGTGGCCTGGGAGGAAACAGCAGCGCAGGGCAGGGGTGGGGCCCAGGTGTTCTAGTGCCACTGGGCCAGGTCCCGTGGGTCCAGCAGGGGATGGAGCCCGAGGTCAGACCTGGGTGCCGGTGGTCCTGCTGCTGGCCAGGTCGTGGTGAGAGCTGAGTCTGGAGGAGGCAGAGGCACCATATGGCATGAACTAGAAGCTCAGGTCAGTGGCGCGCAGCGCTTGCCGTCACTGTCCGTGGTTCTGAAGGAGACTGAGTGGGTAGGCGCGTCTTGCCTGGGGTGCGGAGGGTCCTGGAGTCTTGTGGGGCTCACAGACACAAAGGTCAGAGCCCAGGTGCCAGCAGGCAGCCTCTGGCCTGGCTGTTAGGAGGCCTGGGGCTGACCCCACACTCATTCCTGTCACATCGCTCATCCTCACACCCTCCCAGGCGTGACAGCACTTCTCTCATGGCACTGTCCTCTCTGCCAGCACAGTCACTTCCATAAACTAAAATCCTGTGGGTGCAAAGTCACACACAGCCCCTTCCTCTTTGCAGATTCTCTTTCACTGCAGTCTCTCTGTCTCTTTCTTTTGTTTTTTTTTTTTTTTTTTTTTTTTTTTTTTAGAGAGTCTCAGTCTGTTGCCCAGGCTGGAGTGCAGTGGTGCAATCCTCACTCACTGCAGCTTCACAGCTTCGACCTCCTGGGCTCAAGCGATCCTCCCACTTCAGCCTCCTGAGTAGCTGGAACTACAGGCCTGCACCACTATGCTCAGCCAATTTTTTTTTTTTTAATTTTGTAGAAATGGTGTCTCACTATGTTGCCCAGGCTGGTCTGGAACTCCTAGGCTCAAGTGGTCCTCCTGCCTTGGCCTCTCAAAGTGCTGGGATTACAGGCGTGAGCCACCATGCCCGGCCACTGCAGTCTTAACAACAACTTCAGAACCTTCTTCAGAGAGCTGTCCCTGCACTGGCCTGCCCTTCAGGAGCTTCCCATCAGCTGGGACACTGGGCAGGACCCCAGGCGGCAGCAACGTAAAACTGTGAGCTGATAGGTGCAGGACAGAAGGAGCCTGGGGATCAGAGAAGGATGGAGAGGGCAGGGCAGTCAGGATGCTCACTGGAGGACAGAGGAAGCAGGCAGAGCCCAGAATTTGGAAAACTCCGGGAGAGGCAGCCCTGTGCTCCAGAGCTGAGAAAGTCCCTTGAATCCTGGCTCCATCTGTGCTCCGGAGCCGAGAAAGCCCCTTGAATCCTGGCTCCATCAGGTCTCCTCACAGCCTCCGCGTTTTGCAGAATGGGGCGCAACAGCAACCTCACAAGTTGTGTGGGATTGCATGAGACCTTCACAAAGACCCAGCCTGGGCCCGGAACGGGGGGAGCCAAGGTGGGGGGTGCTAAGTCCACACAACGATGGGGCAGGAACGTGCTGCGGGGCGGGGCACTGGCCTGCAAGTTGGGGGCCCCCATGTTGTGTTGTGAGGAAAGCTGCATCACTTGTGCAACCTTTGTCAGAACAAGAAGCTGAGTCCTTTCCTCTGCCTGGGCCTCAGTTTCTTCATTCAGAACAGGAGGGGCTTTTGGGTTAGGAAGGTCTAAAGCGTGGGGCTTGGGCTGGGGAGAGAAGTCCAGGGCAGAGGTGGGGCTGGAGTATGGAAAGGCCCTCGGGGTACTTCATACTTATTCCCAAAGCACCCAGGAGGGACTTCACAGGGACAAACTGCATGCAAGGAGGCGCAGGATGCAGGGGCCAGGCAGCTGGGCACCCCCTCCTCCAGGCAGGCCTCCCCGTACCACTTGTGCCCTTGTTCACCAGCCTGGACTTCGTGGGGTCTGGGATGTTCTCACTCAGATGTGTCTCCCCCAGCTCCAGCCCCACTTCCCACATTGCACCTGGCACAGAGTTCTGGGAAGGTTTGTGGAACGAACCCAGGAATGACTCACAGGCACCACAGGGAGGGGAAGCTGGGGGCAAGGGGGGGCTCCCTGAGGCTATGCTGCCTCCCAACACCACCTCCGTGTTCCTGTGGCTGACACCCCAGATCCCTGACCTGGGTCCCCACTCACCTTGGTCCAGCACGGAGCACCCTGCCCAGCACCCCAAGGCCTGCTCGGCTGGGGGGGCTCCCAGTCACTCCTGGAAGCCCCACCCCCACCCAGTTGCTCCTGGGCTGCCTTCCCGCCCTTCTTTCCCTGACTTCAGTGCTCAGTGGAGCGTCACCTCCCTGGAGGCCTCCTGCAAACCCCAGACAGGACAGCGGGGGCCTAGTTGCTGTGGGGACTCAGCCACATACATCTTTTCTTTTATTGACATTGACTCTTCATTACAAAATTAGCATGCCTGCCGGGAATATCCAAATGAAAGAGCAGTACCTCAAGTGAGAAGCAGCGCCCTCCCCACTGCTGTCTCTGAAAGCAACTCCCAGGAGTTTGCTCCCGCTTCCGGACAGTTTTCTCTGCCTATGCAAAAGCACATGTTGAAAACAACAATTTGTTAAAAAAAAAAAAAAAAGGCTGAGCCTGGTCGCTCATGCCTGTAATCCCAGCACTTTGGGAGGCTGAGACAGGAGGCTCACCTGAGGTCAGGAGTTCAAGACCAGCCTGGTCAACAGGGTGAAACCCCAACTCTACCAAAAAAAAAAAAAAACAAAACAAAAATTGGCCAGGCCTGTTGGTGCACGCCTGTTGTCCCAGCTACTCGGGAGGCTGAGGCAGGAGACTCACTTGAACCCAGGAGGTGGAGGTTGTGGTGAGCCGAGGTCGTGCCACTGCACTCAGCCTGGGTAACAGAGAGAGACTCCGTCTCAAAAAAACAAGAAAAAAAGAAAAAGAAAAAAAGAAGAAAACAAAACATTAACTTGTAACCGGCAGGGTTGCTACATGAGTTTCTTCCCGTCTGTGAGGCTGTTCTTGGGTGTAAGTGAGCCAGTGTGGCCAGGAGGGTGACAAGAAGCAGTATGCACCTTGCTGTCACCTGGGCTCAGAGATTCTGGAGGGGACAGTCCAGGGCTGGTGGGAAATGACACTGAGGCAGCAAGAGGGGGTCCTTAAGATCTGTTAAAATCTCTGCAGGACATCACTGTACCCTGTACAGCCAGGGAGGCTGAGGCCGGGGGGCTAGGAGCCATCTTCCTTCTCAGGGGGCTTACCACGAAGGCCGTGCTTCCTCACGTCACTCCACCGACCTCAAGGATATCAAAGCCAAGCTCCTTCTACAGAGCAGAAATGAAGACTGTTCCTAGTGACAAGCGCCAGAGCCACTGAGGTTTGAAAGGCCCCTAGCTAGTTTCCGTCACAGACCATCCAAGCTGCTGAAATGCACGCGGCCCCAGATGGCCATGACCTGATCCCAGCAAAAACGCAGGAGACAAAGCTGGGCGCGGAGTTTGTCCAGAATGAGACAGTCATTAGATAAACTAGATAAAAGTCTCCAAAACATGGACAAGGAAGAAAAGCCTGGCATAAATCAGTTGGTTGGTGGTGTGTAGGTCATTGTCATTACTTTCTAAGTTTTCTACAAGAATTACCTGGAGGCTTCATCTACATGATAGTGTAATCGGCAGAAGGGTCTGGCCACTCGAAGCTGGTAGAAGGAAGCCAAAATAGTAACGAGGTGTGATAGAGAATGAGACTTTATTATCCATCCCAGCAGAAAGCAATTCCACTCTTCCATTTGTGGAGGGAAAGCAGGGAGATTTTCTTTTTCTTTTTTTTGAGACACGCTTTTGCTTTTGTGGCCCAGGCTGGAGTGCAGTAATGAAATCTCGGCTCACTGCAACCTCTGCCTCCCAGGTTCAAGTGATTCTCCTGCCTCAGCCTCCCAAGTAGCTGGGATTACAGGTGTGGGCAACCATGCCCAGCTAATTTTTGTATTTTTAGTAGAGATGAGGTTTCACCAAGTTGGTCAGGCTGATCTTGAACTCCTGACCTCAGATGATCCACCTGCCTCGGCCTCCCAAATTGCTGGGATTATAGGCGTGAGCCACCGCGCCCCGCCACACAGGAGATTTTAAAGAGAGGGTTTGCAGAAAAGGCTGGGGGTGAGGAGGTGCCAGGTGCGTGAGCCACTCCCATGGCTCATCTTGAATTATTGTTCCTTCTGGTGCAGGGGCCAGTGTGGCTTCTACCAGGTTATAAACTAATTGTTGTCAATCTTGTTGCCAGTCTCTAGTCAGGAATGGGTTCCTGCCTTGAAGTAACCTTTTGCTGGAGAGAGAATTCCAGAGGTGTCTGGTCTGTATCAGGATCTGACCCTTGAAGGTTTTAAGGAAACAGATGACCAGATTGGTGAGCATGGTGTGTGCCTAACAACCTTCCAAGTAAATAAGTGTGCATGAGGCCTGGAGCACAGAATGGGAAAAGAGAGCGGAGGTCACAGCACATTTCAAGGCTATAAAGTTTATCTCCAGAGCTATGGCTTGAAACTGGAAAGAAAGGAGAAAAGGGGAAAGAAAAAGAAGTTTTAAAACGCGGTTTGAGGTGAAGCTGCTAAGAATCTTGGCTTCCACACCCTCCTGCACCCCTCTTAGCTTGACTCTAGCTGATTTCAACTCTTCAGGCAGAGCTTCACCCTCCAGCCAATGGTCAATCAGGGAAGCTTTCCACCTGTGGCCTGGAAGCCCCTGCTTCCAAATGTCCCGTCTTCCTGGGCCAAACCAGGGTATACATTATGTGTACTGATTTCTGGCCTTGCCTGTAACTTCTGTCTCCCTAAAAGGTATAAAATCAAGCTTGTCCCACCCACCTTGAGCATATGCTCTCAGGATGTCCTAAGGCTGTGTCGAGGACCACAATCCTTAACCTTAGCAAAATAAACCTCTAAATTGATTGAGACCCATCTCAGACACTTTTTGGCTTACAAGGGGCAGCTTCAGCTCAGGGTAGGGGATTTCTGGCCACAATCTAGTTACTGTCACAAATATGGGGCAAGTTCCAGGGAAAGCCGACTCCATGGATCCTGAAGGAGCGAGGATGCCAGCACCAGCACTGGGGTGCACCCCTCAGAGCCTCAAGGAAAGGAAGGGCCTGAGCACTGGGGCTGCTGGGTCCCAGGGTTCTCAGGTTCTAGGGTGGTTTGCCAGTTCCCTTAGTCACCGGAAAGCGGTCCCAATCTAGACCCTAAGAGAGGGTTCTTGGATCTTGTGCAAGAAAGAATTCAGGTGGAATCCACAGAAAGCAAGTTTATTAAGAAAGTGAAGGAATAAAACAATGGCTACTCTGTAGACAGAGCAGGGCGTTCCTGAAAGCAAGAGGAGGGAGGTGCCCACCTCGGGTATAGTGCGAGTTTATATGTGAGTCAAGAAAGCCAAAAAATCATGGGGGAGGTTGCTCTGCTGCCAGGGCTCCTGACAAAGGATTGTTTATCTTTGTGTAACTACGGTCTAGCAAGAATCTATGTTATTATCTTCAAAGCGAACCTCATTCTTAAACTAAGAATGCTTTTGTTCCTAAGATATCGGACATCAGGACATTATTTCCTGGGTCTTTTTGGTAAACATTATTAACTTGTTCCCTTAACTGTAATATCTGGTGACTGAACACCCAAGGTCCTGGAACCCAGCTGGTCTCAGCCTCATTTCACCCAGCCCCTATTCAAGATGGAGTCGCTCTGGTTGGAAGGGCCGTGACACCTTCATGCGCCAGGAACACCAGGGGCTTGCTGAGTAGATGGTGACGCGCACACAGAGCATGGCGGAGAGCTGCAGGGCCTTCTCACCTGGGACCTGGAAGGCGTGGCTGCCACTCGGAGCTGCCAAAGTGCTCAGGCGATGGCCCCTGGGGAACCCACATGGACGCTGCACAGAGAACAGGGCAGAGGCCCCATGGGGACACAGGCCAGGGGCAGGGGACAGAGGCTGAAGGGGGGCACAGAGGCGCGGAGTTGGGGGGCAGAGTCCAGGGTTGGGGAGAGGCCAGGGGCAGGGGACAGAGGCTGAGTGCAGAGGTCGGCAGTTCCTCGGGTCGCCCTAGGCTCGGGAGGACCGGCTGTTGGTGGCCCTTGGTGGCTCGAAGCCAGGGCAGGGCCGGTGGAGGGGGCGGGGCGCTAGCACCAGGCCTCACCCCTGCCCCAGGTGGCTCCGGGTCTGGTCTGGCCGCGACCCGTGCTCCCCAGACGGCATGCGGCACGGTGACCGGGCTGGAGGCCGTGTTCTGGCCGCATCTCTGCATCGCCTCCTCCTACCTGGTCTCCCGCAGGCTGACGAGGTTTCCTCGGAAGCTACCGGAAGCTCCCGGGCCAGATTCCCCTTTACAGAAGAGGACAAGGCCTGGAGGGGCAGGAACAGGTCTCCAGGCCTGGGACCGCCTGGACAGGACCCCTCCGCGCACGTCTGGAGGCCTCGCCATGCCCCCGGCCCTCCCCAGGGGCATCCGGGGAGCCTAAGGCACTGGCTGCCTCCCCTGGTGCCTCGTACCCATCCGAGCTGTGGCCTGCGGTGAGTGGTCTGATTGCGGAGACCCCCGGGCCCTTTTCCCAGAAGCAGACTCTGGTTGATGGTGCGATTCTAGGGCCACCACAGGTGACCATGAAGGGCAGTGCTCCCTGACTCCCTGCGGATTAAGCAGGGTCTCCCCGACAGGCAGAGCCAGGCCCCGCTCACTCATCCCTGGCTCGTTCAGGGGTGCCCACAGCCACCCGCCTCCACGGTTCTCTTTACGGGAGCAAAATGAAGCTTCTATTTTAAAGTTGCAATGACAGGATTTTCGGTTCCTGTACCTTGCTACTGAAAGCACTGGGACCTGATCCAGACCTCAGGCTGACCGGCTCAGGTGCGGACAAGCTTCCCCTCCCGCTCCAAGTGCTGGAGGCCCCTGCTGGCCCTGGAGCTCTGGGAAGGGCTGAGGGCCACGGAGGGAGGACGCCGCCACGCCTTTGGTAGGATGACACCCAGCCAAGGTTTCGCCCCCTTCCCTTCATCTTGTTTCTCAGACGCTGGGTCTCTTCACGTGGAGGTGGAGTTTGTGTTTCCTGGCGCAGTGGTCCGGAGCCAAGGCCTGGGGAGTTAGAAGCTGAGAGAGGTTTCGGGGAGGGGCATGGCAGGGTTCCCTTTCCCTGGGTTCCTGGGCTCCCTAGCCTGAGGCAGGGGGCAGGAGCCTGAGGCGCTTCAGGGTCAAGGCAGGGCATTGGGGTGGCTGCGCAAGCCAGGGCTCCAGGGGAGGCTGGCCTGTGGCCTTCAGACTCCAGAGGGGAGAGAAGGGGAAGGGGGAGCTGGCTTTTGCTCAGGGTGTGGTGTGACTTGCAGTGCATTTCAGAGCCTGCTGGGGACACCACTGAGCCACCAGATCCCGGGCTCAGAGGATCACCAGGGGCAGAGGCAGGGCTGAGGGAGAGTTGGCCTCAGAGGCGAGCTTCTCCAGCCGCCTCCTCACCTGCTCCTTCTCTGCATAGACGTCACTATTAAGTCCAATGAATTAAGAGACAAAAAAGCCGAACGTGTTAGGAATGAACTCCACTCCTAGATGCCCGTTTCCAAGGCAACATTGGCTCCATCCTTCAGAGAGTGGGTGCCGGAGCAGTGCCTGCAGGCCCCAGTCCCTAAGGAGGAGGAAAGGGATGGATCTGGTGGTTCTGGGGAGGATCTCCAGGGTGCTAGGCAGAGTCCTGCTCTCACGGTCTCTCCTGCACTCCCTTGGCTCTGCCACACCCAGGTCTCCCCCACCTATGTATCTGAGTCCACCTGTCCCCGAATGGCTGGCGGGCAGAGGTTGGGGGCCCAGTCCCGGGGGTGTCAGACGCCCCTTGTGTCCTTGTGTGTCCTTATGTGGGAGTGGCCAGAGCTCATGGTGGAGGGAGGCGTGGTTAGGGTCTGTCCCATGAATTGAGTCAGGAGGGAGACGTGGTTAGGGTTTGTCCCATGAGTTGAGTCAGGAGGGAGGTGTGGTTAGGGTCTGTCCCATGAATTGAGTCAGGAGGGAGCTGTGGTTAGGGTTTGTCCCATGAGTTGAGTCAGGAGCGGGGAGTGGTTAGGGTTTGTCCCATGAGTTGAGTCAGGCACTGCACCCTGGTCTTGGTCAGTTTTGATGGTGGGGAGACCTGGGTGTGGGCAGACCCAAGGGGTGCGGGAGAGACAGAGTGAGAACAAGCCTCTGCCCGGCTTCTCATGATGAGCACAGGCGAAGGGGCCTGAATTCTTCTGAGGCAGGAAGAGACCACTGCGGGACTGACTTCTGGACTGTGGCCGCCAGGGGCCCGGCAAGGCCTCCTTCCTGGGACTGTGGCCCCCTTGAGCCAGGGAGCCGGGCTTTATCCTCTCCAGGACCGTGGCTTCCAGAGCACAGCCCGTCTCGGGGCAGGTGTCCAGGGAGGGGCTGATGTGGGCTCAGGAAAGGTCTTTGACATACCCAGGTTCAGATCCTCAAGCCTGTGAATGTGCCTTCTATGGCAAAAGGGACTTTGCAGCCATGAGGAAGCAGAGGATCTGAGATGGGAGATGGCTCCGGATTCTCCAGGCGAGTCCTAACTGTGGTCACAAGATCCCTGTAAGAAGGAGGCCGAGGGAGAGCTGACTTGGGAAGCTGGTGAGGGAGCAGTGGTTGGAGCGGCTTCGAAGGTGGAGGCAGGGCCACGAGCCAAGGAGAGCAGGCGGCCTCTTGAAGCTGAGAGGGTGGGGGGTGGATTCTCTCCCGAGAAAATGAAGCCCAGCCAGAGCCCTGACTTGAACTTCTGACCTCCAGAACCACAGCATGAACTTGTGTTAAGTCACTAGGTTCGTGGTGATTTGTTATGGCGGCCCTGGGAAACTGGAACAGAGGGATGTGGGTTCTTGGGCCAGGGCCCTGCCCCCTCCCTGCCCAGACCCCGCCCCCTCCCTGCCCAGACCCCGCCCCCTCCCTGCCCAGACCCCGCCCCCCTCCCTGCCCAGACCCCGCCCCCCTCCCTGCCCAGCCCCCCAGCCCCCAGTCTCCCTGCTGCTGCGCTGGATGAGAAAGGGAGGTCCCTCTCTGTTCACTCTTGAGACTGACAGCATGCATTCAGCTCTGAGACAGGGCCCAGGATGTCTTGGCTGTGGCCATCCGCCCATTGGCACCGCTGACCCACCTGGCTCAGACTCGACTGGGCCTGGGAATCTGGCTGCATCTTGGCTGGCATCCAGCTCCTCCCCAGCTCAGGCGACCTGGAGCCTGGGATACCCCTGGGAAGCTGGGTGTGGTTGGCAGGAAGCCCAGGGACTGGATCCTGGACCTGCACCACCCAGCTGTGTGACCTTGAGCTCGAGCCTCATGTCGCAGCTGTAGCCTTTCCTACCTCAGGGGGCTGTGACAGGGCCCACCGTAGACAGCTAAGCACGATACCCTCTCCTCCTGCTCAGAGCCTGAGTGGGTGCCAGGAGAAAGCCCTCTGTGGGCTGTTGGGGGTGGTGAGGGGGTGGTGTGGGGGTGGTGTTGGGGATGGTGTTGGGGATGGTGTTCGAGGTGGTGTTGGGGTGGTGTGGGGGTGGTGTTAGGGATGGTCTTGGGGATGGTGTGGGGATGGTGTTAGGGATGGTGTTGGTGTGGTGTTGGGGTAGTGCAGGGGTGGAGTGGGGTGGTGTGGGGTGGTGTTGGGGTGGTGTGGGTGGTGTTGGGGTGGTGTTGGGGGTAGTGTGGGGGCGGTGTGGGGTGGTGTGGGTGGTGTTGGGGGTGGTGTTGGGGATGGTGTTGGGGGTGGTGTTGGGGGTAGTGTGGGGGTGGAGTGGGGTGGTGTTGGGGGTAGTGTGGGGGCAGTGTGGGGTGGTGTGGGGGTGGTGTTGGGGGTGGTGGTGTGATGTTGGGGGTGGTGTGGGGGTGTTGTGCGGTGGTGTTGGTGTGGTGTTGGGGGTGGTATTGGGGGTGGTGTGGATGGTGTTGGGGTGGTGTTGGGGGTGGTGTGGTGTGGTGTTGGGGTGGTGTGGGGTGGTGTTGGGGGTGGTATTGGGGGTGGTGTGGGTGGTATTGGGGGTGGTGTTGGGAGTGGTGTGGGGGCGGTGTTGGGGATGGTGTTGGGGGTGGTGTTGGGGGTAGTGTGGGGGTGGAGTGGGGTGGTGTTGGGGGTGGTATTGGGGGTGGTGTGGGTGGTATTGGGGGTGGTGTTGGGGGTGGTGTGGGGGCGGTGTTGGGGATGGTGTTGGGGGTGGTGTTGGGGGTAGTGTGGGGGTGGAGTGGGGTGGTGTGGGGTGGTGTTGGGGTGGTGTGGGTGGTGTTGGGGTGGTGTTGGGGGTAGTGTGGGGGCAGTGTGGGGTGGTGTGGGGGTGGTGTTGGGGGTGGTGGTGTGATGTTGGGGGTGGTGTGGGGGTGTTGTGCGGTGGTGTTGGTGTGGTGTTGGGGGTGGTATTGGGGGTGGTGTGGATGGTGTTGGGGGTGGTGTGGTGTGGTGTTGGGGTGGTGTGGGTGGTATTGGGGGTGGTGTGTGTGGTGTTGGGGTGGTGTTGGGGGTGGTGGGGGTGGTGTGTGTGGTGTTGGGGTGGTGTTGGGGGTGGTGGGGGGTGGTGTGGGTGGTGTTGGTGTGGTATTGGGGGTGGTGTTGGGGGTGGTGTGGGTGGTGTTGGGGGTGGTGTGGGTGGTGTTGGGGTGGTGTTGGGGTGGTGTTGGGGTGGGTACTGGCTGATGGGCTTCTCTGTTCCTGTATTGACCCCTCACTGGCTTCTAAAGCTGCGGGGACACTCACAGCTCCCATGCCTTCGGGCAGGTCAGGTGAGAGCCCCAGGGGAGTCTGACTGGGCTTTCTGCTTCCTCAGGGGCAAGGATGAGGGACACAGCTGCTGGCAGGGCCCAGGACCCTGGGAGAAGAGATAGGACCCCAAGGCTGGGGCAGGCCCTAGAGCCAGTGGCTTCAGACTGCACGCCAGGAGGTGGCGTGGGCTGGGAGGGGTGGGGGTCTGTCCACTCAGAGCTGTGCAGGGCTTTAAGGCATCAGTTTGAAGGAAGCATTTGGTGAACTCAGGTTACATCGCCCAGTATTTTAAGTTGGGTGTGGTTAACGAGGTTTCTTTGGATTATGAGGGTCTGGGGCTGGCTCAGGTGGGGCATGTGCTGTGTTCACACACACAGATGGCAAGTGAAGAGTGGGGTCATGAGAAGTGTCCTGATGGCCACAGCTCCCATTTACCGAGCACTTGCTCTCTGCCAGGCACGGGGCTGCAAGCCCTGACACGTGGCACTCCAGCACCCTGGAGGACCCTCACCATAGCCCACAAGGAGGGCTCTCCTAGGACTCCTGCTGGACAGAGCCAAGTGGGAGGCGAAGGGGTTCCCAGGGTCATGGAGCTGGGGAGGGCTGGGCCTTAGATTCGAAGCAGGCAGCCTGACCCCTACACTGTGCTCCAGTGGGGCTGTAGGCGTGAGTGTTCATGTGCACATGTGTGCATATGTGAGTGTGAAAATGCAAGTAACAGACACCCCAAATAACTAGCTTCAACACAGCAGAAATTTATTTCCCTCCCAGGTAAGGGGACCCCAAGGTAGGCAGTGCCTTCTGTCGGCAGCAAGCTAGGCCCCTCTTGCCATGCTGCCCTGCCGTGCTCAGTGCTGCCTCATGGTACAAAGTGGTTGCTGAGCTCCAGTCATCACTTCAGCCAGCAGGAAGGAGGAAGGGGAAGGAGAAAGACGTGACCCCACCATCTAGGGCATTTGCCTTCCGATCCCCCAGCCAGGCATTGTGGGTTTATTAATAAGGAAAAGAAGAGAACAGTTAGCGGAGGCCTCCCACTGCCCACCAGGATGAACTTGGCAGGCAGGACAGGACTCTGGGCTTCCCAGTTAATGGAGTGTTGAACTGGTGGGGATCTAGGGGTTCTTTAAGTCTCACTCTGTACTTCTCAGAAGGGGAAACTGGTACCCAAGTCAGTGGCTGAGCTGTGGCCCAGGCTGGGCCTCTGCCTGCTGTCCCAGAGCTCTGTCCTGGCACCAGCTACTGGTGAAGGCAGAGCTTGGAGCAGTCACAGCCCTGCCAGAGGACACCCTGGGGACCCCCACATAATGGGCTTTCCATCTTCCCGGCTCTGCTACCCAGTCCTGCTTCCTCTGCAGGAAGCTGCAGGCCCATTTTGCCCCCTCCCTGGCACAGGGTAGCCTGTCTGACACCCCCAGACCCCTCCATGACATCCACCAGGCTGAGGGCCTGGGGGCTGGAGTCTAGAGGGCAGGCCAGGATAAGGCTGGAAAAATTCCATCTCATCTACTCCTCTCCTTTCATCAACTCCACCCCTCCACTGCTCTAGCCTGCTTTAGCCTCTGCTAGAGCAGAGACAGGTATTCCCAGCCTCAGGCACTGTCCTAAGCCCAGCAGGTACTGACCCTTGATGGTCACCTCAAGGTGACAGGCACCCACCCAGCATCTGGCCCTTCCCCATCCAAGGCTGCAAGGTCACTTTCCAAGCCAGGGTCTCCCATAGCAGTGCTCACGCCATAGCCAGACAGGCCCCGCTGGCCCCATCCTCTTCATACTTGGTGCCTGTCCCCCCAGCCCCGCCCCGCCCCTCCGCGTGTGGCCTCACCCCGACCCGCCTCCTTGTGCCCTCTCATCCTCAGCCCGCTCCCCCACTGTCCCGCCTCCCCCAAGCCCGTCTTTCCTAGGGGTGACTACAGCCTCCCTCCAAAGCCCCTTCCCTCCAGACAGCTGAGAGGCCGCCCTGGGGAAGGGCAGGGCGGGCCCGTGTGACGCTGCAGATGGAGGAATTCCTGTGGCAGAAGTTAAGGGTGAGGATTGGGTGTGGGGGCCCCCAGGCATGTGGTGGGTGTCATCCCTGCCTGGCTGTGCTGATGGGGATCCCCAGCCCCCATGAGGGGTGCAGATCCTGGGGCGTGGCAGCCGAGGTCTGGACCCGGCGCCCACGTGCTGCGGTCCTGCTGCTCACAGGTGGTGGGGAGAGGAAACCAAGGACAAAGCTGGGAGCAACTGGGCCGGGGGGGCCTGTGCTGGCTGGATCGCCCAAGACACTCCAAATCCATCCTCCAAAGCTGGTGCAGGGGCAGGAGGGGAAGGTACCAGACAGAGTGCTGGCAGGGCCGGGGGTGAGCCAGGTGGGGGTGGGGAGGGGCCGTGGGTCAGGGTCTCCCGGCCCCCATTGCTCCAAGGCCGGCGAGGAGGTTGAGCAGGAGGGCCGTGCCCATAGTTTCGGAGCTGCCCTGGGGGCCACCTGCCCCCTTGCCTGTTGGGTCCTGGACTCGGGAGCTCTGCCAGGGTGGGACATTGCACAGGCTGGACTGGCAGCAGGTCTTGGTCACCTGGGTCCCCTCGACCGTCTTGGTGATGGGCTGGCAGCTGTCTGCACACCACGTGGAGTGAGTGGTCAGGAGGCCTGATTCTGGGGAGGGGAGTGGGGAACAGGTGCTGAGGATGGGCAGGGTCTCCGAGGTGGCTCTGCGGGGCTCTGTTCAGGGCCCCTGGCTTTCCCGCCGCCTGGGGGTGCGTGTGCTGTGGCCCCATGCCCACTTACCCGTGTTCCCGTGGGCAATGAGGGTTGTGCAGGTCTGGCCATGTGAGCAGTTCTGCGTCAGGTTGCAGCGCTCGTCCCTGGACAGGGACAGGCAGGTGTAGCACCGCAGCAGCACTGTGGACAAGGCGGGCTCAGGCCGAGGCTGGGCCCCCCAGGGTCTCCTCCCACGTCCCTGTCCACCTCCCCGTTCTCAGCTGTGCTCCCAAAGCCTAGCCTGGTGAGCCTCCAGCACCCACTGCTCAGACGGGCAGGCCCTGTAAGCCGTGCTGTGCGCGTGAGCCTGTGTGTTTAGGGGGCAAGGGATCGCGGGCCAGGCAGGGTGAACTTCCCATCATCGCTCACCTCCTGAGACAATGCTGCCCAGGCTCCTGCCGTGGGCATGGAAACCTGGAGGTGAGTCTGACTCAGTCCTGCCTCCGGGAGCACCGGGCCTGGCAGAGGACGGCCTCACAGGGGACACCTCGTGGGTGTGTGGGGCAGGGCTCGTGCTGAGGGCAGGTTTGGGGGCCCTGGGAGGGGGGTGGGCTGTGTGTGGTGGGGCACGCTGGGGGTCCTGGCTAGGGAGGGGCCGGCCCGTGGTTTGGATGCGGCCATTTGCTGTGCTTTTCTCTGGGGATGGGAGAGAGCAGAGGGTGGCCCACGTGTAGGGGGCGTGTCGGGTGGGCAGTGAGGGTGGGCTCTTCTTAGCCCCACTCTGCTCTGCTCTAAGCGGTTCCCTGCCTCCCCAGCCTGCAGCAGCCAATCCAGCCCTCCCCTGTACAGGACCGGCCCAGCCTGCTGCTCTCTCTGCCCCACAAAACTGAACCCTGCCCTGGGACCTCTGTGCTTGCTGTCTCCACCCTGGGCCCCCACTGAGCCCTTCTCTGCCTGGTGAACTCCTATTTAACCTCTACATCCTGGCACCACTGACCCTCCCAGCTGGTGGCTTCTTCCCCTGTTCCCTACTCTGGAAGGCAACTGAGTGTCATGGTGAGCGGGAGAAGTGAGGGGTCCACTGAGTGTCCGCCACTCTGCTGGAGGCAAGCTCACAGCAGGACTGTGGCCTGTTGGTTTCCATCACACAACCCTGCCCAGAATGCTCCAGGCAGATCAGGCAGCAGGGCTCTGGGGTTGGGGCGGCCGTACCTCTGCTCCCACCACCAGGGAGCCTGTTGGTCTCCTCCTCTTCCACCTCATCCTCATCTTCCTCGTCGTAGTCATCTGGCCTGTGGTCCTCGTCCTCGTCCTCTTCCTCCTGCTGTGCCTGCACTCTCCCTGGCCGTGGAGGGATGCTGGTAAGCCTCAGCTACCTGGGTATGGAGGACATCTGCTCTGGGCAAGCATCGTGCCCCCAACTCCTTGGCCCTCCTCAGCCACCCTCAGGCCCCAGAGTGGCTTACCTGGTGTGGCCTCCGGCCCCTGCACACCCTACTCACTGTCCTGCAGCTGAGTGTGCCCTGGCATTGTAGTTACAACAGCAGCTGCTGTGAGCTGGCCCTTTATGGTAGCCCCTCCCCGCACCCCACATAAACAGGGGCACAGATGTTTGGGGACTCTTGGGGGCCCAGGCCAGCTTCCATCCACGCCGCTCTGGGCTGGGGACTCTAGCCTCATCCCCTCCTTCTTCCTAAACCCCTGCTGGGGGTCCCTGGAGGTCCCTGTGCTCCAGGACTGCAGTTGCTGCCCCCTCACCGCAGGGTTACCCTTTGCCCCGCACCTGGCCGCCCGCACAGCAAAAGGGCAAGCAGGACAGCCCCGAGCGCCTTCATCTTGCCGGACGCTGCTGTGTCCCTGACTCTGAGTCCTCGCGCAGGGCTCTGGAGCTGTGATAAGTGGGATGAAGGGCATTGCCGTGGGCTTCCTAGTGGCCCCCACCAGCTCCAGCCTCAAACAATGGTCCTCGCACTGGTCCCCAGCTCCAGGCGCCAGGCCAGGGACTGTTGTTTCCCTCCAGGACGTCTGGGGCCGGAGGGGAAGGAGAAGTCATTGTGGTTGGCCTTGGAGCGTCCTGTGCGCCCGTGCCGCGGCGGTTGGAAGGTAGTGCTGGCCGCAGGAGCTGCTGGCCCTGGCCTGGCTTGCTGCTCAGTGCCTCAGCCCTGCAGTGCAGGGCAGGGAGCCTCGCCCCAGAATGGGCCATGCCTGACACCCCCCAACCCCGTGTCTGGGCTCCGTAGTCACAGGACCTTGGGGTCACAGACCCTCTATTTGCTGATCACTGACCAAGCATCTTCATCCCAGAGTCAGCATCACACCCAGGCCCCTTTAAGAGCATTTAAATAAAAACACAGTCAATGCCCTCAAGCTAAGGCTGCGTGCTCGGCTCACCTCCTCCTCACCCACACTCAGCAGTGCACTTGATGGGCCCAAGGCCTCCCGGCCGCCCCTCACTATCACCTCGGATCTTTGCCCCTGCTGTTCCTATCACCTCGGATCTTTGCCCCTGCTGTTCCGTCTGCAGTGCTGTTTCTGCTGGTGTCTGGTGGAGAGCTTTCCGGAGCTGTTGGGGGCCCGCCCCCTCAGCCTCCTGCTGGGAAAGCCATCAGCTCCCACCTGCCTTCTGGCCCTGTGTGAGATGGGCTGCTCTGGGAGAGGCTTGGAAAGCCCAGGTCGCTCCCTGAGGCCACCCCCTCCTCCCAAGACCCTACCCAAGCCCTTGATTGCGGGGGGAGGGTGATGCAGAGCACAGAGTCGAGGCTCTGAGCTGCCCCTCTCCCAAGGGCAGCAGAGGGGTGGGGCAGCGGCAGGGGCTGGACGGGAGTCCGGAGCCAGGGTCAAGCCTGAGCATCTCTGTTGCCTTGGTGCTTGGCCAGGCCCTTCACCTACTGAGGCCTCAGTTTCCCCAACTGTCAATGGGTGGGGTGGGGCATTTTCTGGCCGGCCACCTGTAACAGAGGTTGAGTTGGTTCTGGAGTGAGCTGCCTGAGTTCCTCCTTCCCCCGGCTCTGGGTCCTGGACTAGCCCCTTGGGTTCCCCAGGCCTCAGCTCCCTCATAGGGTGACGTGACCATCAAGGGTCAGTACCTGCTGGGCTTAGTAACAGGGGTACCTTAATGGCGCTGGTTCCGGGTTCTGCTTCCTCCTTGATACAGACCCGCCAAAGAAAAACCAATCAGAAAGAGACGCCTTCCCGCCTTGGTCTGGGCCCAGACCCCCAGCCAACCATTGACCTCCACGTAACGTCTCAGAGTATTAAAAAGCCGAAGCCCCGAAGCCCTCTCTCTCTCTCTGCTTCCTCTTCGGCTCCCTACCTGACGCCTCCAGTAAAGATCTCTTGACCGTAACCGGTGTGGCGTGGTCTTAGCCTGAGTCCGTAGAGTCGCTCTTTCACTTAGGACAGTGCCTGAGGCTGGGAATACCTGTCTCTGATGTCCCAGCCACCGAGTCAACCAACCTTCCTTAATTCACCTGAACCTGTGGTTCTTTCCATTCTACCGGCACCCACCCAGCATCTAGCCCTTCCCCATCCAAGGTTGCAAGGTCACTTTCCAAGCCGGGGCCTCCCATGGCGGTGCTCACACCACAGCCAGACACGCCCCGCCAGCCCCGAACTCTTCATACCTGATGCCTGTCCCTCCCAGCCCCGCCCCGCCCTGCCCCTCCGCGCGTGGCCCCACCCCCACCCGCCTCCCTGCGCCCTCTCGCCCTCCGCCCGCCTCCCCCCTGCCCCGCCTCCCTTCGGACCCGCCTCCCCCACGCCCCGCTTCCCCCACTGCCCCGCCTTCCCGTCGCCCCGCCTCCCCCACTGCCCCGCCTCTCCCACGCCCCTCTCCCCATCGCCCCGCCTCCCATTCGCCCCTCCTCCCCAGCGTCCCGCCTCCCTGTCGACCCGCCTCTCCTGTGCCCCGCCTCCCCCGTGCACCGCCTCCCGTCACCTTCACCCCTCCTCCCCCACGCCCCGCCTCCCTGTCGACCCGCTTCCCTGGTGCGTCGCTTCCCTGCTGCCCTACCTCCCCCGCGCCCCGCCCCGGCTACCACTACAGGCCCTTGAATCTAGTGTTGCAGGAGCTGCCCCTAGGAAGGGCGCTACTGGGATTCTCAGGGGGTCTCCACCTGCCGCCTCCCCTCCACAGGGGCCCAGGCCCTTGCACGTTGCCTCCCTCTGGGCCCAGCTCCTCTTCAGCCCAGGTGCAAACTACCCAGCCCAGGCAAGTGCTTATTGCGAGAATCACCTAGGGACAATCAGAGCACATTTGATTCGCAGATTGAATTAAATTTAGTGCTCGCCACTGAGAGGCTGTTCCCTCCGTCCCGCCCCGGAAAGGCTAGCGGGTCTGGTCCAGACCCTACAGAAGGTGCCAACTGGGATGGTGCGCAGGTGTGAAAGGGGACCCGCAGTGGCAGACACCTGGCTCCCCAGCACTGCCCACAGCCGGCAGGTGGGCGTAGTGGGTTCCGTATGTGGAGCCCACCCCCTCATCCCACCCAGCCACTACACAGCCTCCCTCAAGCCCCCAGGGCAGGGTCATGACCTCTCAGACACTCCAGGGTGAAGATATGACCCCTAAGACCTTCAGGGCAGGGCTGTGGTCTCCCAGGGCCAGGGCTAAGGACTGGTGGTCCTGATGGCAGCTGTCATGAGTCATTTTAGAGCCTGCACCTGCGCCCCTGGGCTCGACCGCCTTTCCAGGCCCAGGCTTCCTCCCTGAGCCAGGCCCACACCCTAAGGTAATCTTGAAGGGCAGCCCGGCCACCCCACCTCCCTGCCCACAGACCTCTGTGCCTTGGGGCCTGGACTTGCCTGCTCTGCTGGCTTGTGGGGCCGGCCCTTCTGACACAGTGGTTCTCTGGGCCTCCTCCCACGGTGGGGCCTGCGTGACTCACATGGCTCTTTTTGGCAGCAGCAGCCTTGGTGCTGGTTGTGGACAGGGGATGCCCGGCCATCCACACTCCATCCTGCCTGGGTGACATGTGGGGGTGGGGCTTGGCAGGCAGGGTCCATGCTGGCATCATGCCCAGGTGGGGCCATGGGCTCTGCTGTCCTGGGGGGCTCTGCGGCCCTGTCCTGGGCCTGCACATCCTACTCTGTACCCCCTCCCCCATGCTGACACCAGCTCGAGTCAGATCCAGACCTGTGCACTGCCATCTCCGGGAGGCAGCCTGCTGTGAGATTGGGTTTGGAATGAGGGAGGCATTGGGAGGAGGGCACCTTGGGGCTGGGCCAGAGGGTTGAGCAGAGTTTTTCTATAAGGAAGGGTGGGCAAATGTTTCTGACTGAGGGGCAAGTGTAGGGTGTCCATACCGGGAGAGTAGGGCCTTTTGGGGCAGATGCGGGCTGCAGATGTGCTGGCCCTTGCGACACTTTCCCTGCCCTGAGTTCCTTCCCACCCTCTCTGCAGCCAACCTTCTCTTGTCTCACAGAACCTGAGTCTGGCAGAGGGAGGGGCTTGTTTTTTAGAGCAGAGTCCAGACCCTCCTCCCCTGGGGTTACTCTCTGCTTATTTTTATTTATTTCTTTTGTTGAGACAGAGTCTCACTCTGTCGCCCAGGCTGGAGTGCAATGGCACGATCTTGGCTCACTGTAACGTCTGCCTCCCAGGTTCCAGCGATTCTCCTGCTTCAGCCTCCCGAGTAGCTGGGATTACAGGCTCGCACCACCATGCGCAGCTAATTTTTGCATTTTTAGTAGAGACAGGGTTTCACCATGTTGGCCAGGCTGGTCTTGAACTCCTGACCTCAGATGATCCACCCACCTTGGCCTCCCAAAGTGCTGGGATTACAGGAGTGAGTCACTGTGCCCGGCCCTCTCTGATTCTGATGACCCCACAGTGCCAGGCTGAGCAGGCTGCCCACCATATGCACTGAGGTACAAGCCCTTTTTCTTTCCTGGGATCCAGCACTCAGAGGTAGCTGTGGGTGGGTGGGCCGGCCAGGGGGAGCAGGTCTCACAGGTCCTGCAGCTCCCAGGCACCCCTAGAACCCACAGGGGAAACACACCCTGGTTCCAGAAGCTCGTTCATTAACTCGTTCACATGTGGTTCACTCAAGTACCCTCCCTGGCCTCCCAGCTGCCCTCCACGCTGCTCTGCACCCGGAACCCTCTATGCTCCATTTCCTAGTCCTTAGACACCCTCAGCCCCACCACCATAACCCTGGAGAGTCTCCCTTCCCTTGCTCTTCCAAGGGGGTCCCTCTTGTCCCCCACTTGTGAGGGTGACTGATCTCTGTCTAGCTCCGCTTAGCACAGCTTCAGACGGTCCTTCAAGCTCCCATCCCCACTGCCTCCTGCCACTGTCCATCTTTGATTTCTAGAGGCAGGGCCCAGGCACCATCCTCTCCAGAGACCTTTCTCCGGGACGGCACTCCTGTGCCCACCCCTAGCTCGGTGCCCTCAGAGGGATTCAAGGCTTGGCTTTAACATCCCCCCATGGTGGTACTGGGTCCCCCTCTTGGAAAAATGCAAGAGCAAGGAATACATTGCTCCTGTCATTTATTTTATCTATTTAGAAATCAATCTCCTTCACAGTGAGATTGTTAAAATGTTAAAAACAATGTAGCAATTTTGCAATATTAAAAGAGACTCAAAATAACGATGCAGGGATACTTTGCAGCTGTATGACAGTGAAGAAGCTCTTTACATCCTGATCAGAAAAACAGGAAGCGGAGGAAGCCGAGGACTGAGTGTCCCAGCACGGTGCTTTCTGCAGGAACAGGAGAAGGCAGGATCTGCACCCGCTGCTGTGTGTTCATATGGAGACTGCCCGCTGGGCTCGCCTTCTGTCAAGGTCCACGTTTGGCCACTGATCTGCAGAGCCGTGTCTTCTGCTCAAGCCGACCCCTCGGCCCTGCCACCCAGCAAAGGCCTGCGAATGAGAGGCCTGGGGCTCTGCAGTCCCTGGAAGGCAGGAAGCTGATGGCTGAGCTCAGGGTGGGATCTGTGGGTGGGTGCGTGAGCGGCAGGCACTCACCCACAGCGGTGGGGAGAGGGCGTGTGGAGGGAGAGCAGCTACCAGAGAAGCCAGAGAGGTGCAGCCCAGGGCAGGCAGGAGCCCCTCCCAGGCTACGGTGTGGGCCCCCAGCCTTGGGGGTGGCACAGGGCCTCCTGGCAGCCTCTGCACGTCAGGACCGCGTCCCTGGGATCTCCCACTCAGACTCCTGGCAGGCATGGAGGCAGAACTTAGAGTGTCTTCCACAGTGGCCCCACCGGAGGGGCAGGGGAGAGGATAGGAGGTTAGGTGGGGGAAGCAGGGAGGGGGGGGGAGGAGGCCATGGGAGGTGCTCTTGGGTGGGGCCTCCCTCTGCCCGCAGGTGGTGATGGGCAGCTGACCACCCGCACCAAGTGCTGAGGTGGCTCTGGTTACTATGGGGACGCAGGCCTCCCACGCCACCGCGATGGCTTCTCACAGTTGGTCCTTTGGATCCAACTGGATCTGGGGTGTGAGGTGGGTGAGGAGAGGCCCCAAGCTCGAGGGCCAGGATACAGTGAGCCCCAGGGTGGGATACCCTGATGATATGCAGCCACCTGCTGGAAATGGTACCCAACCTCAGAGCCTCAGCCTTCCAGGGAGACACAGTGGGTCCTGGGCAGCCACACTCCAGAGCCAGCCTGGGGACCCAGGACAGGAGTGTGCACATCAGCCCCTTGTACCTCCAGCCTGGGTGAGATGCTGCTGCTGTGCCACAGGACACCTCTCCTGACTGCCCGCAGCCCTCATCTGATGCCTGTTCTATTCTGGCTCACACCGACCTGGAGGAAACAGGGGTCTGGGAGTCAAAGCCAGGGCTGCTCCACTTGAGGCTCAAAAGCTCCTGTAGACTGCGCTGTCCTGCGTGCTTTAGGATGGGCCCCCGGAGCGGGGAGTAAGGAGCAGAGGTGAGGGCCCAGCAGGGGTGGCAGAGCCACCTGAGCTCCTGTTTGTGAGTGGGCTTGGGTGGAGGGTGGATGGAGAGCCCTAGCTCCCAGCCTCACCCAGCCCTCCAGGAATGGCAGTGGCCACCAGCAGTCTCCCGTTCCTCCCCACTGTCTGGGGCTCGGCCTGAGCCTCCTCCCCTGACCTGCCCAGCCCCCGCTTCTCTTCTCCAGCCTGACTTATGAAGCTCTGTGTTTAGCCCCAGGATGCAGCCCTCATGTCCCAGCCAGAGTCTGTGGCTGCAGAAGCCCGGGCTGTAAGCCCCTCTTGAGCTCACACAGCAGTGTGGGGTGGGACCTCACAGGGAGAGGTGCCGGGAGGCAAATCACAAACAGCAGGATGGGGCTTCCACACCCCTGTGTCCTGGACACACTTCCTGTCAAATCAGAGAGCGGGATGGGGCTTCCGCACCCCTGTGTCCTGGACACACTTCCTGTCAAATCAGAGAGCGGGATGGGGCTTCTGCACCCATGTCCTGGACACACTTCCTGTCAAATCAGAGAGCGGGATGGGGCTTCCGCACCCCTGTGTCCTGGACACACTTCCTGTCAAATCAGAGAGCGGGATGGGGCTTCCCACCCCTGTGTCCTGGACACACTTCCTGTCAAATCACAGAGCGGGATGGGGCTTCCGCACCCCTGTGTCCTGGACACACTTCCTGTCAAATCACAGAGCGGGATGGGGCTTCCGCACCCCTGTGTCCTGGACACACTTCCTGTCAAATCACAGAGCGGGATGGGGCTTCCGCCCCCCTGTGTCCTGGACACCCTTCCTGTCAAATCACAGCGCGGGATGGGGCTTCCGCACCCCTGTGTCCTGGACACACTTCCTGTCAAATCACAGAGTGGGATGGGGCTTCCGCACCCCTGTGTCCTGGACACACTTCCTGTCAAATCAAGAGCGGGATGGGGCTTCCGCACCCCTGTGTCCTGGACACACTTCCTGTCAAATCACAGAGCGGGATGGGCTTCCGCCCCCTGTCCCCACCCGTCAAATCACAGGCGGAGGCTTCCGCACCCCTGTGTCCTGGACACACTTCCTGTCAAATCACAGAGCGGGATGGGGCTTCCGCACCCCTGTGTCCTGGACACACTTCCTGTCAAATCAAGAGCGGGATGGGGCTTCGCACCCCTGTGTCCTGGACACACTTCCTGTCAAATCACAGAGGGGATGGGCTTCCGCACCCCTGTGTCCTGGACACACTTCCTGTCATCTCTGCCCCTGTGACGGAGGCTTCACCTTCTTTGCTGTATCAGGCGGGGACCCCAACTGTGGGGAACTGCAATGGACTCTGGCTGGTTGGAGCAGAAGAGGATTTTGTTGAAAGGTTCCTCGAAGCTCATAGGTTGAGAGGGAGGGCTTAGGTGCAGAAGACTCTAGGGCCACTCTTGTCCCTCCTGCTCCCCACGTAAGTGGGCTGTGGTGGCCGCCTTTACTTCAAGACTCCAGGGATCAGACAACACCTGTTCGTGGTGGGCTGTCCAGCGGCATGGCTCCTTGGAGCCCAGTGCCAGGCACATGCTCACCATCTGGGCCACTAACCAGTCAGAGGCTGTTTCGTGGAAAGAGTCATGATGTGGGTTAAACATGAAAAGACATGTCCAAGCCCCAGTGGCCAAGTATTAGTCCGTTCTCATGGTGCTAATAAAGACCTACCCGAGACTGGGTAATTTGTAAAGAAAAAGAGGTTTAATGGCTCTTTCACAGCTCCACATGGCCGGGGAGGCCTCATAATCATGGTGGACGATGAAAGAGGCATGTCTTACACGGCGGCAGGCAAGACAGTGTGTGCAGGGGAACTGCCCTTTGTAAAACCATCAGTTCTCCTGAGACTTAATCACTACCACGAGAACAGCATGTGAAAACCTGCCCCCATGATTCAGTTACCTCCCACTGGGTCTCTCCCACGACACATGGGGATTATAGGAGCTGCCATTCAAGATGAGATTTGGGTGGGGACACAGCAAAACCATATCATCTGAATGCATGAATGTGGCTTTGTTTGGGCAAATGGTATTTGCAGATGTAATTAAGAATCTTGGGAAGACATCATCTGGAGTTAGGGTAACAGGTGTCCTTACAAAAGAAAGCAGGGGAGATGTGAAGTGTGGAGACAGAGGAGAGACCGGAGTGATGTGGCCACAAGCCCAGGAAGGTGGGGAGCCCCTGGGAGCCCCTGGCCAGGAGAGACTTTCCCCTAGAGTCTCTGGAGGAAACGTGGCCCTGCCAGCTCCTTGACTGCTGCGAAGAGCTCCTTGCCGAGGGGCCATACCTTGCTCAGACCCCAGGGTCTGTGTGACTCTCCTCCTCCCAGGGCTGCCACAGGCTCTGTTCAGGACTTGTTCTGGCACAGCTGGCGGACACCATTGGGTCCACCGGGCCAGGGCAGGGCAGCACCATTTCCGCTGCAGCCCTTGAACCACTGCTGACTCTGTGGGGACAGCAGAGCCAAATGCAGGTGTCTTTCCTGCATGAGGAGCTGAGCTCCATCTTGGTGGGAGCACTGGTCCTTCAGTTTCATGGGTGAAACCCACCCTGGCCCTGACCACTGGGCCCTGGGAATGCACTGAGTGGTGGGTCCCACATTTCTCCAGCTCCGCTTTTGGAGGTGAGTTTGCACTAGGACATCTGAAGTTTCAGCAGCTTTCGGCTCTCCCAGGGCTCAGGGCTGTTGGTGCTGGGGCCACGTGAGACCATCGAGGCCCCTCAGTCTAAACCGAGGCACAAAGCTGGCCAGAGAAGCCCTGGAGCAAGACGGGAAGGGAGTGCTGCATCTCTGGCAGATGAGGGAACCCATTTGTGTGTTTTCTGCTTATTGGCAGGGAGAAAAACATATTTTCTCGATCACTAACCCTGTGCTCCAAGAGCCAGCGTAGACCTGTGGGTAAATTGCCACCTGAGCATCTGATGGTTGCTGTTATTCCTCAGGTCCCGCTTACCATTCACTAGCCGGGTGGTGAGTCGGGAGTGAGGGAATGGGCCCTGTGCCTCTCACGTCCCTGGTCGTGGTGCTGATGGTTGGACCCCCGGGTGTGGCCTCACTAGTGGTCACGTCCTGCAGATCCTTCCTCCAAGGTGGGAGAGCCTTTAAGATGAGCCTGCATGCTGCGGGTGTAGCCACTGCACCTGAGGACTGGGAAAGTCACCATGGGGGAGGTTCTGTTCACACTGAGCTTGAGGACAGATCTGGGCCACAACTGAGTGACCTCACCCTCATATGTCCCCACCACACTGCAAAACCCCTGGGCAGCCAGGGTGCCCAGAAAAAGCAGTGATGGCCTGGAGCCTGTGCCAGACTCCCCCGAGAGAGAAGGGCTCTTTCCCTTCTCCATTGCCGGCTCCTCTGACAAATGGCAGCAGCCCCGTGCAGGAGGCCAGGAGGACGGCAGGGTCTGTGAACTGGCCTCCGTCCCCAGCCAGGGGGCCTCTGTGCACTGCACCTAGCTTAAGGCCTCTTTCCTTATCAGCTGCGCCTCTTGGCTCCACGTGGCCACTGGGAATTCCAGGTTTTTGTCACCAAGGTAAGCAAATTGTTCGAGCTCCTGCCAGCTGCTAGAGCTATCCCTTCAAATACGAAATCTCTGCTGAGGGTGTCCAGACCAACACATTGAGCTCAATCCAAAACGATGCCCTCCCTAGCTCCACTCATACTCACCAGATGTTTGCTGATGTAAAATAACAAACTCTTGTGAATCTTTTGCCAGGTAGCCTCTTCCTTTCAGGTTTGAATATGCTTTTTCCCCTGGGGCATGACGTTCTGACTGCAGTCAAAAGTAAGCTGGAGGCCTGGGTAGCGGGGAGCTGGTAGGGTCGTGGGCCTGACCAGCTTCTTCCTGCCCTGTCTGGGAGGTGGAGTGGGTGCAGGGTCCTCGGACAGGGCGGGTGCAGCCTCGTCAGATGCGGATGCCTTGGCTGAAGGCAGGCAGGGGTTCAGGAGACTCCCGGGTCCTCCACTCCTCTCCCCCAGCTCCAGGCCGATGCTCTGACTTTCACACTGAGCTCCTGCTGGGGTGGAGCTCGGCTGATCTGCACAGAGCATCCTGGGGGATCACACTCGGCGTTGGCTCTGGCTCTCTCAGCCATATCGGCAAGAGCAGAAGGTCCTTTAGCTACAGGACAGGAAGTCCCAGCTCTCAGGCTGCATCTTGAGCCAGATTTAGGACTTCAGGTTCCTCATTCTCTTTCTTTAAGATCCCAGTGCTGTTGGGAACAGCCGCCTCATCCACAGATTTTGGGTCTCACTCAGAGCTCAGCCTTCCATGAGCATTCTTTAGCCAGCTTTTTAAGCCCCCATGTCCCACGGGCAGCCACAGTCCCTTCCGCCAATGCTGGCTGCATTTCCCCGGCCCTTGGCCCCAGCCAGAGCCAGAGGTTGAGGTCGGGAGCCCTCATGCTCCTGCGAGCATGGCCATGGCCTCCGTGTCGGCTCCTCAGAGTGCTGGGACCCCACCCAGGTGTCTCGAGGGGCCACAGGGGCCGCAGGGGAGGGCTCAGGGGCCTGGACTTCCCAAATCTGACTTAAAAAGGACTGGCTGTGCTTTCTGTGCTTTTGTCAATTTATAGGTTGAGCTTTAATATAAAGTTTTCTTTGAGGAAAGAGTTCTGTGGGTAGCAAAATGTCTGAAATAAGTTGGAAGGAAAACTTAAATTGGATAATGATATGGCTTTTTCTCACTAAGCATGTCTCATGTTCCATGTTACTTTTGCTACTGATGATGGAAAAAGCAAACTCTGCCAAAGTATTTAAAGAGGTTTATCCTGAGTCTATGCGAATGAGCCACGGAGGCTTGGGAAACACAGCCTCAAGAGGTCCTGGGAAAGTGGTCCCGAGGCCACTGGGTTACAGTTTTATTTTTTATTTTTAGATGGAGTTTCACTCTTGTTGCCCAGTCCGGAGTGCGACGGCGCCGTCTCGGCTCACTGCAACCTCCACCTCCTGGGTTCTAGCCATTCTCCTGCCTCAGCCTCCCAAGTAGCTGGGATTACAGGTGTGTGCCACCACGCCTGGCTAATTTTGTATTTTCTGTAGACACGGGGTTTCTCCATGTTGGTCAGGCTGGTCTTGAACTCTGGACCTCAGGTGATCTGCCTGCCTCAGCCTCCCAAAGTGCTGGGTTTACAGGCGTGAACTACGGCACCCGGCCCTACAATTTGGACATTTCAGAGTGACAAGAATTGCAGGTAAAATCATTAATCAGTACATGGGGAGGGGTACACATTCGTTTGACCTGAAAAGGCAGGACATCTGGCAGCTGGGACTTGCAGTCATAGTCAGTCGAGGATTCTTTAGTGTGCAATTGGTTGAGAGAGTTGAGGGAACACCTAAGGTAAGGGGGTCTGCTGTCTGCCATGTGATACCAACGCCACGCCGGAGTTAGGTTGAAAAGGGAGCCCCAGGGCCGGGCGCGGTGGCTCACACCTGTAATCCCAGCACTTTGGGAGGCCGAGGCGGGCGGATCACGAGGTCAGGAGATCGAGACCATCCTGGCTAACACGGTGAGACCCCATCTCTACTAAAAATACAAAAAAGTTAGCCAGGCGTGGTGGCAGGTGCCTGTAGTCCTAGCTACTCAGGAGGCTGAGGCAGGAGAATGGCATGAACCCGGGAGGCGGAGCTTGCAGTGAGCTGAGATCACGCCACTGCACTCCAGCCTGGGCGACAGAGCGAGACTCTGTCTAAAAAAAAAAAATAGAAAGGAATTTGAGCCAGGAAAAAAGATCAGAGTTTAGTCCTCGCTCCCTTTGGGCTTCTCTTCCTGTCCGAACCTTTCCCTCATAGTACTGGGTGGATTACTAAGCCTTTGGCTACAAACTGGAGAAAACAGGATTCAAAGTAATATCACGAATGGCAAGAAAAGTGTGTCATCTAACGCGACAGGAAGTCTCAAGGTAGGGCCACTGCAGGGGTGGTGAACCCAGTGGCTCAGCAGCAAAAGGGCTCAGGATTTCCCCACCTCCTCACCCTGCAACCCTCAGTCCTCAGGACGGCTTCCCTCATGCTCACAAAATGGCTGCTGCAATTCCAGACATTGGAGACAAACACAACAGTCCAAAGAAGGAAGAACCCGCCTTCCCACGCCATGATGTTTGTTGTTTGCTTTTAGGCATAATATACATATAGAAAAATGTACAAATAAAGCATACAGCGTGATGCCCTGTAGGCTTTATCCACAGAATCAGCCTCTAGACCAGGAAACAGTCCATTAACAGCACCTGGGAAGCTCCCTCGTTCTCTCTTCCAGTCACTACCACCCCCAAGGGTGGCCTGCTTCCTGAGTTTTCATACCATAGAATAGCTGGGCCCATTTTATATACAGGTACTCCTTGACTCACAAATGGATTATGTCCCAGGAAACCTATTGCAAGTTGAAAATACGGTAAGTCGAGGCCGGGCATGGTGGTTCACGCCTGTAACCCCAGCACTTTGGGAGGCCGAGGTGGGCGGATCAGGAAGTCAGGAGTTCGAGACCAGCCTGACCAACGTGGTGAAACCCCGTCTCTACTAAAAATACAAAAATTAGCTGGGCGTGGTGGCGCACACCTGTAATCCCAGCAACTTGGGAGGCTGAGGCAGGAGAATCGCTTGAACCCGGGAGGTGGAGGTTGCAGTGAGCTGAGATTGCACCACTGCACTCCAGTCTGGGCGACAGAGTGAGACTCTGTCTCAAAAAAAAAAAAAAAAAGAAAAGAAAATGTGGTAAGTCATGTCAATCTAAATAACAGAGAGAGGTTGTTTGTTTGCAAGAAAAGATGTTTATTTCGGGATAGAGCGTTGCAATGGAAACACGCCTCTGTGTGTTCAGGGGGGTGAAGGGAGACAAAGATGTTTAAAGAAAAAAATGAAGATCACACAGTTGTTTGGAGACAATTATCCTTCGCCACGAAGATCAATAGCAAGAGTAATGCTGAGGCTGGATGGCAGCCGCTGGGCAGACGCCCTTGCAGAAGCATCTTCTGTGTGAGGCTGGGATGGCTTTTGTGCGAGGTTGTGTTTTTTGCAGAGTCTTTCTTGCTGTTGGGGATACAAGCCTGAGAACCCACTCTTTATGGCCTTCCCTGGCTCTGTTTGTCAGGTAATGTTATTTTCTTAACATTCATGACTTCATTTTGATTCTGACAACTTTCACAGTCTAAAATGCGTTGAATACCCAGAGAAGCCTATTGTAAAGTCAAAAAATCGTAAGTCGAGCCGTCGTAAACCGGGCCCCATCTGTGGTTGGAGCCTCTAGCAGGCGCTTTTCTCCGCTGGCGTCTTTTTCTGGAGGCGCCGAGGTCCGTCGGCACTGCTGAGGATCGTGTGGTCTGGTTCCTTCAGTGCTGTGTGGCAGTGTGCACGCAACCACACCAAAGGTACCTATCGATGCCACAGCGGATGAGCTTTGGGGAGTTCTAGATTTTGGCTGTTTAAAATAGTGCTGCTATGAACATTCCTGTACAAGTCTCCTTGTTTGTTTCATTGGAAGAATTGAGGTATAATTTATATAGAGCCTGGCCAACGTGGTGAAAGCCCATCTCTACTAAAAATGCAAAAATTAGCCAGGCGTGGTTTGGAGGTTTGTCCCCTCCAAATCTCATGTTGGAGTTTAATTGCTGAGGTGACGGTGTTAGGAGGTGGGGTCTGCAGGGTGAGTAGACTGTCAGGGGGACATCCTCCTGGGTGAGTTTAGTGCTGTTGTCAAAGGACTGAGGAGGCCCTTTTGTTGTAAAAGGCCCTTCTTGGCCTTCCTGCCTTCTGCCGTGTGAGGGTCCCACCTTCCTCTCCTCTGGAGGACGCAGCCTACAAGGTGTCATCTTAGATGAATGTAAATGGCCTCACTGGACACCGAAACTGTCGTCACCTTGACCTCAGACTACCAGCTTCCAGAACAGGGAGCCAATCAATTTCTTTTTGTTATTAATGACCCAGTCTCAGTCCTGTTACAGCAGCACATATGGACTAAGAGCTTAAATGTGCAACTCTGGAACGCACACCTTGATGAAATAGTGTCATCTGCATGACATACATATGTGACACGCACATATAAGATAACGTTTCAGAGCCACACGTACCGAGATATAGGACATTCCAGAAACCCCAAAGGCTACCTTTTTGTCTGTTTTAAAACGTTGTATAAATGGAATCACGCAGTATGAAGTCTGTCCTCTTTTATTGAACAATATGCGTCTGAGTTCGTCCACTCTGCTGTGTGTGCCGGGAGTCCCCTCGCTGTCAGCTGCTTTCCTGGGTGCAGTGTTGCTGTGTGAAAATGCTGGCGTCGTTAGCCTATTGCGGGGCTCCCCTGCTGGGGGCATTTGGCTGTGTCCAGTTTTGGCTGTTAGAAGAATGCTGCTCTGAGCGTTCTCTGCATATGTTTTGGTGGACATAAGCCCTCATTTCTGTTGGACAAATACCCGGAGTGGGATACATATGTGCTTAGCTTTAGTAGGCATTGCCAAGCACTTTTCCAAAGTGGTTGTACCAATTCCTATTTCCACAGGTTTTGTAAACGAGCTCTAGTTGCTCTGCAACCTTGCCAATGCTTGGTATAGTCAGCCTTTTCGGTTCTAGCCATGATGCTGGGTGGGTAGTGGCACTTATTTTGTGGTTTTAGTTTTCATGTGTGGAAATTGACAGCCAGATTCCAAGATTTATATGAAACCAACTGTATTAGTTAGAGTTCTCTAGAGGACAGAACTAATAGGATCTATCTATCTATCTATCTATCTATCTATCTATCTATCTATCTATCCATCCATCCATCCATCCATCCATCTATCTATCTATCTATCTATCTATCTATCTATCTATCTATCTATCTACTTATCTATCTAAAGGGGGGTTTATTAAGTAGTATTAACTCACACTATCACAAGGTCCCACGATAGGCTGTGTGCAAGCTGAGGAGCAAGGAAGCCAATCCCAGTCCCACAGCTGAAGAACCTGGAGTCTGATGTTGGAGGGCAGGAAGCATCCAGCACGGGAGAAAGATGCAGGCTGGGAGGCTAGGCCCATTCAGTCTCTTCATGTTTTTCTCACAGACACACCCAGGATCAGTGCTTTGCATCCTTCAATCCAATCAAGTTGACACTCAATATTAACCATCACAAGTCCACCCTTTGTCAACTTGAACCCATACACGTCTCCTGAGATCATACGTAATCTTCAAATAAAGACAATAATAAAGTCATAATTACGCCCAACATAATATGACTATCCATCGTACAACCGGAAATGCACCCATCCCCAATGCAAATACTATTACATAAAGTTAATGATACTTAAATGCCGATATGAAGCCAATGAGTCTTATGTCACATGATAAAGGAAAAAGGACATAAAATGAAGATATCTTCTTAGTACAAGTGTATACATGCACAAACATGTTTTTAACAAAAGAAGGAGGAAATACTCCTGATGATTACAGTCCTCGTTTCTGCAGCTTGTCCCGTGGTCGTAGCTGGTATTGATGACCACCTTCTTCTACTGCCCGTTCTGTATTCCCTTTGCCTTCAACAAGCACCTCAGCAGGTAGTGGTTTTTTTCTGGTGGAGTGACCCAAACCTTCATTCCTGAAGGGTCTGGACCGCTGGCAGTCCTGCCTGGTTTGGGCTGTTGTAGTTCGTTAATCACAGGGCATGGTATTACTAAGAGATGCCCTAATGGATCTCCTGTATTCTATACATACTCTTCCTCACCTCCGGTGTGGAGTAGTAGACTGATTCCATCTTGATAGTCCGGGTCAGTCACCCCAGCCAACACTGTAACTCCCTTCTTAGCCTGTTGACTTAAATGTAGGAGGGCCCCAAAGTGTCCAGGTGGCAATCTTAACTTCCAGTGTAATGGAATCGTTGTTGTGTCTCCTGGTGGCAGTGTTCCTCCCTCTGGAATTAAGACCTCTAGGCCAGCAGGATGTACTGTTGTGGGAACAGGAAGCAAAAATTTTGCTAGTGGATCATTAGCGGTGATGGTGAGTGGTGCCACTTCCACCCCTTGATTTCTAGACCCGTGAGTCCTGGCTATGGGAGAAACAGTGTCATATACTGGAGGCTGGTTCAGAGCATGCATGGCGTTCTGGAGAACTTTGCCCCAGCAAAGTATTGTCAGCTAGTTGTCACCCATTCCACCGTTCTATTAATCCAGCTGCTTCAGGATGGTGGCGAACACCAACCATACGTTTGAGGCCTCTTGACTCTCCAATTCGGTTGCTTGGGCCTGCATAGCCATCAAAAGTGTTGCTTCTTTCTCTGTCCTTAGCAGCAGCCTCTGCCTTGTCCAGAGCCACATTCTCAGCCAGCCCCAAGTCAGCAACTGCCTCAGAGCCAAGGGGCTGAGGATTTTCAGGTCAGCTCTGAATGGTCTCCTGACTCTGGAATTTTAGTTTATCTTGTTCTCATTGCTTCTCCAGATCCCTATTATCTCAAAAAATATGGTTTTGTGATTTATCTGGTTCTTTGGTCATCAGTGGGAGCCTGTGCCTGCTGGAAGCCAATCTGTCCTACTGGAGGTGGCGTCCAGAGTGAGGGGACCTTTCTAATCACCCCCTGGCAGACATCCTCTGAGCCAGAGGTACTCTCCATGCCTTTGAGCAAACTAATTATGGACACAGGGGGCTGTTGCACCCCACTTGGCTGAGACTGATAAGGATGTACGCCTGGGCTGGGGCTGGGCTCATCTTCACTGAAGGGTACCAGCTGTGTATAGCCTGGCTGGGAATGCTGGAGGCATAACATGTGTTGGGAGCCGTAGAGAGAAATTATAGTCAACATTTGCGAAGCTTGGCATTTTACGAAGATTGCTACCTGCATCCTCTCCACCAGCCCCTGCACTGGCCCTGAGCATCAGCCACCTGCGTCCTCTCCCACCAGCCCCTGCACTGGTCCTGGGCATCAGCCACCTGCGTCCTCTCCCCCGGTCCCTGCACTGGTCCTGAGCATCAGCCACCTGCGTCCTCTCTCCTGGCCCCTGCACTGGCCTGGTGCATCTGGGGTCCCCATCTTCAGGCGAGAAAGCCAAGGGAGCAGCAGGTCACCCAAGGGCAAACAGATGGTGAGCATCAGAACTGGGGCCCCATCCCAGGCCCATCTAGGTCTGTTTTATTATTTTCATTTTTATTTTTTATTTTTATTTTTATTATTATTTTTTTTCATTTTTATTTTTTTGAGACAGAGTCTCTTTCTGTCACCCAGGCTGGAGTGCAATACCGTGATCATAGCTCACCGTCACCTCAAACTCTGGGGCTCAGGTGATCCTCTCACCTTTGACTCCTGAGTAGCTGGGACTGCAGCAGGGCACCACCACACCGGGCTAATTTTTTTTTTTTTAGAGTTGGGGTCTTGCTGTGTTGTCCAGGCTGGTCTCAAACCTCTGAGCTCCAGCAATCCTCCCACCTCTGCCTCCCAAAGTGCTGGGACTACAGGCATGAGCCAGCATGCCCGGCCCTATGTCTGTTTTATAGACTTTGAAGTTTCTTCTGATGTAGGGCATGGCACGCTGACACTCCAGAGAGGAAAGGCAGAGCGCTTTGTCACTTACAGCTCCAAATGAGGAAGGCTGCCGGGCAGGGCCACACAGGGCACCCGGGGACAGGGTAGCAGCCAGCTGGGGCTGCCGGGCGGCTGGTGGGTGGCAGCAGGTGGGGTGGCTGGGTTGCTCGGGCTCCCTGTGGATTGGCTAATTTGGGCGATTTTGAGCTCTGGGGCACAGGGCTGTCCATGGTTGTCTGGACCTTAGCCTTGGGGCGATTCAGGAGGGTGTGCAGTGGCCTGGAGTGTGAGGGGCCGTAAAGGGCGTGCTCTTAGTCTGCTGCTCAAGGAGGGAACTGACCGGTCTCTAGCCAGGGCCTCAAAGCTGGGTCAAGACAGCACAATAAAAAAACTACCTTAGCATAGAGCTGCAGCGTGAGCCCAGGTCCTTCTGCCTCCACAGGCCCCTTTTGTTCTCCTTGTAATTAGCCCCAGCTTCTTTCAAGTGTGAGGGACTCTGAGATTCTGGGCTAATTTAAAAGAAGACAGAACAAATAAGTGACAGAAATTTGGCAACTTTAAAAATATCATCCTTGGGCGGTCGAAGAGCCCTGTAGGGATAGGACGCACCTCCTCTTCTGAGTGCACACTGAAGAGAATGCAAACATCTCATTATGAAAATGTCTGGATCCCACAGGGAACTCCACGCCCCTCATGCAGCTTCAAGAGCCATAAACCCTTTGCTGCCCTTGCTCTGGCATCCCATCCTCTCTTTCGACCGTGTATTTAAAAGCAAATCCCACATTTCATCGTCATCCCTGATATTGCTGTGAATCTCTTAAAGGGGACATTTTCTTACAAAACCATGATGCTATTACCACCCCCATGAATATTTAGAATAATTTTGTCATATGATCTGAAGCCTTGTTGATGTGGTTTGGCTGTGTCCCTACCCAAATCTCATCTTGTATTTCCACATGTTGTGGGAGGGACCTGGTGGGAGGTAATTGAATCGTGGGGGTGGGTCTTTCCCGTGCTGTTCTCATGATAATGAATAAGTTTCACGAGATCTGATGGTTGTATAAAAGGGAGTTCCCCTGAACAAGTTCTTTCTCTCTTTGCCTGCCGCCATCCATTTAAGTAAGATGTGACTTGCTCCTCCTTGCCTTCTGCCATGATTGTGAGGCCTCCCCAGCCACGTGGAACTGTAAGTCCATTAAACCTCTTTCCTGTATAAATTACCCAGTCTCGGGTGTGTCTTTATTAGCAGCGTGAAAACGGACTAACACACCTGTCTACATCTCTGTGTTCCTGATTGTGTGAAAGCATCTTTCTATAATTTGATAGGATATTCCTAACAAAGGCCATTTGTATTTGGTTGTTTTGGTTTTAGGGTTTCTTAAAGTCTCCCTCTGTCTAAGGCAGTCACCCTAGCCTGCTCTTTTGTGATGCTGGCCTCTAAGGAGAGCAGTCAGTTCCACGTAGACGTTTCCATGTAGGAATTTGCTGTCCTTGGACTTGCTTCTCCAGCCTCTGTATTTCCTGTGTGGCTTGATTAGATTCATGTTCAATTGTCTGGGGAGAATATTTTACAGGTGGGCTTTCTCTTTTCTTTGAGACAGAGTCTTGCCCTCACTCAGGTTGGAGTGCAGTGGTGCGATCCCAGCTCAATGAAGCCTCCAGCTCCTGGGTTTAAGCAATCCTCCTGCCTCAGTCTCCCAAGTGGCTGGGACCACAGGTGTCACCACCCTGCCTAGCTAATTTTTTGACTTTTTGTAAGGATGGGGTCACGCTGTCTTGCCCAGGCTCAGGAGTGCTTTCTGCCTCCCTTTGTACCACGTCATGAGGCATATAAGGTCTGGTTGTCTCTGTTGAAGTGAGCGGGGCTGGGCCAGCAGGTACCGGTGGTAACGGGGCTCCTGATACTTATTGATCAATGGATGGGCAATGTCTGACTGATCTCAGTGGCTGAGAAGGCCTGTCCCATCATCCCAGCTCAGAGCCACCTGGAAGGCTACTCCCCACCGCTGCAGAGACCCTGTGAGGTCCCCCAAGCCTGACCTTGAGGCTCAGTGTCTCCCCCGCCCAGTCCTTCCCACCCCTTCCTGCACTCCCTGATCCACCCCCAGCATGGGCCTCCCTGTCTCAGGGTCCACTCCTGGGAGATCCAAGCTGCTGCCCCATGCCCAGGTGACATAGTTTGGGTTTGTGTCCCTGCCCAGATCTCCTGTTGAATTGTAATCCCCAGCGTTGGCGAAGGAGCCTGGTGGGAGGTGATTGGATCATGGAGGCAGAGCTCCTCCTTGCTGTTCTCGTGATATCGAGCGAGTGCTCCCCAGAGCTGGTTGTTTGAAAGTGTGTGGCACCTTCCCCTTTGCTCTCTCCTCCTCCTCCTCTTTCTCTTCCTCCCGCTGGCCACAAGCTGTGCCTGCTTCCCCTTCACCTTCTGCCATGATTGTAAGTTTCCTGAGGCCTCCCTGGCCCTGCTTCCTGTACAGTCTTGGAAATGTGAGTCAATTAAACTTCTTTTCTTTATAAATTACCCAGTCTCATGGGGTTTTTTTTGTTTTGTTTTTTTAGACAGTTTCACTTTGTTGCCCAGGCTGTGAGGTGTAGTGGCATGATCTCAGCTCCCTGCAACCTCTGCCTCCTGTGTTCAAGTGATTCTTGTGCCTCAGCCTCCTGAGTTGCTGGGACTACAGCCGCCCATCACCATGGTTGGCTTTTTTTTTTTTTGTATGTTTTAGTAGAGACAGGGTTTCACCATGTTGCCCAGGCTGGTCTTGAACTCCTGAGCTCAGGCAATCTGCCTGCCTCAGCCTCCCAAAGTGCTAGGATTATAGGCGTGAGCCACCGTGCCAGCCTCAGGTAATTCTTTTAGCTCTGCACGAATGGATGAATATACCAGGTTTTTGTAACTTCCTTCTAGAGTCATTATGAACTCATGCCTTGACTATGTTCAGTATGGTTTCATAAACTGCAGTCATTATTTTTTCTAAGACATTTTATTTATTTAGACAAAAATTATATATATTGTGTACAGCAAGTGGTTTTGAAATATGTATACATTGTGGAGTGGAAAATTGAGCAAATTAGCATATACATTACCTCATATACTTAGCATTTGAAGTGAAAACATTTACAACTACTCTCAGCAATTTTCAAGAATACAATGTTTTTATTAATGGTAGTCACCCTGTGGGACAATAGAGCTCTTGAACTTACTATACTGATTTTTGCTGCTCAAATGCTCCCATCTGCAGTGGGCTGAGTGGTGCCCACACGGTATGTCCGAGTCCTAGTCCCAGGCACCTGTAATGTGAGCTCATTTGGAAAAAGGCCTTTGTCCTTCAGTTAAGGGTCTGGGGATGAGGTCATCCTAGATTCGCGGTGGTCCTAAATCCAACGGCAAGTGTCGGTAGAAGAGAAAGGACGAGGAGGCCACGTGAAGACAGAGGAGGGATCAGAGGATGCGGCCATGGCCACAGCAGCCCACCGCCTAGAGCCACCAGATGCTGGGAGAGGCCAGGAAGGATTTTCCCGAAGAGCCTTCTGGTTGTTTGAATCCGGGCGTTGGTGATGGTTTGTGATAATCAGTTACAGCAGCCGCAGGAAACGAATGCAGGTCGACACTCGCTGTGAGAGGAGGGAGGTGGGACCTGGGAGGGCTCCTGTGCTCCCCCACCCTAGACAGGCACCAGAGTGCTGTCCCGCTCACACCCAGACCTGGTGAGGAGGTGGTGGCCCAGGGACAGCACTCTCCAAAGGCCCTGACTGGGGAGCTTAGGGGAGACGAGCCCTCCCCTTCTCCTCTGCCGTCCTCTCCCAGTGCCAGGGATCTGGCACCAGGGCTTGGGTTATGAGGCCTCAGCCCCCCCACTGAAGGGGTGCGCCTAGCATGGTCAGACAGTGGACAGGTGAGGGTGCCTGTTCCCCGAGGGAGGTGGCCGGTGATGTCATCCATGTGGGGCCTGAGATGCCTGGAGACCCCCAGCAGACACCCTGACAAACACCTGGGGCCAAACATGGGGGCACCCAGCAGAGACTGGGAGAGGTGGCATCTGTGGGGAGAGCCCACGGGGGTGGGGGTGGGGGTGGGAGTGGGGAGAGCCCATGGGGGTGGGGGTGGGGTGGGTGGTGGGAGTGGGGAGAGCCCACGGGGGTGGGAGTGGGGAGAGCCCATGGGGGTGGGGGGTGGGGGTGGGAGTTGGGAGAGCCCATGGGGGTGGGGGGTGGTGGTGGGAGTGGGGAAAGCCCACGGGGGTGGGGGTGGGGAGAGCCCATGGGGGTGGGGGGTGGGGGTGGGAGTTGGGAGAGCCCATGGGGTGGGGGGTGGTGGTGGGAGTGGGGAGAGCCCACGGGGGTGGGGGTGGGGTGGGTGGTGGGAGCGGGGAGAGCCCACGGGGGTGGGGGTGGGGTGGGTGGTGGGAGTGGGGAGAGCCCACGGGGGTGGGGGTGGGGTGGGTGGTGGGAGCGGGGAGAGCCCACGGGGGTGGGGGTGGGGTGGGTGGTGGGAGTGGGGAGAGCCCACGGGGGTGGGGGTTGGGGGGGTCCATGGGGGTGGGGGTGGGGGGAGCCCATGGGGATGGGGGGTGGGGAGGAGTCCACGGCTGAGGTTGTGGGGAGAACCCAGAGGGGTGGGGATGGCCTGAGGGTGATCCTAGCCTGAGGGTCACATCTTAGCCCATTTGCGTTCTATAACAAAGCCCCGCTAGACTGGGTAATTTATAGACAGCAGATATTTAGTATTCACAGTTCTGGAGGCCAGAAAATCCAAGATGAAGGCACTGGAAGTCCAAGAGCAAAAGGCCCAGCAGCTGCAGTGTCTGGTGAGGGCCTGTTCCTGATTGACTGATGGCCTGTTCTTGATTCACTGATGGCCTGATCCCATTGTGGGGCAGAACCTTCCTGGCTAACCACCTCCTGAAGGCCCACTCTTGATACTTTCACACTGGGGATTAAGTTTCAACTTGAATTTTGGGTGGGAGCTAATTTTCAGACCACAGCAGGGAGAGCTGGGAGGGCAGGGCTCAACCTCTGGAGAGGAGACCAAGCCAGGCCCAGCCGCCTGCGGGAGCCATCAGGGCTCTGGGATGCCTGTCTGTCTCTCCTCCTCTCCAGGGCCACCACCTGGTCCCGGCCTAACAGCCTCTCACCTGGGCCTTGGCCAGGGTGCCCTTCCCTCCGCTGGGCTCCTGCCCACCCCACCCATTCTCCTGCAGCAGTGGAATGACCTCAGCAGCTGTGAGGGTGGCCTGGCCACTTCCCTGTTTAAACCCTTTGGGGGCTTCCCACTGTGTTCTCAAAGCCCAGAGTCCTTCATGGCCCCGCCCCAGCCCTGCCCTGCCCTCCTTGCAGGTCCCCAACTCAGGCCCCTTCCTGCCCCAGGGTCCTTGCGGCTTCATGCGGCCGGACTGTCTCCCCTCTATCTGCACCTGGCCCACTCCCACCCATCCTGAGGTCCTGCCTTAGCTGAGGATTTCCTAGGAAAGCCGTCCTGCTCTGCACCCGGGGCTTTCTGCTCACAGCACCCGTGCTGTCCCCGGAGCAGCCACGCCTGTGTGGTGAAGCAGTGAGCAGCACCGTAGCTGAGTGCCGGCTCCAGAGCCCTGGGCTCCCAGGCCGGGTCTGAGTCTGCCCGGGGTCCCGGCAGCTGGTACTGTCTTCTGCCCGGAGTCCCGGCAGCTGGTACCGTCTGCGTTCGCCCCGAGTGGAGGCAGGGGTGAGCCTGAGCGTATCTCCAGGCACCACAGCCAATGTGCCTGAGCATGGGTGTGGGGGATGTCCTGGGGTTCGTAATTTTGGGGGGTTGCTAAACGTTTAAACCCATGTTTGAACATTTACACCGACGGCACTGGGTTATGTATACCGACCCTCCACTCGCTGCCCCCAATGGTTCTATCACGTCAGAACAGTCACAAGGTCTCCCACACAGAGGGGCGTCCAGGACCCCCTCCCCAAACCTCTTCCTGGTGCCCAGCAGAAGCCCAGTGGGCCGAGTGTCCTCCTGAGACTCTGAACAGCAAGATCCCCTGCAGGACAGGGGACGTGGACTTCAGCAAGCTGGGCCGCTTGAGGGCTGGGGGCTCAGGGCCCTGGCCGTGGGGTCGAACTGGGGGGTGTCTCATCTGTCCATCCCCCCCATGACCCAGCCTGTCCCCTCTCCTCCACCCTCTACCAGAGACCACACCTCTCATCTCAGAGCCACTCTCCACCTCACACCACCCTCGAAGCTGCTTCCTCTCCCACCTTCCGTCACTGCAGGCAGCCCCTCTCCCCAAAGGGCTCACTTCCCAGCCAACCCAGTGCCCACTGGCCCTGCATCCTCCATCTCCCATTCACTCCGTGAACAGCTTCCGAGGGTCTCCTCTTGGCCAGCACTGCAGCTGGGCGAAGGGTGGGGTGGTGCTGAGGTGCCATTATTGAATGAAGGGTGGGGTGGGGCTGAGGTGCCATTATTGAATGAAGGGTGGGGTGGGGCTGAGGTGCCATTATTGAATGAAGGGTGGGGTGGGGCTGAGGTGTCATTATTGAAGACCCAGGTCAGGTGCCACCTCCAGTAGGATGGGCTTCCAGAGGGATCCCCAGGAACTGCTCCCTTCCCTTGGGGAGCCCTTAACACGGTGTCTTGTCATACTCTCTCCTCCCAGTGTCTCCACCCCTCTTCATTTCTCTGTCCCCTGTTTTCAGCTCAGGGCCCAGCACAGCAGCTAGCAGAGACTATTTGTGGGTGTACCTACCACAATCTTCCCAAACTACACCTGGGCTTCAGGGGTTCTGAGCGCCCCTGAAAGCAGTCTTTGTCCAGAGCCAGAACCTCAGCTTTGGGGTCGCCTATGGGACATCTGTGCTTCCCGAACGCAGGTCTGTCCCAGGGCCCCGGAAATGGAAGAAGTAGTGGTATATTGGCTCTGGGACCGGGCTCCACCCTCCCTTGGGCTCCCACCCGGGCCCTGCAGGGATCTGAAAAGTGCCAGGGAGGGTAGGTCCCTTGGCCTCATCTTTCTCTCCAGGCCCTCACATGGCTGCTCAAGGGTGTCCCCCACTCCCAGGTCCTCATTAGGGTATCCATTCTCACGTATGCACTCAGGAGGCGTTGCCTGTGATCAGTCCCAGGAATCTGAGACCACTTCCCTGTGGACAGTATGGCCAGGCACGTGCCTCCTGCATCAGAGCTGGAAAAGCTGAACCATGAGAGGAACGACGGACAGGGACACCCTGCACAGGACTGGAGTCCCAGACAGATGATGGTGCAACCCAGACAGACCCCAGCCAGGGCTGACACTGTGACACATACACACACACATGCAAACATACACAGAAACACACACACGCAAACACAGAAACACACACGCACGCAAACATACACAGAAACACACATATGCACACAAACATACATGCACACACACATATACAGAAACACACACAAACATACACAGAAACACACACACGCAAACATACACAGAAACACACACACATACACAGAAACACATGCAAACATACATGCACACACAAACACACACAAAACCACTCACACACAGTCAAACATACACTCACACACACAGAAACACATACATGCAAACATGCATGCACACACAAACACACACAAACACACGTACACACAGGCAAACAAACATGCACGCACACACAAACACAGAAACACACAAACGAACATACACAGAAACACACACACAAACACACGCACACATACAGAGAAACACACACGTGAACAAACATACACAAACACACATGCACGCAACACATACACACAAACATACATGCACACCCAAGCAGCTTAGGATTTTGTGGTTTGATGTCCGCGCTATGTGAAGCTCCTTGCGAGGGGATGACTAGTGGGCAGTGGGAGGGCACAGACCAGCTGGCACCCCTGGGTGGGCCCTTTAGTGCCCACTGCACTCTTTGGCCTCTGTGCTCAGGCTCAGGGGCCAGGCTCCCTTGCCATTGGCTGCAGGTGCTAGGGTTAGGGTTGGGGTTCGGGTTAAGGTTAGGGTAGAAATCCTTTCTTACTGCTCTCAATTGGTTCCCAGTCCTTTGTTCCAGGGTAGAGATGCTGAGGTAGGGAAGGGCGGGGTGAGGTTTGGGGTGAAGTGGGTGGGACCTCCTGGTCAGTTGCATAAGAGGGGGCGCAGGGATGATTCACTCCCCCTCCTGGGACACCTGGGCAGGGGGGAAGACGGGACAGGGCAAGGAAGGGCAGGGTTTGGAGGAGGACCAGGTGTTGCGGTGGGACAGGCAGGTGTGGGCGCAGAGCAGGCTCTCCACGGAGTGCAGGAGGTGGCGCCGGCGAGGTCGCCAGGCGTGTCCGGAGCGGAGAAGCCCCCGGGTGTAAGCAGCCCTTTCAGCCCGGGCAGAGGAGGCACAGCCGAGACGCTGGACCAGCCGTGTGGCAGTGAGCAGAGGGTCTTCCGACAGAGAAGCGAGCCCTGGCGCGGGCTGGAGGAGGGAAGACCGGGCGGGAGCCGCGGGGAGCCGGGCCAGAGGTGCGGGCGCAGAGGTGCGCTCCAGGGAGGGCTCCCGACGCCCAGGCCGGAGCCGGGGAGGAAGCCTCGGAGAAGACCGGCGAGCAGGGACCGAGGGGAGGCGGCCTCCTGACGGGTCAATCCTGGTCCCCGCGAGCTGGAGAGGAGGTGTCCCCCGAGGCAGGGGTTCGAGCAGGTGAGAAGAGGCCGCCCCTCTGCCCCCACGTGGGGAGCGCGCCCCCAGGGCCTCCACCGTAATTTCCCTTCCCGGGGCGCCTGGGAGAGGCGGGCGGGTTTTGCGCAGGGCTGGATATGCAGGTTCACCAGGAGAAAGAAAACCCAGCAGCAAAGGCTGAGGCTCGGGACCGAGGGGGGAAGGAGGCAGGAGGGAGTGGACAGGGGAGGGCAGAGGTCTCCTGGGCACCGAGTGGGCGCTGGGTGGGCCTCCTCTCTGTTCTGAAACTTCCCGCGTCCGGCCAGGTCCTTTCTCCAGAATCGCTCTCACCTCCTGACTCACTGAGAGCGCAAGCATCGCTCAGGGCTCCTGGGCCAACTCCCGCTCAGCCCCGAGGGACAGGCTTGGAGGAAGAGACGTGGGGGCCACGGGAGAACTGGCAGGTGGAGGAAAAGGGCCTGGAGGAGAGAGGTCAACAACCAGAGGGAGAGGTTGGCTGGGTCCACACCCACCGTGGGGCGTCCACACGCGCTGTGGGGTAGGCTGTCTACACTGGTGGGAGCAGGTGGAACAGATGCCCCTGTCCTCAATGTGAGGGGAGTGGGCAGGATGATGGGGCACAAGGATGGGCAAGGAGAGGTGCTGGCCGAGCAGACGCAGGAGCCGGGAGGACCCGGTTTTTCAGCAATGGGAGGGAGGTGATAGGAATTATTTGAAGGGTTATCGTGGAGCCCAGACAAGCAGAAAGCGTCTAAAGATTTAAACCCCACTCCAGCAGCAGCTACATCATATATAAAAGGATGAATAAAGCCAAGGATATACAGCTTACAAGAAACACACCTATCACATCACCCAGAGAGAGGACAGTTAAGCACCCAATGCCAACCAGAAAGCTGATGTGGCTGCATTTCCAGCAGGCAAAGCACTTTGGAGGTAAATGTAATTACTGGAGATGAAGAAGGGAATTTCACAGTAAGTCCAATTCAGCAGGAAGATGCTGGCCTTAAATGCATACATTGGAGGAGAAGGCTGAAAATTAATTGGCTATGCATCTGTCTCAGAAAGTTAGAGAAAGAGCAATATAAATCTGAAGAAAGAATGAAACACAGATAATCACAGAACTTAATGAAATGGAAAACAAACTTACAGTGCACGGCGGCTTTACCGAGGCTGTAGGCTGGTTCTTTGCACAGCCCAGGGACCCCCTGGTTGGAGGAGCGGCGGTCAGGAGAGCGCAGGCTTGGTTGAGCCTGGTTCAGCTGGTTGCCGATGGCACTGGGTCCTCAAGGTCTTTCCATTTCTCTGCTCTATCTCCTGTCATATTGGCTTCATCCCAAACCTAGATCTTGAAGGGCTGCCAAGGGCGGCTCTGCTTCCCTGTGGGTGTGTGGGGGCCACTTCCCAGAGATCCTGGAAGCCCCATCCCAGGGCTGCTCACCCCTTGTTGGGCTGAGGGTGTATGAGCCCACTGAACCGTAAGCCGAGGCCAGAGAGAGGCCCTTGATGATCTCAGACCTGAGCCCACTTCCCCCACAGCCTAGGCCCCCGTGGGGATAGTGGGTCCCCAAGAGGAGGGAGATGGACGTTTGGGGGGACAACCTGGTATTTCTAGATATTAGTACTTCTCAATGATTCGGCCTAATTTCGAGTCAGCCTCTGTCGTGCCAGGTGACAAACTTAACCACAGTCAATTCCCTGGGATGCACATGTGCTCCTGGGGTGGCCCTTCCAGGCCTTGACATACATGCCTGGCCAGTCTCCAGTGAGGTCCAGGCAGCTTCGGCCCAGACCCCTCTGCAGTGCGACAGGCCACAGCCAGACCACTGCTCTGCCCATGGAGCCTGCCTTGGGCTGGGACCCTGCTGTCCTCCCAGGTCCTCAGATGCAGCAGCCTGGCTGGACAGAATGGCGGGCAGTGAGACCAGGGGACACAGGTACTACACGGCATGAAGGCTTGCCGTGCGCAGTGGCTCCACGCCTCGACTCCCTGGAAACTCCGGTCCCCTTCTCATCCAGTGCCTCTCCACCCTGGCCAGGAGTGTGGGGACTGAGCCCCAGCACTGAATTGGGGGTTCCAGGGCAGGGACCCTCACCTGCAAAGCAGCCCTTGGCCGAGGGGTTGCAGGTGAGGTGGGACCTGGGTCCAGCGCCCATCCCCCTCTGTGCAGGGCACCTGTGCCCCCAAGTACGGCCCCAGCCACCCTGGGCATCTGGGATGGGCCATGACTGATCTGTCCCACCCCATTGAGCACCTACCTTGCAGAAGGCGATGCTGTGTGGCCCAGGCCACCCGTCACACACCCCCGCTCCGAAGGTGGGTCCAGGCTGTCTTCATGCCTGGGCCTCTGCCACAGGGTTCTCCCACCCACCAGGGGTGTGTGGGGGAGCCCAGTGGGTCTGGCCCCGCTCCCAACCTGGAAGCTGACATACAGGGCTGGGTTCTGCTCATGGGGCGCCAGCTCAGGTGACAGGAGATGTCACCTCAGAACCCCAGGTGAGCCCTCGGGAGCCTTCCTCCACTGCCCACCCACAGGCCCCGCTGTGAGGCGAGGCTGAGCGGCACCTCCCACCCGGCCCTCTCAGCCAGCTCAGCCTCTGGGTATGGCGGGGCTGCCAGTCCCTGCAGGAAGTCTGACCTCCGGAAGAAGAGAAGACCACAGGGAGACCCAGACCAGACCCCCCAAACACCTGCTCCCCACCACCGCCGCTCGGCCCCCAAGGCTCCCTCACAAGCTCGGCCCCTCCCTACACCGTTTCTCCTTGGAAGGGTCCTAATGCCCCAGACCTGGCACCTGCAGCATCTGTCAGGGAGCCCCTGAGTCCAGCCCCCTCCTCCGCAGACACCGACTGAGCTCAGCTGCGTGCAGGCCGGTACTGAACACGCACACCCGGAAAGCCAGAGCTGGGGGCGGGGTGTGATGTCACAGGAGCAAATACAGAGCCTGGGGCCAGGAGGTGGGAGATGAGGAGGGGGCTCAGGGAACTAGGGACACTTCACTTCCTGGGAAGAAACTGCAAACTGCAGACCCAGGCCAAGGCCGTCCAGGCTCCCAGGCCCGACCGAGGCTGGAGAGGCAGGGCTGAGGAGGGGCAGGAACTTGAGGGTCTGGGGGCCCCCATAGCTCAGCAGGTGAACAGGAGCCCCCAGGGCAGTCCCTGAAACTTCACCAGCCGCCCTTCCTCATCTGCAGAGGAGCCTTTGGCCCAAGAGTCTGCAGACCACACACACATGCACACACTCACGCACACACTCATATGCACATACACGTGCACATGTGCACACATGCACACACTCACATGTACACACACGCACATGCACACACATGCACACGCACACACTTGCTCACATGCACACACGCACACACGCACACACTCATGCACACACGCACACACTCAACATACACATACATGCACACACATGCACACAGACACATGCACACACGTGCACACATGCACATGCACACACGCACACCCTCAAATGCACATGCATGCACACACGGGCACACGTGCACACACATGCACACACAGACGTGTTCACATGGGCATACATGCACACACGTGCACACATGCACACACAGACATGCTCACATGCATATACACGCACACATGTGCACACATGCACATACACAAACTCATGCACATGCATGCACACATGTGCACGCACACACACATGCACACACTCACAAGCACATACATGCACACACGTGCACACGCACACATGCACACACACAGACATCCTCACATGCACGTACATGCACACATGCACACATACTCACATGCACATACATGCACACACATGCACACATGCACACACACACACACAGACACAGACACACTCCCTTTGGTAGTAGTGAGGTGGGGGAGGTGACCCAGTTCAAACATGTCACAGGGCCTGCAGCACTTCTGAGAAGAGCATCAGAGGCCAAGGACGCCACACAAGGGGAAGAGCCTCAGTTCCCAGCATGTCCCTAACCCGCAGCATGTACACCTGCAGCAAGCTGTGCCCTGCACAGGAAGGGAGCCCTGTGTGGCTGATGCAAGTGGGAGGGGAGACACGCATGCCAAGGGCAACAGGAACAAAGGAGGAAAGGGGAAGAGAGAGACACACACACACACAGACACACAACACAGAGACACACAAACACACAGACACACACAGAGAGGGACACACACAGACACAGAGACACAGAGACATACACACAGAGACACAGACAGACACACACAGAGACACATACAGAGTGACACACACAGAGACACACACAGACACACACACACCGAGACAGACACACACACAGAGACACACAGAGACACACACACACAGAGACACACACAGACATACACGGAGAGACACACACACAAGCACACAGAGAGACACACACACAAACACACAGAGAGACACACACACAAACACACAGAGAGACACACACACAAACACAGAGAGGCACACACACAGAGGGAGAGACACACACACAGCCAGACACACAGAGACACACACAGAGAAGAGAGAGAGACACACACAGAAACAGAGAGAGAGATACAGAGAGACACAGAGAGAGACACACACACAGAGACAGAGAGACACACACAGAGAGAGACGCACACACATACACACAGAGACATACACACACAGAGAGAGACACACAGAGACAGACACACACACATACACACAGAGACATACACACACACAGAGACACACAGAGACAGAGACACACACACAGACACACAGAGACACACACAGAGACACACACACAGACACACACAGAGAGACACACACAAACACACAGACACGCAAAGAGAGAGACACAGAGAGAGACACACAGAGACATACACACACAGAGAGACACATACACACACAGACACAGAGAGAGAGACACACAGAGAGAGAGAGGGAGGGAGGGAAAAAGAAAAGAAGGAAGAAAGGAGGTCAAAAGACAAATGACAAACTGGGAGGGAAATGGAAGCTTACAAGCCAAAGGGCTGATTTCTGCACATTCAAAAAGAGTTCCTAAAAGTCTAGGGGAAAATTAGAAAAATTTAGAAAACATGAACAGTTTACAGAAAAATCCTTACAAATGTCTCTTTAACTGCACGAAAAGAGGCTCAACCACCTTCATAGTCAGAAAAATGCCAATTAAAATTGCATTGAGATGATGTCTTTTCTCACCCCTCATATTGGCAAAATCCAGCAGCCTCGGCGGGTCAGCAGGCCTGCCCTGGGGTGAGGCTGTGAAGAAACGCCCTTGCAGGCACGGCTGCGGGAATGGAGAGGAATCTGTCAGTGCCCTGCAAGACCGTGTCTGGGTTAGCCTTCCACCCGCTCCCAGGATTCCATCCCAAAGGCTTAGCCCCAACACACAAAATGACGCAGTACGGAGCTTCTCGGTGGGGCGCTCTTTGAAATAGCAGGGGTTGGGAGCCTCCCGACTGCCCGTCACTGCATGGCTGTCCCAGTGCACTGGTGCACATCCCCAGGGGACCACGCAGCTGTGGGAAAGAGTGAGCCCGGTCCCTAAGCACTGATATTAAGCCTTCTCCAGGCTGCGTGAATCCACGTGAAAGTCTAGGAAGAACGGCACCGTGGGATCTCTGGGATCCGTGGGGATCTGTGGAGATCTGTGGGGATCTGTGGGTATCCGTGGGGATCCGTGGGGATCTGTGGGTATCTGTGGGGATCCGTGGAGATCTGTGGGAATCTGTGGAGATCTGTGGAGATCCGTGGGGATCTGTGGAGATCTGTGGGGATCGGTGGAGATCTGTGGGTATCTGTGGGTATCTGTGGGGATCTGTGGGGACCTGTGGGGATCTGTGTGGATCCGTGGGGATCTCTGGGGATCCGTGGGGATCTCTGGGGATCCGTGGGGATCTGTGGAGATCTGTGAGGAATCTGTGGGATCCATGGGGATCCATGGGGATGCCACCTTTTGTGTAAGGGGAAGAATGTAAATACAAACAACTCTTTTATATATTTGCAAAAAAGAAACAATGACAAGATTAACTTTATAGGTGAAAGGAAAGAACAAGGTGGGGGTAGGGGGACAGGAAAAAACGGGAGACTTCTCAGAATGCACCTTCTCAAAAAGTCAAAATCAAAGCCTTGGTTTTGTAATACTGTGTATGTAGTTTTCTGGATGCAATAAAAATACTAAATAAAAATCCCAGAAACTGAGAACAAATGGAAACAAAGGAACCTCAAACTGTATATCAAGTTGGTAAATTAATTTTACAGAAAAGGTAATTATTCCAGCAGCCTCAGAACACTGCACTTTGAAGATACATCCTGGTGGGACACACTCCAAGGACAAAAGGAACTGCAAAGAAGTCTTGTTCTTAGTCCCTAACCTTCTTTGTAATAATAATACTAGCCTTTTTATTTTGAAACTACTATGTCATAGAATAAAGAGAGTATGCGAATATTCTTAAAAACAAAGTTTTTCAGCATAAAAATGAAGAGATACAGGTTTAAAAAAATCAAGTTAAATAAAAGCCCTGAAATCCTAGTTTTGAATTGGAAAGAGGGAGAACATGTGATTTGTTTCCTTTTCAAAAAAGGATACTCAGCCTGGACAACATGGTGAGACACCATGTCTACTAAAAAACACCAGTGTGGTGGTGCATCTGTAGTTCCAGCTACTGCTGCTGTTGCTGCTGCTGGTGGTGATGGGGCAGAGATTGTGGGAGCTGAGGTGGGAGAATCGCTTGAGCATGGGAAGTCAAGGCTGCAGTGAACTGTGATTGTGCCATTGCACTCTGGTTTGGGTGATAGAGGAGACCCTGATTTAAAAAATAATAAAGAAAAGGGATACTTATGTCCTAACTTTGCTAACTGCAGAGACGTAGAGGCAATGCAAACCCCATAGCAATGAGCACACCTGTATCTACATTATGGGATCTAAGTACCATCACCACTGAAAGAACAGAGCTGCAGAAGACCTGAGGCAGGACAGTAGGGAATTACGGCAACCAAGGGTTAAGGCAGAAGCAAGGGAACAGCAGGTGCTGCCAGTTCTAGACAGGACGAGGCAGCATACAGGCCACACCCTCACTCCTGTGATGACAAGACAGAAGTTTCCATCTCAGCCTCTGATTGCCTGCAGGCCAAGTTTCCACTTCAGCCTCTAACTGGTCACATGCCAATCCTTCATATGTTGTAACCCACTGGAGGCCTCTAAAGGGCACCTAGGGGTGTTACCAGATTCTTTTAGCTTCATAAGAACCCTAGAGGACACTGCGGTCGGGGCTCTTGAGCTGCTTGCTCGAGCCTCTCCCGCTCTGTGGGGTGCAATTCGCTTCAGTGAATCTGCACTTTTCGTTGTTTTTTTTTTTTTTTTTGGTGCTTCGTTCTTTTGTTCTTTTGTTGCTTTGTTTGTGCGTTTTGTTTAATTCTTTGTACAAAGGCCTGGACAGCGTACAGTCAAGAGTTTCTATCTGGTAACATATTTTATTTGGAGAGCCAGCCAGGAGGCAAGCCCCGTTGTCTGGGGTTTAGATTTCCTTTCCTTCTTCTATTTTACCTTCTTTTGTCAAAGCCACCATTTGCGGGCATGGGTCAGGCAGTTAAAAGCCACTAGGGTGCCTGCCCGCTTGACGTCTCTAGTAACTGGATAACTTGGTCATGGAACAGGACACCTAGGTCCTGCCGAGAGCAAGACAGTCCATGCAACGGTCAGGTTTGTGTATGTGCAGCAATAATGTCTTTGAGATGATTGAATTCTTCATCTTCTAATTTCTCCCCTTGCCTTGCTAATGCTTTGTGGGGATCAGAGACTGCTAAATTGTTGCATTTGGGCTCCATTACCATCTCATGCCCCTTTTGTTTATGCCACAGAAAGTGCAGAAAAGGACGAGCTTAGGGAAAACCCATTGTCTTGGTGGTTTCCTGCTTAAACAGTATTTCTCCTGTTCAGACCCCAAAGTAAATTACCAGCCACAGGGATTCATAATTACCACCCTCTGGTGTCGCTGGCTACAAGAAATACCCCACCAGCCTTAATGTTATTAATATTAGGATTGTTGAGTTTCATCCTGGAACAAATGAAGAGCTGGAAGTAAAGGGCTTACCAGTAACCTATGAAGAATGCAGGAAGATATGGTCCATCTAAATTGGTGGGACGCTAAAAGCCAGGGATTACATCCAGGAACAAAGGGAATCACAGTGGGCCATTGGCTATGGAGAGAAAACATCCAAAGCGGCACTGGTGCCCACCTGAGGTCAGAGACGTCTGACATTGTAAGAGTGGACCCTGAAGGGGGGCCTGGGATCCAAGGCTAAACCTGAGACTTCCCCAGGGGACGCCCCAGGTGGAAATTTCGGGTCCATAGATAAGTCCTCCTTAGGGTCTCATTTCTTCCAGACTGCTATGGGACCCACCCCATCTATTCCACCTGATTCCCTGCCTGGCTGCACCCTCAACCATTGAAATCAATTTGACCCTGACAATCTGAGAAGAAATGCTTGAAACTTTTTATTGTAATACTGTTTGTCCACAATATCGGCTAGACAGTCAGGTGCAATGCAGAACACTGAAGTCTTCATCATAGTACTAACCTACAATTATACTTATTTTGCAAAAGGCAGGGTACATGGTCAGAAATG